>NC_133619.1:233771396-234082828 GCF_048593235.1 Sminthopsis crassicaudata
GATAGATATGGAATTTAGCCACAATATTTCTTGGAGTTTTGCTTTTGAGATCTCTTTCAGTAGGTGATCAATGAATTCTTTCAATGTATTTTTCACCTTCTGTTTCTAGAAGATCTGGACAGTTCTCTTTGATAATTTCCTGAAAAATAGTATCTAGGCTCCTTTTTTGTCATGATTTTCAGGAAGTCCAATAATTCTTAGATTATCTCTCCTAGATCTATATTCCAGGTCTGCTGTTTTCCCAAGTAGGTATTTAACATTTTTTTCTATTTTTTCATTTTTTTTGGGTCTGCATGACTGATTCTTAGTGTCTCCCCAAGTCATTCATTTCCATTAGTTCAATTCTGATTTTTAATGAATCATTTTCTTCATTAACTTTTTGTATTTCTTTTTGTAATTGTCCAATTGAGATTTTTAATAAGCTGTTTTGTTTTATGGATTTTTTTCCATTTTGCCAATTTTATTTTTAAGGAACTATTTTCTTTTTCCAACTCACTAATTCTGTTTTTCAGGGAGTTGATTTCTTTATCCACTCTATCTTTCAATGAATAACATGATTTATCCATGCCTTCTTGAAAACTTCCTTTTACTTTACCCTTTTTTCTTCTAGCTCTTTTTAAGCCAATTCTGATGAGAGTAAGATTCACAATATGTTAATCTCCCTCCTTTAATATCTTCTATGATAGCCTTGTGTGATGGGGACCAGTTTATATCACCAGTTGAGGTTTCATCTGGAGACAATTTTCTTACAGTCTCCTCAGGTTTTGAAGTTCGTTCTCTTTCAGTATAGAAGCTATCTATTGTTAGATCACGTTTTGCCTTTTAACTCTTTTTAACCAAAAAAAAAAAAAAAAAAAGCTTGCAATATTGTTGCTATGCAATATTATGCAAACTATTTTTAAAAATTCCTTTTATAACATACACATTGTGCTGATACATAAACTAGGTAGGGAGGAAACAGAAAGAAAATTATAGATCAATTTCCCTAATGAATATTGATAAAAAAAATCCTAAATAAAATATTAGCAAAGAGATTACCAAAAGTCATCCCCAGGTAAATACACCATGATAAAGTAGGATTTATACCAGGAGTGCAGGGCTGGTTCAACATTTGGAAAAGTATAACCGACTACATCAATAACCAAACTAAACAAAAATCATATGCACACTTCAACAGATACAGAAAAAAAATATTAGACACCCATTCCTATTTTTAAAAAGACTATAGAGTATAGCAATGAATGGAGTTTTCCTTAAAATGATCAGTAGCATCAATTGAAAACCATTATCAGCAAACATCATATGTATTGGGGTTTTCCCCCCAATTTTGTCAAACAAACTAGAACCATTCCCAGGAAGATCTGGGGTGAAACAAGATTACTCACTATTGCTATTATTGCTATTCAGTATTATATTAGAAATACTAGCTTTGGCATTAAGAGAAGAAAAATAGAGTAAAGAAATTAGAGTAGGTAATGGGGAAACCAAATTATCACTCTTTGCAGATGATATGATGGTATACTTAGAGAATCCTAGAGAATCAAATAAAATATGATTAGAAACAATCCACAATTTCAGCAGAATTATAGGTTACAAAATAAATCCACAGAAATTATCAGAATTTTAATATATTACCAACAAAGTCCAGTAGCATGAAATACAAAGAGAAATTTCATCTAAAATTACTGTCAATGATATTTGGGGGTCTACCTACCAAGGGAAGGTCAGGAACTATATGAACACAAATACAAAATACTTTCCACAGAAATAAAGTCTGATTTAATAAGTTGAAAAAAACATCAAGTATTCTTGGGTAGATTATAATAAAAATTACAATAATATGTAAATTATGATTCAGTGCCATAGCAATCAAACTCCCAAGAAATTATTTTACAGATATAGAAAAATGAATAACAAAATTCATCTGAAATAACAAATGGTCAAGAATTTCAAGGGAATTTAGGGTAGAATTTATGTCTTTTATTGCTAGATTCTGTTTTGTTGAATACTTATGTCAATTTTTATATATCTATGTACATACATCAATATACTTATTTGTGTGTGTGTCTCTCTCTCTTTATATGTGTGTATATAAATATATGTATATATACACACATATACATATATGTACATGTATGCATATGCTGATAATTTATGTTATTTTATTTTATATCTTGAATTTTTGCTAAAATTATTGTTTCAACTTTCTTTTATCTAAGAACACCAGTTTTCAGTATCCTTCTTTTAAGAAAGCTCCTTGTCATGGCCCTTGATCCCTTGTGACTACTAAAAATGATATTGTTCCTCAGGAACCTTCATCACTTATTATCAAACGTGTTGCTGCCCCCCACAAACACAAACTCTGACTTGGAAATATGTATAGACAATGGATTTGCCAACCAGTAATCTGTCCTGTATCCAATGGTAGCACAGGGATCTTGTATACTATCTCTCTGACCAGTTGCTAGATCATCTGGCTTCATTGCTCCTGAATGTGCTGCTATTGGTAATGATGCCTTAAATAGCTACAGTTGATGTTGCCACCATTTGATATGCTGGACAGATCCCACCTTGGTATCATACACCTCTCTTTTCAACCATTTGAATTGTTTTGGGGTAGAAAAATGTTTCACCCTGAACTTTTATTTATTTATTTATTTACCTTTGCTACTTCATAATTTGATTTTAGTTGCTATTTTAAAATTGTCTGGAGATGAATATTGAGAGAATGTTGATAGTCCTCTACTTGACCATCTTGGCTCCATCTATAACATTAACTTCAATAAACCAAGTATAACATGTGTTTATTTATACAAAAGGTAAACCATGACTATATTTACATAAACAACTTTTATATACATACATATGTACATACATATATGTACATATATGTATACATATATATATATATATATATATATACACACGCACACAAAATGAAAAAAAAAATCACATTATATTTCCAAAGTTATATGAAGTAGAAAAGTTCAGGTTTAAACAAAAGTAGTTAATTTAGATACAAATATTATTAATTGTAATCTTATAATAGATAGTTTTTTTTATGCTTTCTAAATTGCATAGAGATAGTGGGGAACTCTCTCCACAGGTACTGATAGACATTTGCTTGCCTTTCTTCCAGTGCAATTCTTTACCAGGTATTTCCCCCCATAGAGAATCAATATAATGTCTTAACTATATCACTATGAAGAAAAGATACATATAACTTCTCCTTAATGGCAGATGTGAGGAAAGGTTCTCTTCTGCACAAGTTCTATATAGAAAAATGCATGCTGCAGCCTGTGAGTCAATCATTTTCATAATCCTCAGAGGTGAAGCAATGATCCACATATCAATGCATTATTTAAAGTAAAAATAAAGCACTTTTTTTAATATCTTCAGCCTAAGGATGAGAACTGAACAAAGAAGGAACAGTATTTAACAAAATGAAACCTGCTTCAAAATGTCTATCAAAAAAAAAAAAAAAAAAAAAGGATTTCTATTTCTCAAAGTGCCTTGGTTACCTCATTTTAATTTAATGCTTCTTCTTATTAGCTTAAAAGAATATTTGTAATAAGATAATTTTACTAATTTTAATATGCATACCTTTTGAAGTATTCAAAAGTTCTATCTAATCATCAGAAGAAAATACATCCATGTCATTTTTCTTAAAATGATGACTATCTTTCTCATAATGTTTATTTCTAGGAAGTGTTAGAAATACTGCCAGTCTGACACCTGCAGCAAGCAAAAGATTCACCCTAATGTTATTTAATAAGATGTATTTTGTTATTAAAACACAAATTTTATATCACCAACCAGGCCTCTGCTGAAGTGGAAAATAGTCCCTTGGAAGTTATTTTCCTTTTTTTCCCACCTGTAGTTATTTTTAGGGGGTTTTAATATTTAAGAGGCTATTACAAGTTTCAGTATTACCCACACAAACTAGCTCTGGTGTTCTGTTGCCAAATTATCCCTTGAAGGCACATACTGTAAATAATTTCTCAGTTCTGTTCGTAGATACTTGCCAAGGTCATTATCTTGCACTCCCAGAATCCCTCCATTCTGATTTAGATTGTGCATGGTAACTAAAAAGTATTATGAGATGCAATCATGTGTCAGTCTTATCAGAAGTAGAAGATGGTCCCAGAGCCCTGTGATACTGATGGCTCAGCTGGTTCTGCTTTTTTAATACTACATTTATTTTCTGATATGGTCAACCAAACAAACCAATAACAAGAGAGCAAATGCAAGACTACTAACACCACTCAGACTTGTTGGCAGGAGAGAGCAAAGTCCTGAGAAAGTCAGCTGGATTTAGGCAATTCTATGACTTCTCATAAGTTACTTTTTTCTTTATTTTTTAATCATTTCAAGCCTTAAGTTTGTCTGTAGATTAAAGAGCATAGCTATGTTATTTTGTTTTGGATTACTCCTAAATCATGAAATAGGAACCTGTCATTTCTTTTTTTTTTTTCTTCTGTATAAGTGGGGGAGAGTGGTTTTATCATCTCTATTTAATATTTGTATTGAGGGTTGTTTAAATTGTATTAAAATAATAATATAAAATTCTGGATGACTTATAAATAGAAAAATAGCAAATTTGATAATGAAATTGGCCTATATCTTACAGCTAAAGGTCAGAATCTTTTGAAAGTTAAAGACAATATGAAGACAATACAATCACTGAGCAAAATATAAAATAGCTAGCATTTTTATAGCCCTTTAAAGTCTGAAAATCTCTTTTCATAGATGGATTCATTTTATCCATGCAACAATATGAAGTACCTATTATCATTATCCTCAATCTACAAGAAAATGCAACATCATAGAGGTTAAGTCACAGCTAGTAAGTATCTAAGATAAGATTTGATCTCTGGTTTATCGAAACCATAAGCCTAAGAGTCAATCCATTATATCACTTAATTTACCAACAGCAGCAAAAAAATAATAATAATAAAAACCTAATAATATGCTAATGACCAAGTTTTACTCCAAAGAAAAACATGTGAGAATTAACTTTTTTTTTTTTTTTTTTTTTTTGCAAAAGTCAGAAACTATGGTTCTGGATTCCCATCTATATGGTCATACTTGAACAATGTGTAAATTAATTTTGCTAATTTAATTATTTTTGCTCATTGAGTGAAATAAGAATGAATAATATCAATTAAATATTTTAAAAGAATCATCAATATTATCTATAGTTCATGTACAGATGAAGTATAAGTTTCCACATATTCCTATGTGGAACCTTTCTAAGTGTCTGTTATTTAGTCCATCCAAATTAAGAAGGAATATGTGGGGTGTTCATGGAAAACTTCTATCTCTGATATAAGGGCTTGGTGAATCCTTTTCATGGCTGTTCATTCACATTTTGAGCCTTCGTGTTAGCTAATTTTTATCTGTGGCTTTAAGATGTTCTACTATGCACAACAGCCACATTTATGAGAAATCATCTGGAATATTGAGTAAATCACCTTAAACTTAGGGTGAGTTAGGGATGGTCTATCATAAACATGAAAAGACTTTCCCCAGTGGAATGAACAAATGAGAATAATTTATTCCAACAGCCATCAAGATAGCTAAAGCAGATGCTACAAACTATCTACTTAGAATTTAATCAGATATGGAATAGAGCAAGTTTGTCCCCCTCAACTTGAGTCATCATCAGTCATCCTAATTTTTGTCTTGTCATTGTACTTCAAAGAGTCTAGTTGAGAGCAAGACTGACAACTTTGTGTCACTCTGCCTCATTTGAATCCAATTCACATATATGTCACCACATTAACTGTGGTTTCATTCGTACTCTGAAAACAAAGTATGAACAACAAAAAATTAAGTATCAGTAAATTATCATATTCTATCTATAAAACCACTGCTCTGACTCATGTTGATCATGAGCAAATTTCTTGCAAATTCCTTAACATCCCTGTGCTTAATAATTAATGATAATAATATTCATACTTAGAAGGTTGTAGTAAGTAAACATTTGGTTAACCTTAAAGTGTTATGTAAACATAATTATAATTATTTTTGTCCCAACCAACTTGTTGATTATGTGATAGCATATCAATTAAATATTTTAATAAGCAAAATTTAGCAAAAGAGATTGTAGAATGCCATCCACATATTTTGTGTTTAACAATCATATAATGTATCAGTATTTCAGTTTTAGGAAATGTCATTATGATAACTCATTCTCTTATAAGGGCATTGGCAAAGTACTTTAAGATTATCAGAAGAGGGAAATGTGTCTATGCAGGATTGCAACAAAAAGCATGTATCTGGAAATCAAGAAACTGAAAACTAAATTCCTATTATGATACTAATTATGGTGTGACAACAGAAGATAATGAAATCAATTTTAATATATTTCTAATTACAAAAAAAGAACTAGGTAGTACTAGATCACTGTTGAGATTCTATTTTTTAGTAACCATGATTCTGATAAAAGAAAAAATTGCCTAATAATTATAACTGGCATGACACCAATTTTATAACATTAGTCATTAAATGATTGATGCTGCTGCTACTGCTACTTATGATGGAATATTAAAGTCTATGAAATGAAGGATTGTTCCAGGTTTTGCCTTTGTATATATGGAACCTAGCACAATACCTGGAACATAGAAAGCATTTAATAAATTTTTTATTGACTGATTAACCACAGTAAAAACAACTTATAAAGTGTGTTATTATTATTACTTACTTCAACATATGTTATCTCATTTGATCTTAACAACAGTCCTACAATGTGGATAATGTAAGTATTCCTGTTTTGATAATAAACCAAAACCAAAAGATTTAATGATTTTTCATATAGTGGCAGAAACAGGATTCTAATCAAAATCATCTCTGCCCCCAGTGTTTGTCATATTTCTACTTGATCTAGCTCCTTCTAATTTGAATAAAAGTCTCATGCTTATTCTTCTCTATTTGTTACTAGATAATAAACTGCTACCTAAACTTTAAAATTCTATTCTTTAAAACATTATACCTCCTCTCTGGCATTATGCTTTATCCTTTATTAGAATAACAGATTTCAAGGGTTGAAACTGATCTTTCAAAAGTCATATATCTCAAATTACAAGTGAACATTAACGATCTGTGTACAATCTTTATAAAGTAGTTAACTGCTCTCTATTTAACTATTCCAGTAATGACAAATTCAATCTTGAGTATTAGATAGCCCATCCAACTTTTGGATCACTTTAATTTTTAGTAGCTATTTACTTATATTCAAGTTATTTGTTTTCTAACTACAATTCCCCTTTGCTGAACCTAGTTCTATTCTGTAAGATCAATCTGAAAAGATCTAATATCTATTATACATGGGAAATTAATACTAGAAGATAATAATCAAGTTCCCTGTCAATAAAATACATCTTCTTTTAGGCAGAGGTTTTTAACTTTTTTGTGCAATGGAATCATTTGAATGTCTGGTGAACTTTATGTTCAGTTTCTAAAAATAATATTTTATATGCATATAAAGTCAATTATATAGAAATAAAATACATAGTATTACAAAGGAAGACCATTTCACTGGAAGGTAGTTAGCATATTTTAATTTTGCAGAATCCATCTTAAAATTCCTTGCTTTGAGGCATCATTATAACTATTGTGTACACTCTATTTTACTAATCAATGGTTTTTTTTTTTAAAGTTAAATTTATTTCCATGGTATATATAATATGTAAAGACCATACTTCACTTGTATTAATACAAATTAAATTGTACAAGTTTAACACAGTTGTATATTTTCATGTCTTGTCACAATTTGCATTATTTTTCTAATTAGGTTGGAAGCAGCAATAAGGGCACAAAATTGTGCTATAATCCTAGAGGGATAGAGATGGGACATTGAATATCAGATCATGTTTGTCAATTAAACTCAAAGAATTAGGGTTATTATTATTTATATTATTATATTATCCCTCTCAATATACTAGTATTCTTATTCTTGGTTTTCTAATAGCAGAAGGTATACATAAGTAATGCAAAGATCTATGATTTCCTTAACTATAGGTACTCCCCCCCCCCACCGAAACATGACCTACAACTCAAAAGATGATCTTTGAAAGTTACTTTAAAAGAAAACTAACCCCCATCTTCACCCTCTGCTCATAAGCATATTGATGTTCATTAGTTGGATACAGCTTCTTGACAAATATTACCCAAAGGATTTCAATCCAGAAACAATATCCATTATTTCTGCTAGATTAGCAAAAGCTTTCAAAGTGTAGCATCACTTCTATGAACCCTAGTATCATCAGAGAACAAAACTGGTGGAGGAATGACCTTAGTATTCAGTTAATATGTGACAATCAGTTGTTATTAGTCAATCTGGTGGTCCATGTAATCAGCTTTGCAAAGTGCTTTATTAATTTCTCATCACACATTTAAAAAAAGCATTGATTCAATAGAATTGAGTTATCCTAAAAACTTTTAGAAGTAGAGGAAATGTTTGAGAGTGTCTTCTAATTCTTTGATCTTAAAGGGGTGAAGCAAAAAGAGGTGAAATGAGTTACCCAAGGCCACATAGCCAGCCAGAGCTACAAGTCCACAACAATTTGAAAAAGTATAAGATTACATTGAGAATCTACAATCTCCTATATTAAAAAAAATTGCTAATCTGATTTTAGCCTATCTTTATAAGTTCATTTTTATACATGATTTACCTATATTCTACCTAATATTTTGTATTATTTAGTAATTAGAATAACTTAGTTTTCTTCATTTTCTATCTTCAAATATATTCCCTCTTTGCTTCAACCTTTTTGAAACACTTATATAAGAAGTTACCTAATTTCTTAAGTACTTTTCCCAGAAAGTATCTTGTATATGTATATATACATATATACATATATGTTGTGTATATATATATATATACATATATGTTGTGTATATATACATATATATATTGCATGTATATGTATATATACATGTATATATACATATATATGTGCATATATATGTATGTATATGTGTGTATATATTTTATATATACTAAATGTACATATGTTATTGCTTCAGACAGTATAAGCTTCTTGAATGAGAATACTGCTTAATAGAGTCCCTATCATTTAGTAGATGCTTAACAAATATTTGATGATGGACTGATTGAAAATAAAGTTAATTTCAAGATTATCAGTTACATTATTCAATGGGAATCTAATCATTTGAAAGAATTAATAAATTTTGTAAAACTTTTTTCATTGGTGAACAACTCTAAATAGATGAAATATCATGCATTATAACTAACAATTACAATCTATTGAGCTTACTCTGATGAATAGATTTGAATGATTGATAACCAGATGAATCATTAATGAATGGTACTAAATTATTTTAAATGCAATATTAATTCCCTTAGACATATTTAATTCTAATCTAACTCTTTAAAAGTGAATAATAGCCTTTTATTTTCAAAACACATGTAAAGATAAGTATTCAACATTCACCCTTACAAAACTTTGTGTTCCAAATTTTTCTCCCTCTTTTCCCCTCACCCCACTCTCCAAGACAGCAAGTAATCCAATATATGTTAAACATGTGCAGTTTTCTAAACAGACTTTAACATTTATCAGGCTTCACTAGAAAAATCAGATCAGAAAAGAAAAAAAGAAAGAAAGAAAAGCAAACAACAACAGAAAAGATAATAATACTATGTTGTGATCTAAATTCAGAGCCTGTAGTATTTTTTCTGGATGGAGATGGCTCTCTTCATGACAAGTCTATTGGAATTAGCCTGAATCACTGCATTGTCCAAACAAACTTATAAGAACATCTTTTGATTTGAGATTAGAGAGAAATATCTTCGATAGATGGGAAGATGCCAGAATAGTAGAGGACAAAAATAGGTACATGGATAAAAGAATGAATGGATGAGTGAATGACCAAATATACAAACAAATAAATGAATAAATTACCAAATACTGAATTTGGGATTCATCAAAAATGATGTATAATTTAAGCTCTATCACTAATGGAATAATGATACTGCACAAGACATTTCATGTCCATGAGTATCAATTTTCTTATCAATAAATAACTGACTTTGATTTGAGAATACTCATAGCAAAGAAGACTTGTAAAGATGTTCCCCCTATTATTGACTTCTCCTTTATAATAGAGAGGAAGATGTAAGATCCCTGAGTTGTGAACAGATAGAAAATATTCACAATATTAATTTAATAAGTGCAGGTGTCAAGGGATTAATCTATTCTCTAAATGGAGATGTTACATTTTTGCTGAGTTTGAAGAGAGGTGATTTATTACATATATTTTCAAAGAAGGGGAAGGAAAGGAAGGTGAACAAGCCGGGGGAAGGGAAGTAAAGGAAATAAATATTTATAGTCCACCTTTTCTATGGCTGTAGGCACTCTCTTCAGAAGAGAACTGTGCTAAGAATTTATTTCCTTTTTACTTGCAATAATGCAGTGAGGTGGGTACTATTATTATTCCCATTTTATAATTGAAGAAACTGAACAAAACAGATTTAGTGTTTTCCATTACTATGTAAAGATTGGAAGTGTCTTAAATCGGATCCTCTTGATTCCAAACTCAGAGTCTTATTTGTTACACCATCAACTGCTTCTATACATTTCAATATTTTGAGTAGCTGTGCTATAAGTATTTTTGAAAAGCTGGTATTTGGCATGGAACTAGTGGATTTCGTCAAGTCCAGTTAAAATCTCATGTCCAAAAAGAGTACAAGGAGACTGATGGACTGATTTGCAAAGAAATATCACAAAATTTTGATAGGTTTTGATTACTTCATGATTAATACAGTTTTTTATGTTTGAGATGACAAATGTCCAGAGAAGAAAAGTGATGCCCAGAGAAGAACCAAAAAACAAAACAAAATGAAATTCAAATATTAAACATCAGTTAATTGATGTTCTCTAACTGTTCATCATCTCTAATATTCTATAAATCTGTGAATGAATAGAGTTTGTTCAAGATGAAAAAAAAAAGTAGAATGGTGTATATTAAACCCATTCAACTCTCCCCCTCAACTTAACACCTTAATACTTTTTCATTAACCCATTTGTTAAGTACCATTCCTAATGGCTATTTCAACTTTTTGTTGAATTATTTTCTTTATAGTATTAGCTTATAGTAGGTTAATTTATAAATATCTCTCAGGGAAAAAACATATCATTTTAACAAGTAACTCCTAAATTCCAAAGAAGTTTTCATCTATAAAAGATTGTCATAGAATGTCTGTCAAAGCAAAATTTTAGGATATGTCTTAAATGACTATTCACTTCACTTATAAGGGCAGCCCTAGATAACATTATTATAATCATTATCAACAACATTATCTGCAGACTTGGCTATTGAATAAGATTTTTCTTACTTATCCCACAAAAAATATTAAAAATGGAGGGGAAATTTATTGTTCTTCCTTTGCTCTCATAAAAAATTATTGCATAAAGAATAGAGTTCTGAGTTTACTTTCAGGAAAAATTGGTTTCAAATCACTTCTTTCACAAAATCTGAAGAGCTTTGTGATTTTTTTCATGGCTCTTAATATACATCTGCTTCAAAGCCAAATCCTATCCTTATTTGCTAAGTAAAATCAATTAATAAGTTTCTATTAAACACATTCTATGTATCAGACATTGTAGTAGTGCTAAGGATAAAAAACAAAGCAACCACTGTTTTTAAGGAATTTGCCTTATATTGGAAAGGTTATTTGTCACTGAAGGGATTTTCAGTAATGAGAATTCCTTGCCGTGAAGAAATCATATATCTTTCCAATATTCACATTTAATGATTAAAATGGTTACTCAGAGATTATAAATAAGTTTGTATATGGCTCATAACTGACAGAACAGAGGCTTAAACATTTCCCCATTGCCCAAAGTTTTTGCTATAATAGAGTTATTATCCCATCAGTGAGTTCTACAAAATAAATTCAAGATTTTATAATAATATTGAATAAACATCCACTTTGTTTCTTGAAAGATTTATAGCTACAGTTAAGATTAGGACCAAGATTTATATCTACATTATTGGGACTTCTAAAATCTTAAGCATTAGTACTAAAAAAGAAAACTGACATTGACATTGAAAACTATATGGAGTGCAATATCCTAAGAAATTCACTGATATTAAACTGGGATGCTATCTGAAGTTTTGCAGGAAATATAATATCTAATGAAAAAACATGACCTACTTCCCGGAAAATATAGAAATATATCAATTGCCTGTTTATCCACATATGTATCCTATTTTAAATGTTCTCCATAACTTCACTGTTTTCTACTTCATCAGATCACATGTACAGGATTCTTTGTTATTGTTTATTACTGTCCCATTATAATCACATTATTATAATTATCTGAGGAATAATAGCAAAAAATTGGAGAATATCAGAGAAAAGCAACTAGGATTACTGGTAACAATTATGGAGAGGTATTTTGAAGAATTTAGGGATGCTTATGTAGGAGAAGTCAAAGCTTAGGGATATTACTTTTTTTTTTCCAGTTTTTGAAAGGCTAGAATGTGGAAGACAGATAAAACTCATTTGGGGAGGGAAAGAAAAAGTCAGCATTAGCACTAAAAAGTGTAATAATTTTGTAATCAAAAAAAGGCAAGTAAAGATTAACACAGTTAAAATAAACACCATTAAATAAACACCAAAATAAAATAAGAGCCCTTTTCAACAAACAGATTCATCAGGAATTGAAAAAAAATATTTTCAATTTGGAAAATAGTTTTCATTAAACATATCTGATAAATGTCATGGCTGGTTGACTTAATCATTTTACTAAAAAGACTAGCATTTTTACTAATAAAATAATTGTCATTTGGCCATCTCTGTTGGATCAAAGATACTTCATAATCGTAGACTCACTGCTTATATATCCATGGGAGAGTAAGTGTTTCTCAAAGAAGCAATTAACTCTGATTGGTTAATTATTAAGAAGAAATTAATATTACAATAAGTCTAAACTACATTACAATGAGGGTCACAGGGTACATAACTTGTATCATTCACACTGATTGATTTCTAGATGAAGAAGTAGAAAGAGGAAAAACCTTGGCACTAATACAATTTGTCAGTAAATGCAAGAGAGAAATAATTTTTTCTCTCAAAAATTCTGGAATTTAACTAACTCTATAAAAGATCCATTTTTCCAACAAAGATTTTGAAAATAATTTTTCAATAGCCAGATGAAAAACTCAAAATCAGCAATAACAGAAATCCAAATAAAAATAGTAATGAAGAACATTCTCATATTTATTCAGCTATCCAAAAATAGGTGATGAAAAGAATTAATATTAGAAAAGCTAAATAAAAATTGTTTTAATGTATTTCTGATGGATTTTTAAATCAGTTCAGCTGTCCTAGAAATCTATTTAGAATGAATTATTAAATTATTAAAATTATCATATCTTCTGATCTATGGTTCCCACTAATGAACTGAAAGCCAAAGAAAGAAAAAGAACATATGTAATTTTCCATTTATACTATGACATTTACAAGATCACTTAATTTTTGGTAGGAAAATAAAAATATGACATATTAACTTTCTGAATTATATTGTATAGAGTTTTAAAAATTCTATAATTGCAAAAATTTAAAAATTATAAAACCTGAAAAATTCAGGAAAAAATATAGGAGATGTCTGTACTAATACAAGATGACACTAACAGGATAATTAAAAAAACATAATAAAACAAAGAGAGCATATATTATTGACCAAATTCAATAATGATCAATTTTTATTTAAGTGAATGGTATTGGAAGGTAATACCTTATTTTCAAAGAAAGATATGGAGAAAATTGTAAAGTTATACCATTTAATTTTGTTTCATTTATTGTTTCTGTTACAAATTACCATTCTACTTTTAAGTGTGCACATTTTGAAAAAGTGATTATGATCTTCCATATAAATTCCTTAATAAATTATTTCAAACTAATGGCATGTTGAAAATTTATAAAGTTGATTGCAAACATATTTCTGTAGACTTCTTTTGCCAATATACTGAGTGAGTCAGGAACTCTGTGGAACCCTCCCAAATTTTCTTCAAAACAACTTGAAAACCATGACAGAACCGATTTAGGACAAAGATGTGTCTTATCAGCCTAGAAGGAAAGATTTGTCATACTGGGTTGGGAAGGGTTCAAGTGTGAGAGCAGCAGTGGCAGGCCATATAGCAGAGCACCTGCAACAAGACTGCAAGCCCAAGGGCACTCTAACAGCTAGGTTCTGTATTCTTGGAAGCCAGAAGACCCATATGAAGGATAGCAGTTTGTGTAGCACAGCAAGACCCCATTCCAGTAGCCCCACCTCCAGTATAGACCATCCAGGTCTTGCCCCAATTGTTAACAAGTAGCTAACAAGAATCCAGTCCCCAAGCCTACCAGCAGTGAGAACCCATCTTCAGGCCAGCCATTAGAGAATTCCTACAATCATAGGCCCCTAGTTCAGAAGGAAAGCTTCTCACCAGGAGAGGCTTCACCCTCCCCCCCCCCCCCCCCCCCAGTATGAGGCTCTGAAGTTCAGTGAATAGTCACTAATAAGGTTTCAAGCTCTGAAACAAGAAGCTTGGGAGAGTGCAGAAGCAAAAGCCAACTATCACATAAAAATACAGTCACCAAAAAAACAAAACAAACAAACAAACAAACCAAAAAACCAAGCAATTTTTAAGAATGAACTTGAATATAGGAAAAAGTTGCTATGAAAAAATTTGGACCTGAAAATGTAGTAGATTAACTACTCCACCTTCTTCTCAAAATCCTTCATACATCCTTACTGAAGAAAACTGTGTGCTGGATCTAGATATGTAGCAATTTATTGAGGTTTCCCATGTAGACATTAGAACTATTGTCTTCTAAGTTTGTATCTCCTTGTCATATTATTTCCTTGACATAAAAAGACAAAATAATGGGAGGATTGTGGGAATATGGCAGAGTAGATCAGAAAATTCCAAGCTTTCCATATTTCTTCCACAAATAAAACAGAATTATCCCTCAGGGCAAGACTTGAGGGAGACTGGACAACCTGAGAAGGCTGGAAGAAAGACCCCAGGAGAGATTAACCAGCATGAAGGATTAACCAGTATTAAACATCTCCAGACTAGCTCCCCTGAAACATCCAAGTAGTGAGCTGGGGAATCAGCAAGATTCAAAGGTAGCCTCAGCCTTTGTAATTTTTACCTCCTAGGCAGCCTGGGAAGTCAGAGTTCTATGTTTGGGAAGATTGAGGGAACCTGTACTGATAAGGAATGCCAGGCCCAGCTGTGCTCCAGAGCTAGCCCTGGGCAAGAACAAACAAATACATGCCTGGCCAGTGCAGAAACAGTGTGGTAGGGAAACTGCCTTTTGCTGGCACTTACAAGAGGGTGGAGTCTTGGTTTTGTTTCCAGGCCAGAAGAAAGAACTGAAAAGAAGCCTGAAGTCATCATCTTCACTCTCCCTGTATCACAGACCTAGAGGTGTTTATAATATTAAATTCTTATTTAAAAAAATAATGATTAGGTAAAAGAGAAAGAACCCAACTGTATAAAGTTACTATGAGAATAAGAGAGACTGAATTCATCTTCAAAGGAGGATACTGAAGTTAAAAAAAGAAAAAGAAAAAAAAAAGTCTCCCCTACTCCAGTAAAGAATGTTAAATGGTTACTGCCCAAAAAGAATTTTTAAAAACTCAAAAGATATTTTAAAATCAGGTAAGAGAAACTAAATAGAAACAAGAAGATAATGAAGAAGAATCCAAGAAAAACAAAATTATGAAAAGAAAAGAGATCCAAATTCTTAAAGAAGAAAATTACTCTACAAATTAAAATGGATAAGGGGGATCCAGGAGAGCTATAAGAGACTAAGAAATAATAAAACAAAATCTGGGGTACCACCTCACACTTCTCAGACTGCCTAAGGTGACAAGATAATGATAAATATTGGAGGGGAGATGGGTAAACTAGGATTAATGCATTGTTGATGCAGAGTTGTGAAATGATCCAATTATTCTGGAAAGCAATTTGGAATTATTCCCAAAGAGCTATCAAATTGTGCATATCCTTTGATCCAGCAGTGCTTCTGTTGAGTCTGTATCCCAAAGCTATCATAAAAGAGGGGAAAGGGCACATGTGGAGAAATGTTTGTAGCAGCTCTTTTTGGAAAAGAACTGGAAATTAAGTTCAATTGGGAAATGGCTGAATAAAATATGATATGTGCAAACGATAGACTATATTACTGTTCCATAAAAATAATGAACAGGCTGATTTTTAAAAGGACCGGAAAATTTTACATGAATGCTTAGCAAAATATGCAGAACCAAGAATACATTGCACAAAGCAACAGCAAAATTGTGTATTGATCAAGTATGACAACCTTGCTACTTTTCAGTGGTTCAGTGATTCGAGGCAATCCCAATGAACTTTGGATGGAAAAATGCCATCCAAATCCGGAGAGAATTATGGAGATTGAATGTAAATGAATACAAGCTATGTTCACTTTTTTAAAAATTTTATTTATTTATTTATTTGTTTGTTTGTGGTTTTTCCCTTTTATTCTGATTTTTCTTTCCCAACACGATTCATTAAGGAAATATGTAAAGAAAAAAAAATTAAAATACATGTATGAGCAACAAAAAATGTTTCTCCATGTAACTGGGGAAAATAAAAATTAAGGAAAACCAATTATAAAACAGATTATAAAGAATTTTTTAAAAAAGAGAATTTAAAACATCTTATTAAAAAAGCAACAACAGCAGGAATCAGTGCATCCCTCGCTCTCTGCTCTTACTCCTGCACCCGCTACAGCTGTCATGATGCGCAAGCCGCACTGCTGGGCTAGCTGTACACCATGCATCTGGTGCTCATGTACTTGTTGCTGCAGCTCTGTGACAGGGTATCTGCGTGGAGCTTCTGCCACCAGCGCCTGCCCCTTGTGCTCCACAAGCTGAGCATGGCGCCCCTCTGCACCACCATGGCCTTCGTGGGGCAGAGCCTCTTAAGTGTGGGCCCGCACATGGTCACTAGCCCGGCTTCCTCTTCAGGCCCTGCAACTTAGAACTGGGTGCCATAACTGGACACATGTACCGAGTTAATAAAAAGCCTTTGCCAAAAAAAAAAAAAAAAAAAATTAACAAAGAAACAGATCTGGAGAACAGATCAAGAAAGGAAAACATAAGAATATTTGAACTACCTGAAAACTATTACAAAAAAAAGAAGAAAAGAAAAAATAAATAAAAGAACCCTGACACAGCAATATTCAAAATAATTTTTAAAAATTTGTATTTAAATGATAGAACTGAAAGGCAAAATAGAAATAGGAAAAAAATGTATATATATTATATAGATATATAAATATAAAATTGAGTCAATTTACAAAAAAAATATGTCATTCTCCAATACCAATTTGACCATTGGCTCTGATGTATTATTACAGCTCTCAAATTGACTAAGATGACAGTAAAAGATAATGATAAATGTTGGAGGGGGATTTGGGAAAACTGGGACACTGATACATTGTTGGTAGAATTGTGAACTGATCCAAGCATTCTGGAGAACAGTTTAGAACTGTACTCAAAGGGGTATTGATCTGTGCCTGTATCCCAGACAGATTATAAAAGAGGGAAAAGGACCCATATGTGCAAAAATGTTTGTAGCAGCTGTTTTTGTAGTGGCAAGAAAATGGAAACTGAATAGGTCCCATTAGTTGAGGAATGGCTGAATAATTTATGGCATATGAATGTTATGGAAATTATTGTTCTATAATAAATGATCAGCAGGATGATTTCAGAAAGAAACTTACATGACATGATGATAAATGAAATGAGTAGAACCAAGAAAAACATTGTCCACAGCAACATCAAGTTTATGTGATGATTGATTCTGATGAATACGGCTCTTTTCAACACTGAGGTGTGTAAGGCCAATTCCAATAGACATGTGATGGAGAGAGCCATCTGCGTCAAGAAAGAGAACTATATCTACCAAATGTGGATCACACCATAGTATTTTAACCTTCTTTGTTGTTGTTTGCTCACTTTTTTTCTCAGCTTTTTTTTTCCTTTTTTTTTTGTGCATCATGATAGATGCGGAAATATATTTAGAATTACACATGTTTAACCTATATTAGATTATTTGTTGTCTAGGGGAAGGAATGGAGGAAGAAAGGGGGGAAATTTGGAACACAATGTTTTGCAAGGGTGAATGTTGAACATTATCTTTGCCTGCATTTTGAAAATAAATATTATTAAAAAGAAAAAAGTATGAATTGTGTAAAGAAGTCACCAGAAGTTTGTAGGAACAATTTAAAGGTAAAAAAGAGAGAAAAGAATAAACAAAAGAAAATATAATGGAGGGAAATATACAATTAGTTACCATAACAATAAATGTGAATGAGATGAACTTACCCCATAAAATAAAGGCAGATCACAAAATGGACTAAAAACCAGAATCCTATGATTTGTTGTTTACAAGAAATATATTTGAAATGCAGAGAAACATATAGAATAATGATAAAGAACCAGAGTAGAATCTATTATGCTTCAGCTGAAGCAAAAAACAAAAAATAAACAAACAAAAAAAAAAAACACACACACACACACACAAAAAAAAAAAAAAAAAAAAAAAAAAAAAACCAAGGGTAGCAATCATGATGAAACAAAGCAAAAGAAAAATAGATCTAATTAAAAGAGATAAGAAGGGAAACTAGATTGCTGAAAAACACAACAATAATGAAATAATAGCAATAATAAACATATGCAACAAATCATAGAACATCTAAATTTAGAAAAAATTAAGTGCCTCATTCTGGAGAACAGTCAAAAGATTATAATACTTTATAAACTATTTGATCTAGAATTTCTACGTCGATATCTCAAAGAATTAAAAACAAAAGGGGAAGTGGTAGGGAAGGATCTACTTGTACAAAACTATTTATAATAGATCTTTTTGTGGTAGTCAAGAAATAAAAACTAAGAGAATGCCCATATATTAAGAAATAACTGAAAAAGTTATGATATTTGATTGTGTTGGAATATTTTTTGTGCTATAAGAAATGCCAACCAGGATAATTTCAGAGAAACCTGAAAAGACTTATATGATGTCATGCAGAGCAAAAAATCTCAAACCAGGAAATGTTATGTACAGCAACAGCAATATTGTACAAGGAAGAATTGTGAATGACTAAGATTTTTTTCAGGATTCAATGATCCAAGATAATTTCGAAATTTTCTTGGTGAAACATGCTAACCACCTCTAAAAAAGAATGTCTATTGTTTGAATATTGACTGAAGCATACTATTTTTCACTTTATTACTTTCTTTATTCTTTCTTTTTCTTGTTCAAGTTTTCTTATACAAAATGACTATTATGAAAATGATTTACCTAATTGTATAAGTATAATCTATATCAGCTTGCTTACTGTCTCAGAGAGGGATATGAGAAAGGAGCAAGGGAGGAATAGAATATGAATCCAAAACTTAAAAATAATCCATGTATTAAAATTATTTTAATATGTTATTGAGGCCAATTAAATATTTTTAAAAGAATAATAATAAGTAGTTAATCAGTCATTTCTCACATAACAAAATTTTGAAAGCTGCAAATGAAAAAAGACAAAAGTGTATTTAAAATATTTTGATATTTCCTGTGGATTTTTAGTTTTAGTTTTTTTTTTTTTTTTAACTATCTATTCATAGTTAACTTATGTCATGAGAAGCTGCTGACTTTTTTATTAGAAAGTCAAAGATAAAATGAATTCCCCATCCCTGGAGTTTTCTGGAGAAAAGTTGAATGCCCACTTTGAAAAATGGATTATAAAAGACAATTGTTGAGTATGCAGGGTTGAGGAAAAAATAACCTCTACAATCCCTTCCATTTTTAATATTTTGTGATCCTCCTGTTTTATGATTCTAATTATGGATGTAAGAATTAAAATGGTAAGAGACTAAATCAGAAGTAAAAATAAATGATAGTCAGTAAAAATGTGGTTTTGTTCATTATTCAAATTTTACCTGTACTTATTTGTGTTTCTCAGCTTCTATTGACCAGAAGTTGTGGTGTAATAGTTATACATATGTTATTCCAGATAAACTGAAGAAAATATAAAATGTATTCCAAGAATATATCAGATAGCAATTGGGTACCAACAATTTTATGTTTAATTCAAAGAGTTCACACAATTTGTTAAAATCTTTTCTTCATTCCACTAATGAGGCACCCTCAAACCTCCAAATCTCCAAGTAAGGAGTCAGAAAATATACAAAAGGATGAAGCCTCGTGTTTTTAAGGTCGCTGCATCATTAGTGCCCCCAATTATAACACTGTCATGGATATGAAAGCAAATTTCTATTCATTTAGTAGGGCTGAGATATTGTCCAGGAAATATTACCTTTCCTTCATTTTTCCTTCTTTTTTTCTGTATAGTTGAATAATTCTTACTTCAAGTTCCTCTCTTACAACCTATGCTTCAAATTTCTATAGTCTAGTTAAAATACACCTGAACACATTAATTAATCGTGGTCATAATTTGCACTATGTTATTTATTACTAATTCAAAAAATATATGTTTCTTCATATAAAGATTTTGTGAGACACTTTAGACTTGATATATTTGAAATAGGTGATATGTCTTCAATGTCAACTTTAAGACTCAAGGAGCATCCTTTCCTATTTGGCAAGTTGGAATGGGGAAGTCCAGATGCTCTAAAATGCAGGAATTTAAAGTGAATATAGAGTCATCTCATTTTTAAAAGTCTGCCCTGCTGAACAAGGACATCTGGTGCTCATGATCCCAAATGAATTTATCTGATATTTCCTTTGAATGTTTAAGATCTCACACTGAAACAGAAGGTTAGATCTTCCCAGTCTTGGCTAATATTCCATGTTTTTAATAATATCACTGCAGATGAGTTGGCATCAATACAAATGTTCACAGCTGTATACAAGTTGTTACTCATGCAAACATGCAGGGATGAGTGCTATGGACTGTCAGTGCACCACAGTTTTGTACATCATTCTTCTGGTAAAGACAAAAGGAAGATCCTATGGGAGAAAACATCCAGTCATCAAGAATCAACTTAGGGATATCCAAGTTTGCTCATTTCACTAGTAGGACTACTAAACTCATTTTCAGGCATGCTTTGGAAATTATTTTAATTTCTTCCCTCTTGTTCAAAATACTACCAATCATGTCAATTCTATCTTTATTTCTATATTCATTTCCTCCTTTTTATTTCCATATCCATAATTCTTTTTTAACATCAAAATCATCCCTAGACTTTTGAAATTCATCTCTAACCCCATTATTTCCTTCTGTCATTCTATTTAATCAATGTCTGGCTTTCACTCCATTTTCATATCAATGAGAGCTAAAGCTTTTTTTCAAGAACAGTTTTTATTGTACATAAAATTTTACTCTGATTCCTTAATGTCAGATACATACTTTTACTTCTCAAAGATTATGTCAAGAATATGTAAAATCTGGTTGATTCTGCCATATATGAAAGACTTTGAGTTCATTTCCAGCAATAGACTAGTCAACTAATTATAAAGACATATTTTAACTATATATTCTAACATAGAGTTTCATTTTTTCATGGCAACAGCAAATCAAGAAATAAATATATTGACCCTTTATCATGTATGACTTTCCCTACTTTCAAAGTGATGATGGGAAAATAGGGGAGAAAGAAAAAAAAAGAGAGAGGTATAAGGGACGGGTAAGCATAAACGTTTTATGTACTCAATGAAATTTGGTCATTCTGTAGTCCATTTGTGGCAGAGTGGCATTGAGGACTTGAATCATTTAAGTACTTATGTTCTTGCTATATACAAAACTAAAAAGAAAAGAAGAAATGGTAGCTAAGAGAAGAGTCTGGCATGTAGAGGAAATTATTCAGAATGATCTACTTATTATTTCTGATTGTCTAGAGCAACCCAGAAAAACCTCTAAAAGGTGACTAAAAGGAGGAAGACGATACCACCCAAAGACTGACCAAAGTACTGTGGGCCAGTGAAATCTGGAGGAAAGAAGATTGGTTTCAGTTCTGTTGTGGAGAGCCCCTCAACGAAGGCAGTGTCTGAGGCCACATTGAGAGGGTCTGTTTATTTACAGGCCCTGGGTGAGGAATTATGAAAGTTTTTTACAAGTGTGACTTGGACATTGAAACATGGCAACAGATTTATAAAATGATGAGATATGTTTTTCCCTCTCACCTGCTGGCTGTGGTTTATTTCTTTAAAAATCAAGGCCACAGAAAACAGTTTAAGGTACAAGGAGGACTTAGAAGACAATTAAGGATTTTCAAAATGTTTTTTAAAAAACAACTCCATCTTTGTGTGGTGGTAATGTTCAATGCCGTGAAAATACAGCAGGTATTTGGGTACTTAGGTCCGTAGCTTGGGACATTGGGTACCAAGGCTACCTTCTTGCAATTCCAAGTGATGGGACCCATAAAGGAGAATTCTGGGACCTCTTAATGAAATGATAGGGTTTTACTGTTGGGAATTGCAGAAACTGAGGGAGTGTGTTTAAATTAAAAGTTATTTGTTTATGAATTGATGTTTGAACATTCTTGTGGGAAACTTTGAGGTGGGATCCCCACCAGATCCCTGCATCCTTTCATTTTTTGTGTTGTAGCATCTCCATGTTGACACACTTGAATATATGATGATGGATGCTGAGAATAAAGAAATTCATGATGTTAAAAAAAAAAGCTGACTAAAAATCTCTGATAAATTTGTGAGAAAATATGGACAGGAGCCATACAAAATGAGTAGGCATTTATAGGTTACAATTGGCATCATATCAGATAGGAAATTTTGAATTAATGAGATTATTAATTAATTTTAGTATTTGACTAATTTTAACAAATTACTTCTCTGAAGAAAAAAGAAGACATTTTAGGTATTCATGAAATTAAAATTTTAAATCTATGTCTTTGTAGATAACTAACTTCAATTGACATTCTAAATTATCTTTCAATTTTATTATTAGGATTTTAGCCTTCTATTATCCAAACTATTTACAGACATTTATTTAGTACCCACTATGTGATAGATATTGGTGATAAAGATAAGAATGCAAGAAAGATATGATAATACCTTCAAAATACACAAAATACCTGGGAGTCATTCTATGACAGTTCCCTCAATACCTGAATAGATACAATATTAAAATGTTCTATCAATAACAGATATAATAACAAGAAGAGTTTTATAAGTTCATGACTAGACCAAATTAATATCATAAAATGAAAAACCTGCCAAAATTAATATAGAAGTTTTAGGCTATTTCAACTTCATTTCCAAAAAATTTCTTATGGGTATTTCTGGATAATAAAACAATTGAAAAACACAAGATCTTGGCTATCAAGGGAAATAATTATAAAGAAAGGATAGGAATGAAAGAGGAATAGTATAATCTATAATAATGCATAGTACATAATGCATATAATGTAAACAGTAGATTAATGAAGCAATCACCAAAATAATTTACTACTGGTTTAAAAAAATGAAAATTAAATTAAAGTGACAAACCAGAAAATGATGAATCATCAACAATTGTCCTCATTAACCTAGTCTTGAATAAATCTAAGGGGAAAAAAAAAAACAGTTGCCTAAGGAAGATCATCTAATTTGGGAAAAAATAAATTGTTAGATTTGTCTGGAGAACATTGGCTTAGATGAATATACTATATTTATAATAAATTAAAAATTAATATATTACCTAAATATTTAAACTCATTGCATTAACATAGTAGAGAAGCAGATCACATTTTTAATATATGTGAGATAAGCAAAGAAGAAATGGAGCAATTAAAAATGACAAGATAAACAATCTATACTACATGAAATTCCAAAGCTTTTTCTTGAACAAAATTCTAAAAAAAAAAAAAAAGGAAATATTTAACTGGGAAAGAAAAAGCTTTTTGTAATACTCCTGATGATGTCTGTATGAAACACACACATACATATGTACATATACATATATATACATTATATACACATATATATGCATCTACACATATGCCTATATAACATACATACACTCTGTATCTATGTAGTGTTTATGTGCATATTTGCTAATATATATAAACTTCTATGCATAAAAATAAAGTATTTGCTACATACATGTTGCATGTTTTATGGATTTTCCATCTTATATAAATATATATGTATGGAAGTTCTTAATGACATGAGGAAATGCTATAATTTAATAATGATGAAATAAACTTTTAAAAAATAAGTAATTTTGAGGTTTGTTTTCCCCTCCAAAATAATTGAAAAAGATAGGAGATAGAAATAATCAATTCTGGAGGAATTATTGAAAATCAGGTCTCCTGATAAATGCATTATAAGTAAAGCTCTTGTTTATATGTGTACATATCTGTGTTTATGTTTAAGCCATATCACATTTTAAATAAACAAAGAATTGAGAGCAAAGTGACTATTCATCTAATGAAAAAGGCTGAATAAACAGTGGCATATGAATAAATTCTTAGTTTGGTCTAAGACACTATAGCTGTGGACAATACAGTGAAAGATGGGGAAGTGTGAATTGATATAAAGCAAAGTAAACAGAACCAGGAAAACAATATAAATGACTACCACAATGTAAATGGAAAGAACAACATCCATCAAAACAAAATAGAAACAAAACATGAAGACTAGGTAAGCAACATTTTTAGCTCTAAAGATAGAATATGGGGAGCTCTCTCTCCTCCTTTGAAGAGAATAAGGACTGTTATTGTGGAGAATCACGTATTATGTTAACATTTTTCATATGCTGCCTAGTTGTTTTTCTCCCCGAGAATAGGAACTATTATTGTGGAGAATCATATATTATGTTAGCATTTTTCATATGATGCCCCTGAATTCTGCACTTCTTTTTTAATTGTTTGTTTTAAAATGTGATTCTGTGGGAAAGAGAGCAATACATTGGCAAATGCAGATCAGGTAAGTATAAATTCATATATTTGAAATTTTTATAATATTATGCATGTATATGTATACGTGTATATGATAAAAATATTTTTAAAGTCACTCCTCTGGGTGACATGAATATATATGTAAATATAAGCTATATGCCCAAAAAATTGATAAATAAGAAACCAATGAATAAGTGTTCCAATTCCTGGGAGACTCCAGAAAGATCTCATTTAGTGCCATTTGTTTAAAAAAAAAAAAAAGCAGTCCATGACTGTCATGATCATACCAGCATATTTAGACAGAAGATTTGGATGTTATGAGGAAAATAGATTAGAGCAAGGAGAGACCTGAATCTCCTTAACTAGTTAACTGGCTCTTATAGCAGTCTGAGTAAGAAGTAATGAGGGCCTAAACTAGTTTCATAGGCATACAGATAGAGAAAAAAATTGTATAAAGGAGATATTATGGAAATATTCACAAATATCTGTCAAATGTTTTCAATATGTATGTGGTGTTGAGTGAAGAGCTCAAGCCATATTTCTCTTATTCTCATTATTTTTACATTCTACTCTGGCTAAATTTAACTGATTACACAATATTCTTTTAACATACTTTGTACTCTCCAAACTTCAAACTACACACACATCCACACACACACACACACACACACACACACAAACACACACACACACATCCACACGCACATATCCATACACATTTATATCTATATCTATATAAATATATATACACATATGTATGTGTATATGAAATAGGTTTAATAGCTCCACAACCCTACTCTCCTATATTACTAAAAACCTTTCCATCAGAGATGATAAATTAAGATTGCCTTATCACAGTAAAAAGGAGGGGGGAAAAGGAAGAGAATTATGGGTGTTGAATATTGTATAGCTGTCAATCAATTTTAGCAAAGTTGGTCAAATGTTATTATTATGTTTCTTTTGTGACAAGGAAGAAAGATGACTTGGAGCATAACTTTGTAAATGCAGTGTAGAAAAATGCAACAAAATCAATAAATTAAAAAAAAAAAAAAAAAAAAAAAAAACTTCTCCCTTTCTTGCAGGCCAAGTTAAAAGCACTATTCTTCACAAGGCCTTATGTGACTCTATAGTAGTATGAAGTAAATTTTCTATGTTGTTGTTATTGAGTCTTGTCTTACTTTTTAGGGACCCTGATCTCTTGAATGGAAAGGAAACTTCTACTCTGGACCTGGGATCCACTGATAGTTAACAGCCAATAGAATTAGCAAGCATCATCTGCCCTGCACCTAGTGATATTATGGGGTTCTCTGTAATCTCATTCTGACCCTTAGAGTCTCTGGGAAAAAATCTTGAAGCTGCTGTTGCTGTTGACAGCACCTCCAGAATCCTCCACTGTTGTGTTATGAGATGAGAAATGTCTTACTTAAACATTTTGCTTTCTCCAATAACCCAGAAACTGGGAGCAGGGGACATGGACACTAATTACAAAGGATTGAGAATACTTCTGGGGTAAGGACAAGAATCCATATGAGGAAAATAGGGATTAAATTTTTATGGATTAAACTACTTTTTAAATACTGAAAAATTTACAATCCATCAACACTAGCTCTGAAAAGAGTAGAATGAAAAAGCCTAAAACTTAAGACTGTGTCTCATTTCCCCAAAGGTAAGCAGACCCCCCAATTTCAACATATTATTCAATTCAAGTAATGGACTGAAAAAAAAAAAAAAGAAAACAACATTAACACAAAAGTCCAACCATAAACATAAACTATGATAAAAGGGAAGATCAAGACACAAAAAACAAAAACAGTAATGTCAAAATAGTCACACACAAAAAAGATCAAAGGGGAAAAAAAGTAAATAAGACACAAGGCTAATACGAACTCCATGAAGCATTTTTTTTCATGATTTTAAAAAACCAAATGACATTGGTAGAGAAAAAAAATAACAAAAAGTAATTAGAGGGGGAGCCAAAATATTTGAGTGAAGATAGGGATAGCCCCAAGGCTTGACCTTTCAAATATCTTAAATAATGACTCTAAATAAATTTTAGAGCATCTAAAGCCATAAAAAGACAGAGTGGAACAATTTTCTAGCTGAAAATTGCTTGGGGGTTTACAGAAGGGGTCTGGAGCATCTGGATGAGTATGGAATGTAATTAATTGCACCAGAACAGTCCAAACCCCATGAAATTAAGAATAGTTTGTGGATCCTCTAAATTGGCTACAAGAATGGCAATCTCTGGTCTTCTCAGCCCTAGTGACCAAGGACAACTCAGCAAGACCGCTGTGGCACTAGGATGTGGGGTGAACACTACCCCAGAATTTGGCTTTGGGAGCCACTGAATTAACAGCAGCAGGAGCAACTGCTATATGAACAATGATCAGGGAGGGACAGAAACAGCAGAAGTGACAATGATCTTGGAAGCTACAGCAGTAGCTTCCAGAGATCTCAGCACACAAATAGGAGAGCCAAAACAGCTAATCAGAGGGAGATTGTTGAGGTCTCTTTGATGACACTGTAGTAGAACTCTGTTGTTTGGCTCATACTCAGATCTGGATAGCAGTGCTAGCTCACAGTGCAGAACTCTGAAAGGATCTCTGAAAACAGCTGAACAAAAATCCTGAAACTTTGGGACATTGTATTGTCCATCCTGGAAACAGAGTTCTATAAAGTTTTATAAAAACAGAAAAAAAATTCTGACCATAGAAAGTTACTAGTTATAAGGAAGATTAAATATACACTCAGAAGTTAATAACAAAGCCAAGCTACATCTAAAACTTCCAAGAAAAAAAAAATATATGTGTGTGTGTGTGTGTGTGTGTGTGTGTGTGTGTGTGTGTGTTGGAATACAAAAAGTTGAGGAGAAGAATGCCTTAAAAAAGCATTTTTCCCAAATGGGAAAAGAAGTACAAAAAGCTCACTTAGGAAAATAATTCTTTAAAAATTACAATTAAGCAAATGGAAGCAAATGACTTTATAAGAAATCAAGATATAATAAAACAAATCTAAAAGAATGAAAAAAATGAAAAAGTGAAATATATCATTAAAAAAACTGACCTGGACAATTAAGATACAGCAGAGATAATTTGAAATTTATTAGTCTACCCAAAAACCACAATCACATTATCTTTCAAGGAATCATCAAGAAAAAAAAATGTCCCGATATTCCAAAACCAGAGTATAAAATATAAATTAATGAATTCCCTGATCAGCTGCTGAAATTCCAAAATGACAACTCCAGGAATATTATAGCCAAATTCTCACGCTCCCAGGTCAAGAAGAAAATATCGCAAGCATCCAGAAAGATACAATTCAAATAAAATAAAATCACAGTCAGGATAACACAAGATTTAGCAATTTCTTTATTAGAAGATTGATGGCTTAGAATATGATATTCTATAGAGCAATAGAGGTAGGATTAAATTCAAGAATCACTCACAAAAATGAGTATAATCTTTCAGGGATAAAGATGGATATTCATTGAAAGAGAGGACTTTCAAGTATTCATCATGAAAAGACCAGAGCTGAAAAGAAAATCTGATTTTCAAATATAAAACTCATGAGAAACATAAGGAGGTTTTCAGAAAATGGAAATCATAAAGGAATTAAAGTTTATCTGGTTACACTCCAACATGGGAAAATGATATTTGTAACTTTTTATTTTTATGATAGGAGTATATATAGGCAGAGGGCAAAGATGTGAGTTGAATATGAAGAGATAATAAAAAATAAAAAATTAAATTACATTAAGGGATGAGAGAATGATATGCTAGGGAAAGGTAAAAGTAAAATGGTGTAAATTATATGCCACAAAAGAGGCAAGTTAAAGCTTTTACAACGAGGGAGAAAAGAGGGAAGGGAAGGGGAGTGAGTAAACTTTATCCTCATCAGAATTAGCTCAAAGAGAAAATGACAAATACACTCAATATGGCTGTAGAAATCTATCTGAATCTGCAATAATGTAGGAGGGGAAAGGAATATGAAAAGGGGAGAGGGTGATAGAAGACAGGACACATTGGGGGAGGGGCTAGCCAGAAGCAACACATTTTTGAGAAGGGACCAAGTGAAAAAGTAAAGAGAGAATAGAATAAACAGAGAGGAAATACAGTTAGTAGTAATAGTTATGAAAAACAATGTAGCAAGCTTCTCTGATGAAAGCCTTATTTCTCATGTATAGGGAATGTATAGAAAAATGAGTAAAGTTTATTTTTTTAAAATTAGCTATTCCTCAAATGATAAATGATCAAAAGAAATTATTTCTGCCCAAAAGGTTACACAATCATGCATATCCTTTGACCTAACAATACCATGACTACACATGAATTCCAAAAGACATTAAAAAAGAAATAGGAAAAGAACCCATGTGCATGAAATAGTTGTAGCAATTCTCTTCTAAAGGCAAAGAATTGGAAATTGAAGGGATACACATCAATTGAGGAATGGTTGAATAAATTGTGTTATGTGATTATGAAGGAATATTATTGTTCTATACAAAATGATGAGCAGTTGGCTAGAAAGGCAAGGAAAGATAATGCAGAATGTTGGAGGGGATGTGGGAAAACTAGAATACTGATACATTGTTGGTGGAATTGTGAATACATCCAGCCATTTTGGAGAGCAATTTGGAATGATGCTCAAAAAGTTATCAAACTATGTATTCCTTTTGATCCAGCAGTGTTACTTTTGGGCTTACATCCCAAAGAGATTTTAAAGAAGGGAAAGGGACCTGTATGTGCAAGAATGTTTGTGGCAGCCTTTTTTGTAGTAGCTAGAAATTGGAAACTAAGTGGATGCCCATCAATTGGAGAATGGCTGAATAAATTGTGGTATATGAATATTATGGAATATTATTGTTCTGTAAGAAATGACCAGCAGGATGATTTCAGAAAGGCCTGGAGAGACTTACAAGAACTGATGCTGAATAAAATGAGCAGGACCAGGACATCATTATGTACTTCAACAACAATACTATATGATGATCAATTCTAATGGATGTGGCCATCTTCAACAATGAGATGAACCAAATTAGTTCCAATAGAGCAGTAATGAACTGAACCAGCTACACTCAGGGAAAGAACTCTGGAAGATGACTATGAACCACTACATAGAATTCCCAATCCCTCTATTTTTGTCCGCCTGAATTTTTTATTTCCTTTACAGGCTAATTGTACACTATTTCACCATCCAATTCTTTTTTGTACAGCAAAATATATGTTTGGACTCATATACATATATTATATTTAACTTATACTTTAACATATTTAACATGTATTGGTCGAGCTGCCATCTTGGGGAGGGGGTGAGGTTAAATTGGAACAAAAGGTTTTGCAGTTGTCAATACTGAAAAATTACCTATGCATATATCTTGTAAATAAAAAGCTATATATAAAAAAAAGATATGATGAGCAGGATACTACCATAAAAACTTTGACAATCCTCCATAAAATCTACTGTGTGCATAGTAATAACAAATTTGTGGGCTGATCAGCTGTGAATGATTTTGCTATTCTCAGAAATACTATGATCCAAGACAACTTTGAAGAACTTATGATAAAAAATGCTATCCGTACCTAAAGAACTGATTATATATGAATACAGACTGAAGCATACTTGTTTTTTTTTTTTTTTTATTTCCTTTTTTTGAGGGTTTTTAATGGACTATAATGTTTTTGGAGGGCAACATGACTTCATGAAAATGTTTTGCCCAACTTCCATAGATCTTCTCAATAGGATTGAGAAGAGGGAAGGAAGAACAGAATTGGTAATTCAAAAGTTTAAAAACAAATGTAAAAAACAATGTTTTACATTTAACAGGGAAAATAAAAATAGAGTACATTTTTAAAAGGAAATGCAAGAAAGCAATGGAATCTTCAACATGTTAGATCTATGAATGAGGAAAATTTTACAAACAGATGATAGCGAAATAAAAATTACAGTGCATTTTATTATATTATGATTTAAAAGCTTTTAAATAAATAAGGGTAGCTAAGGTTAAAAAAAGGCATGATGATGGGAAAAAATTTCAACAAAATTATCTGATAAAGGTCTTAATTTTAAATATATAGGACACTGAGTCAAATTTATATTGATAATGAGGCATTTCCCAATTGATAGTCAAAGGATATGATAGGAAGTTTTCAGAAGAAATAAATTGTCACATTAAAAAAAAAAAAAAGTTTTAATCACTATTGTTTAGAGAAATGCAAATTAAAACAACGTTGAGATATTATCGAACATCTATCAGATTGACTACTATGATTAAAAAAAAAAAAAAAAAGGAAAATGAGAAATGGCTGGAGGGAATGTGGAAAAATTTGGACCTAATAAACTGTTGGTGGAGTTGTGAACAATTCATGAGAAGATCTCTGGAGAATAATTTGGAAATATTTCTAAAAGACAATAAAATTATCCATACTTCTAAATCTGTATCCTAAAGACACCAAAGAAAAGAGGAAGGGACATTAAAATGTTAAAGACCTTTTTTGTGATGGCAAAGAATTGCAACTGCTCAACTGGAGAGTGGCTAGACAAGTTATGGTATATGATTGTGATGTAATACTGTTTGTACTGTAACAAATGATGTGTAGGATAGTCTCAGAAATAAAGATGGATATATGGATAATTATACCGTGATATCTGCTAAAATAAAATTAATATGAAAGTGGATTATCTATCTTCAAGAGACATTTTAGATTGGATAGAGCCTAAATTCCTGTGGTTCAGTATCATTTATTTTTATTTTCATATGCTGAATCACAGTGGCTGGAACATATCAAGATTTTAAACATAATTTTAAATTGATACTTTGAATCCCAAATGTCATGTAGAAAAGTACATTGATAGTTCATTTTTGTCCATCTATGTTCCCAGTAATCCTAACTTCAAAGGTGACTTTCCTACTCACCATAATATGCATATATAATAATTGTCATATAACATATAGCAGTTAACAATTTTCAAGATTTTTTTTTATATTTTCTCATTTGGCAAGTATAATGTAAGTATGTCTATTTTGTGGATGAGGGCATTAAAATTCAGAGATATAATATAATTTGATGAAGACCTGATAAGCAGAACAAAAATATTTTTATTTCACTATTCTGCTTCTCATGAAGAGTTTTAGTTGAAACGTGGAGAACAGAATATAAACAAAGAAAGGGATTGTGGTTTATTAGTCCTAAACCATCAAAACATTTTTCTTATACAGAATACAAAGACTATATATATGTTTTCTTATACAAAATATCTAAAATACTATACATTTTCTTATGGAGAATACATAGCTATTGTTCCCAATTTTGCTAGGATATTATTAACCAGATTGAAGATGTCATAATTAAGTTTTTATCTTTTATATATGGAAGGAAGACTCAATATGTATGTGCAGTGATTTTAAAAAAAATCTGCATCAATAGATATAATCACATGATTTTTGTTGTTTTTATTGATATAAGTAAATGATGTTTATGGTTTCTCTAATATTGAACCAATCCTGAATTCCTTGAATAAGTTTCATGTTACCATAATGTATGATATCTGTGATATATTGCTGCATCATCTCATTATCATTAACCTTTCCTTCTGACCTTCTAAGTTGTCCTAGGCTGGAAAAAGTGCCATTCTGACCTTTTGTTTATTACATCACTCCAGAATTCAATTTGACAAGCTATTTTAAAGTACTTCTTGTTTTTCAGAGGAAAATGTTAGGATACTTCAGGTGGAATATATTCTTTACTCAACCATCATGATTTCTTTGATCTGTGAAATTTCTTAAGGGTCTGAAGATTTTCTCTTTTTTTATAGAGAACAAGACAGAAAGTTTTAAAAGTCAAAAAAACATTATCAGAAGATCTTTTTTGTTCAACTATCAATAATGATTGGCTAGCATTGCTTTGTAATCTTTCTAGATAGACATAGATAGATATAAAAATGCAAACATAACACATAAGCTAGCTGTAGTTAATATAACAGTTAATATTTAGAATAAGATTTCTTAAAATTGCTCATGTGGTATCCTTATACAGGGGAATCACAGATTTAAAATTTTAGTGTTAGGGAACATTTTTTTTAAGTCTCTTATTTAGGTAAAGAAATAACCCTATTAGATAAGCAATATTTTGTTTGAGATGGCAAACTAAACAAGCCTGTGCATTTGAATAAGCTCCATATTTATGAACAGATACTCATCTTCAGATTTGTCTGAAATTCTAGGGGATTGATAAAGAGAATAACAGACAGTATTCTTCTAACCTTGTTAAAAAATATCATTTTATAAAAGAAATTCTATCAACTTCCTCCCCCACTCCTTTTGTCACCCTTTTCTCAAGTCATTTTTAAATAGCCATGTTCTTTTTTTTTTTAATTACCATCTGAAAAATAAAAGCTGGTTATTACATAAACATTTTCCTACAATGCCATGACCTGAAACTACACATTTGTTTGATTAAAAAGAAGAAACTTATTTTACATATGGAAAACTGAGACAAAGTGCCAAGTGACTTGCCTAGGATCAGACAGCTAGTACATATCTGAGGCAGGATTTGAATTCAATTATTCATGACTCTAGCTAGGTCTTGGTTCTCTCTTCAGTGCACCACAGGAACATTTCTACTTCCAATTGAAGCAGATATTAATTATAAAAAATAAATATAAAAAATAAAAATAAATATTTTCCCTCTTGCCTAGTATCCCCCTATTTGTGGCCTAGATATTAAGTAATATTTCATCCTCCCTTTACTCCCAAATTCAAGGAGTTTTATTGGATGGAGACTATTAGGGTACATACTCTAATCCCACAATGTACTTGCCACTTATTTCTATGGAGAAAAGTGTTTAATTCATGTAGTTTTATAATTAGTGAATAAAGAGATAGATCTTTTCAAACCCAAATTCATTGATACATTAGATTGTATCAGAGTTGTAGTATAAGGTTTGGAAAGGAGTAAGGGAAAATAACATATTTTTGACTATATGTCCTTTTTTAAGATGCAGACTACATTTCATTTATCTTTATTCTCTTTGCTGTAGTGGATGAAAGATTAAATGACTTAAAAACAAAAGTTTTAATCTTCTGAACATACCAATTTACTAATTAATGCAACTGTCCAATGCAAATGAAAAATAATGCTATTTCTCACTTTGTTTTCTTTTTCTGGTCTGTATTTTCTTTTACATGACTAATATGGATGATTGTACATGTATAACCTATATCAAATTGCTTGCTATTTTCCAAGGAGAGGAGAATAAAAGGAGAGAGTATTTGAAATACAATTTTTAAAGTATTAATATTGTTTTAAATGCATTTGGGAAAATAAAATATTATTAAAATAATTATTCTATCTCTCAAGTATCTGTAAACAACAACAAAAAAATGGAAACAATAACTGATTGATCCGTGTACAGACAGGCTTTTTTTTTTAAATAAGATCTATAGGTTGCTTAAGACATACAATAAAAATCAAACTAACAAACAAACAAAAATCCTATCACTTAAAAAAATTTTTTAAGCCCATATACTATCTCTTTCCTCAAGACATATTATTTTTCGAAAAAGATAAAGATTAGATACAGTGCACAATAGGTCTTATAACAAAGTTAAGAACAATCTCAGAGAAAGCATCATCTACCTATTTTCATACTTTACACCGAGGAATGAGATGAATAGGGATATAAATCTCAATAAATAAGAATAAATAGCTAGGCTTCCTTTAATAGGACCAGAATCTGTCTTCTTGTCACTTCTAGACATTTATTCTAGTTCTTCCTTTCAGTTCCAATCAGAATAATTACAATTTCTTTTCAAAATGGCACTCATATTTTTGAAATATATTATCTCTCCTAAAACATATTTTGTGCCCCAATTTTCCCTTCCTCCACCAATTATCATATAACAAGGTTTTGAATTGTTTTTCAGTCTTCACTTTTTAAGAGGTCCTCTGACAGAATGAATGATATCTTGATTTCTGCCTGAATTGGATTTTAAGTAAGGTAGAGCTAGTTGTTCAAAGACATCAGACTCATTCCCTCTCCATGAGACATCAAAATCTAGTATTAATTCAGATGACTAGAGATGACCCAAGGCACACAGTGGTTTACTGGGATCTTTGATATCTAACTAGGCTCTAAGTTCACCAAACCCTACTTCAGCTACTTTCATGGTTGTTGGAACAAACTATTCTCATCTGCTCATTCCTCTGGGTGAAGTCTATACATACTAGAGGTAGATATCTCCCTAACTCACCAACAGATTTGAGTCCTGGCATTTACCCTCAATATAGATTAGCAGGTCTGGTTAAATCTACTATAGCTTTTTGGAGCTATAGGTGAAAAAGTTGGTTAAATATAGACACCAAAAGTAGAGAGACAACTCTGAAAAGAGTCCAGAAAAACCATACACTAGTTCTATTCCTCCCTGTACAGTGGATAGAGTGCCAGGTATAAATTAAAGACTCTCTTCCTGAATTAAAATAAGGTACTTTATAACTGGGCAAGGCAGTTTCAATTTCTCCATCTGTAAAATGAATTGGAGAAGAAAATGGCAAAATCACTAGTATCTTTCCTAATCAATCCCTTAATGGGGTCACAAAGGGTCTGACACATCTGAGCATAATTGGTGGTGACTGGCAACTTTATTGCCCCTGCAAAATTCTGGGGTGTAGTTCTAGGAACAGGAATGCTAGTAATTAGTCACAAGTAAAAAAGAGTTCTGGTTGTAACTCTAAGGTAGAGGGGAACATTAGTATTTTTCATATCAGGAAACCAAGGGCCCATCCTAGATAAAGTGCACAGACTAAAGGACCAATGTAAGCCACAATAATTTGGACAAATTGCAAAACACAGATCAAGAGAGAAGTGACCTAAGTTTTCCCAAATTACATCCTCTTGGAAGCTACAAAAATTTTCCAATTCTCAGAACTAGCTCTGAAAAAAGTAATGCAAAATGCCTTGCCAGCCCCAAGTAAGGAGAGTTAAACATTAATATGTGCTGCACATCTCAGTATATATACACTGAGAATATGAGAAAATAACAACAAAAAGTGTGTGATCAAGATGTAGAAAAGAGCAAGGTACACATATAGAAGAAGAAAATAATTAAAAACAACTGCAACAAAGTCACAAAGAAAATACTAATTGGATCTAATCCAAACAAAAATTTTGACAGAAATGAGATTGGTAGAGGAAAAAATGGGGAAATAAATGATAATGATAATGATGCAAGAAAATAAAGAGAATCAATCTTGTTAAAAGAAAACAGCTTAAAAAATGCTTAATCAAAAAAAGAGAGAAGTGACAATTTATTGATTAAAAAAAAGTTCCTTATAAAACAGATTTTAGCAAAAAAAAAAAAAATTACAATTTTACTAAAGAATTTACTAAAAAAAAATATTCCAAATGGGAATAAATGTATAAAAATTCACTGAAGAGAGATGAAGCCAAGATGGCAGAATAAAGGCAGGAATTTGCCCCAGCTCCAGCCCCAGCTTCATAGCAGGACCACTGAATCAATAGCAGGGCTAGGAATATGAAAGGATGATATATTTTTTAAAATTATGAAATTAAAAGGTGAGACAGGAATGTACTGAGAGAAAGGGAAAGGGAGCAGTAAAAAAATGCTAATTATCTGCCATAAAAAAGTCAAGAAAAAGCTTTTACAGTAAAGAGGAAGAAGAGAAGGAGGAGGGGAGTGAGTTAATCTTACTCTCATCAGAATTGGCTAGAGAGGAAATTTCTATTACAAATCTATCTCACCCTGAAGGAAAATAGGTGTGAAATGTGATTCAGGAAGGGGGAGAAGGTGATAAAAAAGAGGACATATTGGGGAAAGGAGAGTTCAAAAGCAAAACACTTTTGAGGGCAGATGGAGTAAAAGGAGAAAGAGAATAAATGGGGAGAAACAGCAACAGTAATTGTAATAAGAATTTTGAAGCACATTTCTATGATAAGGCTGCATTTCTCAAACATAGAAGGAACTGAATCAAATTCATAAAAAATAACATCCATGCCCCAATTGATAAATGATCAAAATATATGATCTGTTCCAAAGGGATATAAATTAGCACATATTCTTTAACCTAACAATGTCACATCTAGGAATGAATATCAAAAGAGATTGAAAAAATAGAAAGGAAAATGGCCTGTTCATACAAAAAATATTTATAGCACTTCTTTTCTCACGCAAAAATAAAATGGAAATTGAGGGGATGCCCATCAACTACAGTGTGCCAAATAAAGTGTGATGTATTTGTGATAGAATATTATTATTCTATGAGAAATGACGAACAGGATACTCTCAGAAAAACAAACAAATAAAGCTGGAAAATCCTCTGTGAACTCAAGCAAAATGAAATGTATACAATGTATTATATACAAAGTAATAGCCATGTTCTAGGATGACCATCTATAAATCACCTTGTAGTACTATGATCCACAACTACTCTGTAGAACTTATGATGAAAAATTCTATCTATACCCGCAGAAGAAACTGATGGTGCCTGAATATAGATTGAAACATTGAAACATTCTCCCCTGTCCCCCCCCAATCTGTGTCTCTCTTTTACTTTCAATAAGATAAGAAATCTATGTTTTCATAACTTCACATGTGGTTTCTTAATTGTAGGTTGGGGTATAGGAAAAAACCTAGAACTCAAACATTTTAAAAACAAATGTAAAAAAAAAAGTTTTAAATGGAGGAAAATATTGAATAAATAAATCAAATTAACTAAAAAAATCAATGAAGAAAACATTAATCAAAAATTAGAATTGGAAAATGAAAACTCCATGAAACATCAACAAACAAGTAAAATCTAAAGAATGAAAAAAGAAATAGAAGAAAATATGCAAGATTTTACTGGACATTTAAAATCATTGGACTACCTGAAAGTCATGATCAAAGTCTAGACAACACGTTTCAAGAAATGATAAAAGAAAAATGCCTCAATATATTAGATCCAGAGGGCAAAATAGAAATTGACAGAATCCACCAGCCATCTCCTGAAAGAAATCTAAAAATGAAAACCCCCTGATCTATTATAGCTAAATTCCAGATTACCTGGATCAAAAAGAAAACACTTTAAGGAGTCATAAAGAAGCAATGTAAATACTATGGAGCCACATTAAGGATCACACAGAATTTAGCAGCTTCCACCTCAGAGGCTTTGAGATTTTGTATTGTTATTCTAAGAGACAAAGAAACTAGGATCAAATCCAGCAAAACTGATCTTAATGGATATTTTATGAATTAGAAGCATCCCTGATGGAGAAAAAAAAAATACCTTGCTGCTGCAAAAAGCAAAAGCAAAAAAAAAAAAAAAAAAAAAAAAAAAAGTAAAATGTTTATATTCCTATATGGGAAAATAGATAGATAGATAGATAGATAGATAATTCCTAAAAGCTTTATCTAGATGCCCTAGATAAACAATTAAAATTAAATCTGTACTTGATATAAAGAACTATATGGGTATATATTCAAACTAGCACATCTGGTGTGAAGGCTTACTGAATCTTTTTCAGGGCAGCTCACATACCTTTGGTTTCTAGCTGATATTCAGCTGTCACCTTTGATTCCAAAAGCTACAGTATGCATTGTAGCCACCAGAAAGTAAACCAGCAAAAGGCTAAACCAGGATGAAAGTAATCAACAGGCTTCAACTTGGTTATTGAGTTAGAAAAATGTCTACCACTACTACATGAAGACTTTCCTTTGGCAAAATGGGTGGGTGAGAACGATTTGTTCCCCCAGTCATGAAAATGGCTAGTATTATGGTACAATTAAAAACTGTACAGACATCAAAATATGCCAGGGTCATACACTGAATAATGCACCATCACCAGTAATTCTGACTTATGCTATGCACTTAGACATCAGTACTTTATTCAACTTTTGCCTCACTTAGATCCAATCTATGCACAAGTCAAGACATCACCTTGTGGTAGCATTAGTCCTGTTCAAAAAAAAAAAAAAAAAAAAAAAGAGACAAAACAAGTGAATATAGAACTGAGTCAGATTTCTAAAACTAATAGCCATTTCTTAATTAGGAAATAGTCAAAAGATATAAAGAGGCACTTTTCAGAAAAATAAATAAAAACTATCTATAGCTATACTAAAAAGGTTCAAAATCATTATTTTGATTTGAAAAATGCAAATTAAAATAACTCTTAAGATACCAGTTCACAATTATCAGAAATGACAAATGCAAGAAGGGTTGAGGGGAAAATAGGTATATTAATGAATTGCAGGTGAAGCAGTAAATTTGTCCAACCACTGTGGAGAATGATTTGGAACAATGCCCAAAGGATGAAAAAGCTGTGAATATTCTTTGACACAACAATGCCATTATTATGACTCTATCCCCAAGATATGAAAGAAAAATGAAAAAGATTTATTCATACAAAAATATTTATATCATTCCTTTTGTTGTGGCACCAAATTAGAAATTGAAGGGATGTACATTAATTAGGGAATGATTAAACAAGTTGTGGTGAATGATCATAATAGAGCAACATTTTTTTTTTTTACTGAGGTTCACACAGCTAGGAAGTTTAAGTGTCTGAGGCCAGATTTTAACTCAGATCCTCCTGAATTCTGGGCCAGTGCTCTTACTACTGGGCCACCTCATTGCTGTGATATTGTGGGAAATGATGATGAAGTAGTGATTTTTAGATGAACCCTGGTCTTTTCTGTTCCAATAGTAAGTTTCTATGTCTGGGTTCTTTCTTTTTTCCAGTACACTATTTTTTTAAAATAAGATTTATAAGTATAAGCACCTCTAATTGTGGGGTGGAGGGATGGTGCTTTTGTCTTCAGTTCTCCTCTTTGATTGGAACCCCAAAACAAAAGCTCCATCTTTCTGCAAGTACTCATTTTTGGCAGAGCAGCTGAGCCTGGCATTCCTTATCAGCTGAGATTCACTCCCACACTCAGACCCCCGACCCTCCAGCTATTCAAGAGGTGAAAGTTTCTGTAGTTCCTGATGAAGCTCCAATCATAGGAACTAGGCCCAGGCTCTCCTCCACTTGCTGTTTCTATGGAGCTAGCTCAGAAGGGTTTCCACTTCACATAGGTTAATCCTTAGCCTTGGGTAATTCTTTTGATCTTCTTAAATTATATCAGGAGGACTCCTGTTCTGCCCCAAGTCTTCTTGATTCTTTGTCAGTTTATGTTCACCACTGAAGTATAAATTCTTTCTGTTTGTGGAGGAAATTTGGAGAGCTTGAAAGTTTCCAACCTATTCCTCCATCGTCACAAAATCCTTCCCACAAGCAGTGTAAATTTATTTTAAAGCAAGATCGATACAAACTGAGAGATTACTATGTATAATGGAAACAGTATTTTAATGGGATCAACTGTCAAATACCATTCCAAACATGATGAAAAAATGCTCAAAATAAAAAACCCTAAAAAAGAAAAAAATAATAAAATGAGATATTTAAAAAGTTCCTGATTTCCCCCTATAGAAATGGCTATCAATTTATATCTCCTTTTTCTAATTGCTAATTTTTTTTTTAAATTGTCATAATGATTCTCATTCCATCTCATCTTAATCAATTTGGGCCAGTGTTGACTCTTTCTGAAATCCAGATTCAGCTATCCAGTGTTCCTTCAGGGATTCAGCAAATTTGATAAGCACTATCTCTATAACATTGTTTTGAAATCATTTACTCTCTAGTTCCCGCTCAAAAATAAGTCAATACACGCAAAAGCATATTACATAGTTCTATTACTTCAAAGACAGTAAAATCCTTTTGATTCTTTTATTTGATCTACTGTTCATCTACTGTAACGTGCTCTCCCGGCAGTTACAATTACTAGTCTGTCCTAGACCCACCAGAGTACCTTTGACCACTGTCCTTTGCAGTGTGAGCTCTACCCGGCTCGCCTCCTCTGAGGCCTTCTAAGGTCTCTGGCCACAATCTCTTGAATCTATAGCTTAATAACCAGTAGCGCACTCAAGAACAACCACGTGTAATCTTAAAAGCCTTTATTATACCTACTCACATAATGCCCTAACTGATGCCCTGACTTGTTGGTTCCCGAGTGAACACCTGGTCAGAAGACCCATGTGTTCACTACCAAAATCCTTACCTCTCTGGGCTACCATCTTGGCTTGGCCACCCAGGCTAGGGAGCCAGGGTGAAGAGCGCCAGATTAAAGAGGACCACCTGCTGCCTGCAGTGGGCTTACATAGGGCCTGTGAGGTCACACACACAACCAATCAGCGAGAGAGTCACCCATTACGAAGCTATCTCAATATGGCCAGGATCCCGCCCAAAGGCAGTCCTAATATCCACAGAAATTACTTCCGGGCCTCAATCTCCCGATGCGCTGTGGCACCCATTTAAAGGCCCCTTACAATTCCCTTTCTCTTGTTTTGCGGGAACCGCACATCTCACCAAGCTAAACTTTTAACACCAGCTATAGTTCGCTTGATCCATGAGATAACAGAGTGTTATGCCCAAGGAGGTACAAAGCAGCAGATCAGTAAACAGAAGTATGACAATAAGAACCAGGCTCAACAGTGGCCCAAGTGTTCAATCCATTCATCAAAGTCATACTCTATATAATATGCCAATGAGGTAGGATGTCAACACTGAGGTGGGAAGTCAACAAGGTAAAACATCACAATTCTAGTTAACAATTAAATATCAGTGAAGTAGGTTGTCACAATTCTAGTTACATTTATCACAGTTCTAGACCAATTCTAGTTTCTTACAATTTTCTGTTGCACTTGTCACAATCTTAGAACAATTCTAGCTTATCACAATTCTCAATTGCACTTTTCACAATTCTAGAACAATTCTAGCTTATCACAATTCTCAATTGCACTTTTCACAATTCTAGAACAATTCTAGCTTATCATAATTCTCTATTGTACTTTTCACAATTCTAGAACAATTCTAGCTTATCACAATTCTCAATTGCACTTTTCACAATTCTAGAACAATTCTAGCTTATCACAATTCTCTATTGCACTTTTCACAATCCTAGAGCAATTCTAGCTTATCACAATTCTCTAATGCACTTTTCACAATTCTAGAACAATTCTAGCTTATCACAATTCTCTATTGCACTTTTCACAATCCTAGAGCAATTCTAGTTTCTCAGGTGCACATAAGCAAAGTCATGTCCAATAACATTGTCTCAATAACAACGTCAGGTGGGTGTGTTGGTTTTTCACCCACTAATTTAAACGCATAGTCTTTCAATAGAAAGCATAGGGCAAAGCCTCTCCCCAGGCCACCATATGGCAAGTAGCCACGGGAGAAGCAAGCAGGCCCATTGTCCATTTACAGTCTTTATATTGCATATCACCCAAGACAGTCCATTTCAGCTGCAACACTGGAACTGTGTCTGGTGTCTCTGGTGTCACGGTCAGGAGGGGCATCGCTGCCATCAGCGTCTGAAGGGCTGCGGACATCTGGCTGGTCTCTCTGGGCTGTTGTCTGGTCCTTCTCTTGGATCCCCAGGTTACAAATGTCTCTGGTGGGGATGAACTCTACTGCTGGATCTGCACCTAGGAAGGAATGTCCCTGGGGCCCAACTTGGGCCTTTCCAAATGCCATCCAGGCCTTTCCACATCACAGTTGTTGTCAAAAAGATTAACAAGTCAGACAAAAGTCAGTCTGTCACTTAGCTGCACTTTCTGTGTATGCCCGAAGTGCATTGCTAAGGTAAAAGGCAAAGAATTTAAAAATGTAAAACCAAAATAGTTTAAAAGTGTAAAACCGAAATAACTTTAAAATGTAAAATCAAAATAACTTAGCAAGATCAAAATACTTTGAAGATGTAAAATCAAAAATGTTTAAAAATGTAAAATCAAAATTTAAAAATTGTAAGCAATCACATATCCCAAAATTCCCTTCTCTTGTTTAGAAGAGAAGATCTTGGGGATAGTCTGTGCAGTAATGACTTTACTAATAGGATAAGATGCCAATGGAATGTGCAAAATCAAATTCAATGCAAAAACACCTAAAGGTAAAGTATTTGTAAGCCAATCCATAACTGTCTTAAATGCATGTGAAATTTCTACAATAGAAAAATGGTTGATCACATGTCTAGCTGCTTCTCCAGATTGGAATGAGGCCATAGTGTCCATTGGTCTTAAAACATCCACTCATACAGTTAATGAAAAAAGAACACTCGACCATATCCCTGAATTCTTTTACCTAAAATCAAAGTTTGAGTTTCTGATACCGAATTGTACTCCAGGAGTGTGAATCAATAAATCTGATATTACTTTTCCTCCTGGGTCAAAGATCACACACTGTCTATTTATTCTAGTGATTAAAACAGAAATTTTCCAACCCATTCTAAACATAAACACTGTTTTATAAATACCCGTAGGGGGTTGGGAAATCAAGCTCACCTGTGGAAGTGGAAAATCCACGAGGTAAGAAAAGAGGAGTTTCAACTCTCCAAAGACGATCCTAGCAGTTTTACAAGTATAAAACTCCACTCTCTCTAACTGCAAGATCTTATCCCTGTAAGGTTTCTTAGAAATTAACTGAACTGTATTTTTAAAACTTTTCTGATTATACTCAATACCCCACAATTCCTTTTTGCCTTGGGGCATAAAGCCTACTCCAGTCCTTTGAAATGAAGACACCGGAGTTTTGAATGGATTAATGGGCAGTGCTGATGATATTATCGCCCTTCCTTTTCCTCCTCCCCCTTCTCCCTAGGCCCAAGAAGGTGAGGCAGAGGGAAGAAGAATTGGAAAATCCCCCAAAGGCTGATTCAAAATCAAACCTGAGCTTTGCACATAAAAAGAACTAAACTTCTTCTCAATGGAAGAGTAGTGGATAAATTCCTTAAAACAACAATGCAGGAGGTAAACCAACAAAATGCTAAGAAGAATTTCTACAACTTTAGTCCATGTGGTTCGTTTATTTCCTTCCTTAGTTTCAGCCACTGGTTTGAACTCTTCCTGTTCTATCTGTAGTAACCTAGCTTTTTCTTCTTTCTCTATCTCAATCTGTAGTTTAACCTGCAATTCCAGCTGTGGCATTTTATACTCTATACTGTCATACATGCGCACTAGCTCTAGGTTGCTTCCTCTCCGAGCTATATTTACTGGGTGTGGGGATAGCCTTCTGGGAGCTTGATTACAAGCTTCCTGCTGTTCTTCAGTGGTGATCTTTGTTAAAAGATCTTCCATCTGGCTCTTTAACCTCTTTATATAATAAGCATTATGTTCAGCTGTGTCCTTGAGTCTGATCCCAGAGTTACCTGGGTCCATATTGCTTCTCTGTCTTCCCTCTTAAGTGGCGTTTCTACCGGATCTTTCAGAATCTTAATTCTGAATATTAAATATTTTCAAAACCTGATAATTCCTGATGCGTCCACCACGTTGGGCGCCATTTGTAACGTGCTCTCCCGGCAGTTACAATTACTAGTCTGTCCTAGACCCACCAGAGTGCCTTTGACCACTGTGCTTTGCAGTGTGAGCTCTACCCGGCTCGCCTCCTCTGAGGCCTTCTAAGGTCTCTGGCCACAATCTCTTGAATCTATAGCTTAATAACCGGTAGCGCACTCAAGAACAGCCGCGTGTAATCTTAAAAGCCTTTATTATACCTACTCACATAATGCCCTAACTGATGCCCTGACTTCAAAAAGGTCAATTTTCAAGGTAGAAAAAAAAATTTTTTTAAATGCAAGCATCATATAAATCACAATAATTTTGAATATAGCCTTGGCAGAAGCTCAGAAGTATTAAAAAAAATGCATGCTCTTCTCTACAAGAATATCACTCAAATGGTGCACTGATACTCTTCACCTTTTTGAGTAGTTGGTTCCTTACAGAATGCTTATTACTTCTATTGTTTGTCTCTGTCAAGAGGCTTCTTGAGTTCTATTAAGCTACATCCATTTGTTCCTTCTCAAATTGAAAAAATACAGTGACTTGTTCATCTGCAGACAGATCTCTGAATTCTACCAGAAAGAAACCCTGCAATTGCCCTACAAATAAAATAATTAAGTATTATTTCCTGAACTTGTTAAAAAAAAAAAAAATCCCATCATGGTAGCAGTGTGTGCTGTGTCATATGTTCAGGGTCTTCCCCCAGAACTCTCTTTACAAGCATTCAATGAACATTGTAGAGTATGTCAAAAGACTAATTAGTAGCTTTCAACAGATGAGGTGTTTCTTGAAATTTCAAAAGGCGTTTCCAATTTGTAACTTCAAGATTTATAGAGGGGTGCCAAGAGAAGGATGTGATAGGTGTCCTTATGTAGATATTCACTGGAAATTATAGCAATCTCTGTAACATAGTACATTATTTTTAAAAGTCTAGTTGAAAGCTTCACCTCCCACCATCAGTCAGAAAGATCAAAATGTCTTACAATACAGACTCTCAAAAGTGTGAAAATTATTGGTCAGATAACATGGAAGGCATAATCCATGAAAAATATACTGCATTTTGAAATATTTTTTAACTTCTCTGTCTCTTTCTTTGTGCTTTTTTCTCTCTCTCTGTCTCTGTCCCTCCTTCTGAACTTTTTCTCCCTCTTTCTCCTCCTTCTCTCCTTATCCTCTTTTTCCTTCTCTCTCACCCCTCTTAGTTTTTCTCTTATTTTTTTGCTCCCTTTATCTTTCTCTCCTTCTGTCTTTCCTCCTATCATGCACCTGTTTCTCCAATAAAAACAAAATGAGACCCAAAATATTTTGGTGATTTAGGTATTTAGTAAATTGTAATAATATGGGCAATAACTGCAATTTCATTGTAGCAAGAACTTCTAGTTGATGACATTCTTTCTGCTAAATTCAGTACCCTTTAATTACAAATACCCCTTTAATTACTAATTTAACTTATATGTTTACAGCATTATCTTGAGCATTAAGAAGGGAAGTATCTTATCTGTCCAGCATATAGTTATTTTTTACCATAAGTAGGACTTGACCTCTGTACTTCTAGGCTTTAAGTTATGTATTTGCTATGCCTCCTTGCCTTTCATAGTAAATTCAAGTTCTCTACAAGTACTTATTAAACAAAATACAAAAATCAGACCTGATATTTGTCTGGTAAGTTAATGAGGAGAAATTAAACATAATGGTAATAATGGGTATTTACATATATTTTGAAGTTTATTTTCCTTCTGAAAATAACCTGGTGAATCATATAATGCAAGTATTATTACCTTAATTTTAGAAATGAGGAAATTTGGATTCAAAGAGATTAGGAAACTTTCCTAGGGTCATGACACTAATTAGTATTGAAGCTAAAACCCAAATACAATTTTCTTCTGATTACAAGATTTCTTACAAATACACTCAATTTTTATAATCTGTTTAAAATATTGCTAGGATCTTCAGCATTAGATACTAAAGGTGATTCTTCACAGAGAATTGAAAGCAAATTAAAAATCAATATAAGGAAAGAAATAATAGGTCCAATTATAAGTTCATTTTTAATTTCATCCCTATCATCTACCATGGTAAAGAGGAGGTTGGTTTTATAAAATTTATCAAAAAGTAAAAAACAGAGCCAAAGGTTTTTAAGAACTTAGTTGTAATCATCTTAGAATTGGTAGTTTGAACTATAGATAGAAAAACAATTCAATATCTTATTAAAGAATAGAAAAGCCTAAGATAGGGAAAGGTAAAAAGAGTGGATAGCAAATTATCTGGAAAAATTATTTGAACAAAGGAACAATTAAGAATATTGGAAGAAATAAATTAATAAATAGCGAGAATCAGATATAATTATTCAAGATAACATTAGGGAAATAAAAAAGTTCTTTTCCTCTAAAATGTGTATAGAGGAAAAGAAAAGCAATAATTACCCTAAATACCACCAAACAAAACCAAAAGACGGTATATCAAAATCTAAATAACTCCCCTGATTTGCTAAATCAATGAACAAACAAATAAATTCCTAGATCATGTATTTCAAAGGTAAGTCATATTAATTTATTTGCTTGTCTCGTCATGTGAGATGATTTAAGTGCAGCAAAAGAAGAAGATTGGTAAATTAAAAATTATTAGAGTAGGAAAAGTATCCAAAAAAAGGGATATAGATTAAGTGTATTAAAGATATATGAAGAGCAATATATGAAATTTAAGTTTATAATTCAAGAAGAAAAAGTATTGACCAAGGAGGAAAGGAGAATAGAACTATGTTGATATTGTAGCAAAAGGAACATGAATAATGAGGAGAGAGAAAAAGAAAAAGCAAGAGAGAAAGAGAGAGAAGGAAAAAAATAAAGAATCAATCCTTTATACCTATCAACTAGAAAAACAAATTCAATTTGAAATTAGTTTCAGCTTGATAAGAATGCTTAGGAAAGTACAGTGCCATATTTTGTAAGTGAGGCAAAATATATTTTGTAAAATAGTGAACAAATGGACATTATAGTTTTATTATTTTATCACCATCACAAATCCTTTCTAACAAAATCTGTTTATTACTATTTTATGAAAATATTATTTTTAGGATAGTCACCTCTTGGAATTCTATTTTTTAAAGTTTGTGAATTATTATATCTCCATAAATAGTTGGCATTTTTCTGTTTGTTTCTTTTTTTTTTTTCCCTGAGGCTGGGGTTAAGTGACTTGCCCAGGTCACACAGCTAGGAAGTGTTAAGTGTCTGAGACCACATTTGAACTTGGGTCCTCCTGAATTCAAGGCTGGTGCTCTATCCACTGTGCCACCTAACTGCCCCCTGTTTGTTTCATTCTGCAGAAATTTAAATAAATCTCCAGTTTCTCTCAATTTATGCCTTTGATTGGTTCCTATATAACAATGCTATTCTTTGTTTATATATCATAATTGTTTGAATCACTCATGAATTGATGAGCATTGAGTCTTTGGTTCTTTGATACAAAAACTGCTGCTGTGATTTTGTTTTTGTTGTTGTTATTGTTCACATTGGTCCTTCTACTGTTTTTCATACATCTGAAAAATGCATCTGGATCATAGGTCAAAAAGTATTAAAAGTTGTAACTTTGCAGAATAATTCCAAGTTATTTTCCATTGTGGTCCAATAACTTCACAGCTCTGCCAAGAGTGCCAGTACCTTCACTGATTGACATTTCCTTTTTATTTTGACATCTTTGCTAATATGGTGTATATAAAGTGGGCACCCCAAAGTTGTTTCAATTTTCATTACCATTATGAGTCTTTCAAAGCATTTTTTCATAGAATTGTTGATGTCTTAAGAAATTTCTCTTGCTAACTACTGATACATATTCTTGGCCATTTATCTTTTGAGAATGAATTCTGATCTTTTTTTATTTAATTAATTATTTATATATCTTGGATAATAAAAAATAATCAAATTAAATTTCTGCAAATGTTTCTCCCTGTTAATTATTTTCTTCCTAACACAAAGTATAACATTTTCTTTGTGTAAAACATTTTCAATTTTCTATTAATTAAAAGTATTGATTTTTAAAAATTAAAATCATCTTTATATTTAATTGGGGTAAAAACTCAGCACAAACATAAATATGAAAGATATTTCTTTTGATTCTTTTTAAAAGTATTCATCATATGACATTTTCTGTCTAAGCTATTTATAAATATATTGTAAATTTACCATGTTTAGTTTTCCAAGAACCAATACCCCACATATAAAATCCATGATAAAGGGCACATAACAGAGAAAGATAATTTTTGGAGTTCTCTTAAATTTCCTTAGATTATACTATGATTCTAACAACCAGTGGTTTTCCGAAGGAGGGAAAGTAACAAAATTCAGGTCTAGAAGAATCACCAAAATAACAAAACAAGCCCAAATTGCCAATTTCTATGGTGTGAATTCTCACATTGAAAATTTAAGTACTGGATTTCCTGGTAGAGCCAGCTTCAATACATCTTTGTCAAAATTTATTTGTATTTAATTAAAACCTATTGTAGATTATTCCCATGTGTAAATACATTTGCTAAGATAATTAGTTATTATGAAATCTTAAATTATGTTTTAATTGTTCTCTTTGTCAATCTTAGCTTTGACCCTATTTTTCAATTGAATATATTTGTCCAAAACCGAGCAGGCATGGCCTATGTCCTAAACTGTATCCTGGTTTGAAAAATGGGGAGGAGGAAATAGAATTATTATGATTGGGAAACAACCAACAATCTAGTTTGAATTTTCCTCAATTTGTTCTCTTTTTAATAATGTTTAAATGATACAAAGAAAAGACTATCTAACTTAGAATCATATAATATATTCTGGTCCCTAATCTGTCCTAGTTATGCCATTTTGGACAAGCCACTTAATCACTGTGAGCCTCATTTTTCTTTTCTGTGAAATAGGGGTGATTTATACAACCTCCCTCAATGACTATTTTTGAAGATAGAAAAGATCTTGTGTAAGTATGTATATGTATCTTTATGTGAATATATATATTGGGTATGACTGTTAAAATTGAGTTTTCTTTAAGTTACTTTTCCTTGCTTTTTTTGTTTGAATATGATTGATTCCCTTGCTAAATAACACACACACACACACACACACACACACACACACACACACACACACACACACACACACACTTTGCCAAGAAAAGCCGTAGTAATTAGTTTAGGAAGTCAGATTACCATGTACAAGATGAAGCCATATATTTCTCATTCTACTTTTTATACCCCCTGTGGTCTAATTATCTACTACTATAGCTGATAAACAGATAATAATCAGTTCAAAATAACTAATTAAACTCTAACCTGTTGGGAAGCTTTCTTGTGCAAACCTTGTTTCATAAGGATAACTATAAAACAAGGTAATGATAATCTTTCTCCATTATAAATATAGTATCCCTTAAAGAATATTTATTGTACTTGACCTCTCATTGGTCATTTGGGCCCCCAAATTCCTAGGATTTCTTAGGAATTCAATAAGAATAATTCTAAGGGGAGTGATGTCCTGAAATATAATGAGCCCCAAATGGTGTATGTTTCATTAGAAATCAATCAGAAAATTCAATTTACTCTTAACAAACATGTTTACTAAAATAGAATTAAAATAACTATAAACATTCCCGTAATTGTGTACTTTCCCCAAAATACATAGTGTTAATGGAAATAATGTGCTCAGAATTAGAATTTTAAAAGTGGTAAGGTACATTAATAAGATAAATGTGTGACAAAGGTACCATGATTTTAGGTTTTATAGAGCCTGGAAGATCTTTGTAACCTTGTAGTTTCCTCCCATAAATCCTATTTTTTACAGAATTTCTGCTATGTGTCTTGCTCAGCTAGTCTACTCCTTTCCATAGCTATTTCTCCTCTTTGCTTCTCAACAATCACACTACTTTGAGCTACTTGTTTTTTTGTTTTTGTTTTTGTTTTTAAAGCTATTGGGAAATTCTACATCTCTGCTCTTTTAATTGTGTCTCAAATTCTCTTCAATTGGCAAATATAAATTGCTGAATGAGATGTTTTCTTTCTACTAATAGGCATCATAAGAATGGGAAGGGGAGAAATTCTCCTTTCTTCAGAAGATTTCCTCTACACTTATAAAGTATTTGGGAATCCATCTACCAAAGAATAGTCAGGAATTATATGAGAAAAATTACAAAACACTTGCCACAAAAATAAAGTCAGATTTAAATAATTGGAAAGACATTCAGTGCTCTTGGATAGGCCGAGCGAATATAATAAAGATGACAATACTCCCCAAACTAATCTATTTATTTAGTGCTATACCAATCAGACTCCCAAGAAACTATTTTAATGACCTAGAAAAAATAACAACAAAATTCATATGGAAGAATAAAAGGTCGAGAATTGCAAGGGAACTAATGAAAAAAAAAGTCAGAGGAAGGTGTTCTAAGTGTACCTGATCTAAAGCTATATTATATAGCAGCGGTCACCAAAACCATTTGGTATTGGCTAAGAAATAGACCGGTAGATCAGTGGAACAGATTAGATACAAAGGACAAAAAAGGTTACATCTATAACAATCTAATCTTTGACAAACCCAAAGATACCAACATTAGGGATAAAAATTCATTATTTGCAAAAAACTGTTGGGAAAACTGGAAATTAGTATGGCAGAAATTAGATATGGATCCACACTTAACACCATATACCAAGATAAGATCAAAATAGGTCCATGATTTAGGCATAAAGAATGAGATAATAAATAGATTAGAGGAACAAAGAATAGTCTACCTCTCAGATCTGTGGAGGAGGAAGCAATTTATGACCAGAGGAGAATTAGAAATCATTATTGATCACAAAATAGAAGATTTTGATTACATCAAACTAAAAAGTTTCTGTAGAAACAATACTAATGCAAACAAGATTAGAAGGGAAGTAACAAATTGGGAAAATATTTTTAAAAGGAAAGGTTCTGACAAAGGTCTCATTTCCAAAATATATAGAGAACTGACCCTGATTTATAGGAAACCAAACCATTCTCCAATTGATAAATGGTCAAGGGATATGAACAGACAATTCTCAGATGATGAAATTGAAACTATTTCCACTCATATGAAAGAGTGTTCCAAATCACTACTGATCAGAGAAATGCAAATTAAGACCACTCTGAGATACCACTACACACCTGTCAGATTGGCTAAGATGACATGAACAAATAATGATGAATGTTGGAGGGGATGTGGGAAAACTGGGACACGGATACATTGCTGGTGGAGTTGTGAAAGAATCCAGCCATTCTGGAGAGCAATTTGGAACTATGCCCAAAAAGTTGTCAAACTGTGCATACCCTTTGACCCAGCATTGCTGTTATTGGGATGATATCCCAAAGAAATACTAAAGAGTGGAAAGGGACCTGTATGTGCCAAAATGTTTGTGGCAGCTCTTTTTGTTGTAGCTAGAAACTGGAAGATGAATGGATGTCCATCAATTGGAGAATGATTGGGTAAATTGTGGTATATGAAGTTATGGAATATTATTGCTCTGTAAGAAATGACCATCAGGAGGAATACAGAGAGGCTTGGAGAGACTTAAATCAACTGTTGCTGAGTGAAATGAGCAGAACCAGAAGATCACTATACACTTCAACAACAATACTGTATGAGGATGTATTCTGATGGAAGTGGAAATCTTCAACATAAAGAAGATCCAACTCATTTCCAGTTGATCAATGATGGACAGAGATAACTATACCCATAGAAGGAACACTGGGAAGCAAATGTAAATTGTTAGCACTACTGTCTATCTACCCAGGTTACTTATACCTTCGGAAGCTAATGATTGATGTGCAACAAGAAAATGGTATTTACACACATGTGTTGTATCTGGGTTATATTGTAACACATGTAAAGTGTGTGGGATTGCCTGCCGTCGGGGGGAGGGAGTGGCGGGAGGGAGGGGATAATTTGGAAAAATGAATAAAATAAAAAATAATAAAAAAAATAAAGATTTCCTCTACACTGTACAGGGACTTTTAGCAGCTTTAAATCTTCTTTGACCAAAAGGTTGTTCCCTTTAATTCTATCAAAAAATATTCACACATAATTGCAAAGAGATTTTAGCATCTTTACATTTACATTTAATTTAACATTTCATTAATAGATTGTGGAAGGTTGGTCAAAGTTTACCTTCCCTATATAAATAATGAACGTTTTATGTTATGCTGAAGAAGAAAAGTCTGGCAAACATAGATGATCATCACATTATTGTGTACAGTATTCTCCTGCTTCTGCACACTTCCCTTAGCAATCAATTTATTTAAGTCTTTCCAGGATTTTCTGAAATCAGCCTGTTCATCTTTTTTTTAACCAAAAAAAGCTCAAAAATATAATATTACATTACATTCATGTTATAACTTACTCAGCCATTAACCAATTGATGGGCATCCATTCAATTTCCAATTACTTGACACCCACAAAAAAAAAAAAAAAAAAAAAAAAAAAAAAAGAAAAGAAAAGAAAAAAAAACCTGAGACAAACATTTTTTGCACCATCTATGTTCATTTCTTATTTTCAGATCACTTTGTGGATACAAACCTAGTAGTGACATTACAGGAACAAAGGATATAAATAGTTTTATAGCCTTTGAGGGATAGTTCTAAATTGCTCTCCAGAATGGATGGATCAGTTCACAACTCCATCAACCATGCATTTGTGTCCCATTTTCCCCACATCTCCTGCAACTTTTATCATAATATTTTTCTGTCATCTTAGCTAATCTTATGGGTGTGAGCTGGTAACAAGAGTTGTTTTAATTTGCATTTCTCTAATCAACAGTGAATAAAATTTAAAAAAAAAACTTGTCAGTTTTTAATTTCTTAATCTGCAAACAGTTCCCATCCTTTAACCATTTATCAGTTATAAAAGATTTGTATTCTTATAAATTTTGTCAGTTCTCTCGATATTTTTGAAATTATTTCTTTATCAGAAACACTGTCTGTAAAAACTGTTTTACAACTTTCTGCCTTCCTTCTAATCTTTACTGCATTGTTTTTGTTGTGCAAAACTTTTTAATTTAATGTAATCACATTTTAAAATATTCTCTAGCTCTTCTTGATCATTAATTATTCCCTTTTGCAAATATCTGAGTACACTAATCCTTGTTATTCTATATTTCTTATAGTATCACTATTTATAACTAAACCAAGAACAGAGTTCAATCTTATCAACCATGTTATCTCTGTCTAGTTTCTGCTTTACAACTTTCTAATTTTTCCAGCAATTTTTGTCAAATAATGAACTCTTCTCCTTGAAGCTGAAATTTTTTGGATTTTTCTAACACAAAATTATTAAAATAATTGACCATTGTATCTTTTGCATCTAACCTGTTCCACTGATGTAAACACTCTTTCTTAGCCAAAACCAAATTTCTTTTATGACTACAGTTTTATGACATAGTTTTAGGTCCGATGTGGTTAGATTGCCTTCCTTTGAATTTTTTGCTATTATTTCCCTTGATAATCTAGACTTTTTGCTATTCAAGATGAATTTTGTTATTATTTTTCTAACTCTATATATTAACTTTTCTGGTAGTTTGGTGTGGCACTGAGTAGTTTTGGAAGAATTTTCATTTTTTTTTATATTAGCTCAGCCTACCCATGAGCAATTGATATTTTTTTTAGTTGTTTAGACCTGAATTTATTTATGTGAAAAGTGTTTTGTAATTATTTTCATATAGTTCTTGGGTTTGTCTTGGCAAATAGATGCCTCCAAATTCTATTTTATCTATAGTTATTTTCAGTGGAATTTATTTTTCTATCTTGCTCCTGGGATTTGTTGGTAATACATAAAAATGCCAAAGATTTATTTGAGTTTATATTATATTCTGAAACTTTATTAAAGTTATTTGTTTCAAGTAGTTTTTCAGTTGATTCTCCAGGATTCTCTAAATATATTAATCATGTAATCTGCAAAACGTATAGCTTTGTTTTCTCATTCTTCCTGAAACTTATTTAAATTCTCCTCTTAAGAATACAACTTGATAGATATGTGTGTAGTATTGATATTACTTCATTATCCCTGTAGGAAGATGTAGTTTCCTTCCTTATCCCTTTCAATTAGATCTATTTTTGGTTTTGCTTGGTTTGAGATCAGGATCACTACCCCTGCTTTTTTTTTTTTTTTTTTTTTTTTTTTTTTACTTCAGCCAAATCAGTTTAACACCAGCCTTTTATCTTTATTGTTTGTGCATCTCTCTGCTTCAAAATATATTTTTTTGTAAAAAATATATTTTAAGTTTGTGACTTTTAATCCACTTTGCTATTTTCTATTTTATGAGAAAGTTCATCCCATGAACATTAATAGCTATAATTATTAACTGTAATTCCCTCTCTATTTTCCCTGTTTTTACTTTGCTCTTTCCTTTCATTCTTTCCCTCCTTTTGTTTTTCCAATGTAGTGGTATTTTGCATTTTCTTTTTTTTTTTTTTTTTCATTTTTGAATGATTTTTGATGTCTCACTGAGTCACCTGCCTTAACTTGTCCAATGCTTATTTTTGATGAATTATTTTTTTTCTGTTAGATTTTCCTTTCATTAGACCAATTCTAAGTTTATAGGAGTTGATTTCTTTGGTCAATTTTTTTTTTTCATTTTAGCCAATTTCATATTTAAGGAGTTTTTTCACCAGTGTATTTTTTTTCTTATTTCCCCAAATCTATTTTTAAGGAGTTGTTTTCTCCAATCAACTTTTGTGCTTCCTTTTATATAAGCTGTTGACTTTTTTTCATAATTCTCCTGCATACCTTTTATTTATTTCCTCATTCCATTGGTGTCGATGAAATCATCAAGTGAAATAATATAGATGAAGAAGACAAGAAGACAGAGTGTGGTGGGACTTTTATGGTTTCTAAATATGTCCTGGATAAAGTTCTTGCAAAGAAGACAGAGAAAACATTTAGATGATTAGGAGAATGAGAATAGAGGGGAAATGTATCAGAAAACCCAGGGAAAAGGGCATGCCAAGGAGAAGAGCATTATTAATACTTTAGTGCTAAATGCTCTAGAGAAGTCAAAAATATGAGAATTGAGAAAAGATCATTAGTAGATCATTAGTTTCATTCAAAAATCAAAGTGAGAAACAAAGTGAGAACATTAAAAAGAGAAAAAGAAAAAAAGGAGTGTAAGCACCAATTGTTGACCAATATTTGGAAGGGGGCCACATTCAAGTCTTTGGATCAGGAGGCTCTGACCAAGTGGTAGGTAGTATATTAACTATTATTGGATGAGGTTAGGAGAATTATTAACATTAACACAGGTTTAGATACTTTTCTCTATTGGGTGTTATGCAGTTCATTGTAGGTGATCAATTGGGAGAACTGATATCTTGGAGTTTCTCTTCTGTCTGTACATGAAGGTCAGACCAGGAATTGTTGGAGTATGTGAAAAGAATGGGATTTCTTAAGTCCCCCGTAGGAAAAAAAAAATGTTCTACTGTGGGCAGAAAGGGTCTTACAAATGTCATCTAATGAAATTGTGTCTCTCTGATCTTTCTTGAAACAAAAACAGATCAAGCCAGGGGATTGGCATATAATGCAATCATGAATGTGGTAATATATGTAATAATTGTAGGCATTCTCTTGGTTAGCTTTTATTTTGTTAACGATAGGATTGTAGATATTTTTGCAATATTTGACTGTTTTACCTCCTTCAGCCATCTTAAAAATTAATCTCTCAATAGTGTCATATCTAGCACTATTTTTTCTATGCATCCCTGATTTATCCTGCTATTTTTATCTTTTTTTTCTTAAATAACATACCTAATTCCCCTGTAAAGTATATCTTAATGTGTCATATTAAAATTAATCTCTTTATTTAGGTTCAATATTAAATAATTTTAAAATGATTTGGCTTAGTTCTCAAAATAAGTAAAATAAGTTCTCTTTCTTTTTCTTTTTTGATACCTCAGTGATTCTCATTGTTTTATGTTATATGATCAAAATCAAACACCCAAAATTACCTCTCTGTTGTTGTTTTGGTTTGGGGCAGACACTAATGATAACTAACAATTATATAACAAAGGTTTGTGAAGTATTATATTTGTGTGTGTATTTGTATATGTGTGTATATGTAAATATGTATATAAATGCTTTACACATACACATGTGTGTGCAAAAATGCATACGCATGCATACATATATATGATAATTTATTTGATATTCACAATAATCCTGTGATGTAGATTCTATTATTCCAAATGAAGAAACTGAGATAGGATTTAAGTGAAATTTTTATTGAATCTATGTGCAGGTCTCTAGACATTCTGCTGCCTGGCTGCAAAAAAGTCAAGGTGAGGCCATTTGCATTAAAATAAGGAACAATGGAGTGAGGAAACTCCTTTAGAGGAAGAATCTAAGAAGGTCTGTACCTTCTCTGCAATTTGGATTTGATAGAGTTGTCTAATGCAGAAATATGTATGTTTCCCACAGATACCCAGTTAGTTTATATCAGATGTTATTTGAGTCTAGGTTAATCTGACTTAAAGGATACATGTTTATCTACTATGCCATGATGTCTCTTAAAATATAGCAGATTTGCATTATGCTTCATTAAACATATTTAATGTGGATTTCAGTCATTAACATTAGCCCATTTAAGAAGTATTTTTTTTTAATTTTTGGTTATACATGTACATTTTAAACATTTCTTTATGAATCATGTTGGGAGGGAAAATCAGAACAAAAGGGAAAAACTATGAGAGAAATTTTTCTAAAAAGAAAAAAGTAAACGTAACATTTGCTGATTTACATTCAGTATTTATAATTCTCTCTAGCTAGTTTATTGGGTTTGCCTTGGATCACTGAACAGCTCAGAAGAAGCAAGTTCTTCATAGTTTCCTATAGTTTGAGAAATGAGACCTTCATTAGAGAAACCTGATTTAAAATTTTCTTCACAATGACTACTGCTAACAGTATTCACACACATTTATTCTGTTCTATTCCTCCTTTAATCCTTTCCCTCCTTAAGTGTTTTGCTTCTGATTGCCCCCTTCCCCAATATGTCCTCCCTTCTATTACCTTTCCTGAATGCCTTCTTTTTTAAAGGGCAAGATAGATTTCTATACTTTTATGTGTATTCCTTAAGTGATGATATATTTTATCCTTTCTCTATCAAAGAGGAAACAAAAAGTCAGTCACATTTTTTAAAAATGAGTTTAGTCTTGCCAACTCTATTTGTCTCACCCTCACTGAAGCTTCAATTGCTATATCTTGTTATTACTTCACAAGTCTATTCTATTATCTAGATCTATTCATAAGCAGTCAAAAAGGAAGCAAAGAAGGTTTTCTAGCTGAAAATATTCATTATTTATTATATAAAGTTTTAAGTCTTCCTTGACACTGGTATGAGCCAGTGGAAGCTCATTCCCCTAATGGAGAAGTTACATATTGGTTAGTGAGTTGTAAGGCGGTTGTAAGCCACAGTCACTCACTTCCATCTTTCTCCGAGTGACTATAGATATTCTCTAGATATTTTCTCCATGTTTCTATTCAAGGCTTTTGGAACAATTTAGTTCTATAAAAAAAGAAGATGACCAATCTTAAAGCCAGTCTAACTATTCATTATTCAACCAATGTTACTGATTTATTTTTTCTAATCTCAATAAAATATTTTCTTTGCTTTGGGAAGTGGCAAAATCTATCAATATTGTCTTTGTCAGCTCTCAGTCCCTAGCCACACATTTCACTTTGACAAATTACTGATATCTTTAAATACCTCTCATTTCCTTTACCAATTACTCTACTACTTTTCTTTGCATTTGAACAAAATAAATTTTATAACAATGCTGACAGTCAATAGATTTATAACTTTAGTGAATTTATAAAGAAAAATAAATATTTAAAAACTGTAAGTAAACAAATGGCAAAGAAACAAACATAGGAAATGGAAACTATAGATTCATACCCTATAGAAGAGAGAACAGATAATGGAAATTAAGGATCATTAATTTCTAATTAGCAATGGACCTAGGACATTCCCCTGGTGCATCTTATACTTAATTTTTCCTTCTCTTAAATCAAGATTCTGGTGTTGTCATGCTCTTCCTTTCCCTTCATAGCTATGCTTTCTCTGATTTTGCTTCTTCCAACCTCTTCTCTCTCTCTTTTTCCGTCTACAAATCCCCAAAATGGAAAGGATTTGTCTTCTTCATATGATATTACTCAAGTTCTTTCTTTAAAAAATTAATTTAATCTAGTTTTTTTTGTTACATTTCAAAGTCTAAACTGTCTCCCTCTCTCCCTCCCATTCCAAAGTAGAGAAGGCCACCTTTGACATAGATACATTCAAAAGTACATACAAAACTATACTGTTAAAAATATGCTGCTATTTTATTATTTCATTCTCTGGAAGTGGATAGCATCTTCCTTCCTAGATCATCACTAGAATAGGCAGGGATAAAGTCCAAATTCTTTATTATCTCCTTCAAAGTCTAGTTTCCTTGCCTGTCTGACATGATGAGTTGGAGTTAGCTTCTTGGTCTATTCCAAAGTAATGGTAAAATTACAAGAATAAGGAGAAGACTTAGAGATTGTATCTGGAAAAAGAGCAGAAATTCTTCTCTATAGTTATAATCTCCTTAGCAACTGTTATAACAGATTGTTCAGACAGTGAATAGATTATCTTGTTTAAATGCAATTACATAAATTTTGTAAATAATGTTTTGTTTTCTTTTTTTAAGTCAAGATCTACCAGGAATTCTGGCAAGCAAAAAGTTTTTCCATACAATCCCTAATGGCAACTCACTTATTTAAATTCAATAAGCATTTATTATAGATCTGCCATGTGCCAGGATCTGTGCTGATTGCTGGAAATACAAAGACCCAAATGAAATAAGAACAAAAGCAAACAAATAAATACACTTCTTCCTCCCAGTGGGCTTGATTTTGTTGAGCTTAATATAACATGTCATTGAAAAGTCAAAAATAGGGGGCAGCTAGATCACCCAGTGGATAGAGCACCAGCCTGACCAGAGTCAGGAGGATCTGAGTCCAAATCTGGCCTCAGATACTTAGCATTTCCTAACTGTGTAACCTTGGGCATTTAACCCCACTTGCCTCAGAAAAAATAAATCAAAAATAAAATTTATAAATTAATTACAAAGCAATTTACAGAGAGTGGGAAGGGAGGAAGAAGGGCATTCTAGCCATCTGCAATTTATAAATATTAGTGAGTTAAGCAAGTTTTGCATTTTTTTAAGCCAGGAAGTATCAGAGGCATGTATTAAACTTAACTCTAATTACCACTGTTTTAAATGTTATAATCATGAACTACAAATTTTTTTCAAACCAAAATCTTAAGTCTAGGATAGACATTGGATATCAGTACCAGAAAAATGTAGTAGGTAAGAAAAACATTCTGAAGAGTAGAAAAATATTGTATCAAACATTCTCAACATAAATCAAAGCAGCCACTCTCTTCTCTTTAGGCAAAAATATTCAATTTATAAACCAAGACAAATAACAAAGGTAGAGTTTAAGAATAATGGTTCAATTTTTTTTTTTTATTCATTTTTCCAAATTATCTCCTCCCTCCCTCCACTCCCTCCCCCCAATGGCAGGTAATCCCATACATTTTACATGTGTTACAATATAACCTAGATACAATATATGTGTGTAAATACCATTTTCTTGTTGCACATTAATTATTAGCTTCCGAAGGTATAAGTAACCTGGGTAGATAGACAGTAGTGCTAACAATTTACATTTGCTTCCCAGTGTTCCTTCTCTGGGTATAGTTATTTCTGTCCATCATTGATCAACTGGAAGTGAGTTGGATCTTCTTTATGTTGAAGATTTCCACTTCTATCAGAATACATCCTCATACAGTATTGTTGTTGAAGTGTATAGTGATCTTCTGGTTCTGCTCATTTCACTCAGCAACAGTTGATTTAAGTCTCTCCAAGACTCTCTGTATTCCTCCTGCTGGTCATTTCTTACAGAGCAATAATATTCCATAATGGTTCAATTTTTTAAATCTTAAAATTTTTCTAATAGCATGTTTGGCAGGCATATAGAAATAATGAATTTCCTTTTTTTAAAAAAAAATAATTAGGATAAGTTAATGTTCACTTCCCTAGGGAATATGGGTAAAGAAATCTTGGTAATTTAGAAAACATTCAAACTGAAATGTGTTGGTGGATTTTAATTAATAACAAAAGACACCATGGACAAAATGCCCACTCATGTATCTCAACTGATAGAAGATTATTCATGTCTCCAATAATTATATATAACCTATTCCTCACTCCTTTTTATACTTTGTTTGTTATCAACATAACCATTCTTAGTTATCACTCTCATTGCTTTTGCCTTCCCCCAACAAGAAAGATTATAAAGAAATATATATGCTTTCATTTTACTTTAAAAGATAATCTAGAATGAGGTCTCTGCAATCAAATCATAAATAATACTTATTTGATTTGATGTAATTTTGAATGATACAAACACAATCATCTAATATTTGTGAGATGTGATGAGGAAGGTTTTTAATTTTTTTTCTTTAGATGCAAATAACACATTAGTTTACTTTCTCATTAGAATATGATTTATATAATGCAACTCCTAATTGTTGTCTTAAAATGTATATCTATTAGGCCTTGCTGATAAAGACTAATTAAAAATGAAAACCTATGATATTAAAATAGTTGTTATGATATAATTACAACCTAACAAATTCTGATGAAACAAATGCATAAAGAAGTATTTTGCATAGCAATTTACATCCATGGATAAACTTTAATAATCAGAATGAATACAGTAAAATTGAATCCTTCATGCTTTGTCAACTTTAACTTTATTTTTTATTTTGAAAGGTGGCTTGGTCCTTATTAGTTGCAAAATAACCAAATAGTTCTTTCTCTGCATAGTAGTTTGCTATGAAATTCAAACCTCCAACATGGAATGGAACAAGGCCTCTAAAATACTACATTAGTCCAAGTTGAAGATCAAATTTAGCCTTTCTGAGTGGAAAGTGCAATTAAATTGTACATAGTGATTAAGAAGTAGATATTTTAATATAATTTAGGATTAAGTAAATAAAAATAAAATAGTGAAAATACTGACTAGAAAAAAATGTTTACATGGAGAAAACATATTGGAACCACTATAGCAACATATTATGTAAGAATGAAACATTCTTCCCCTCCCTCCTAAATGATGCCAAGCAAGCAATTTAATTGTTTTCTCCCCAGGAAAATGTGTGTGGACAATTTGTTTTTCTTGTATTAATACAGTCACAAAAGTTTACTCAGGGAGATGGAGCCAAGATGGCTGAGAGTAGACAGGTGTTTGAGCTCTTCCTGGATTTCCTCATATCACCACCAAATCAAGCCTCTGAATTTGTTTTAGAATGAGAGAATCCATAAATATTTGGAGTGTGACAAATTTCCAGCAGAAGATATTTTAGAAGAACTTCAGGAAAGGTCTGTCTCAATCATGCAGTGAGGGGAAGAGAACAGGATTGTACCCAGGAACAGTACAGTGCTCCACAGGGAGATCCAGAACAGAGAGGCTTTCATGCTGGAGGAATCAAGAAGGAGGCTCGAAGACAAAAAGGCTACTCTGTCCTGGTTTAGACCCCTGTAGATCAGCAGATTAACTGTGATATTTTTAATGCAACTATAGAAGACAAATAGTGATCCACTAAACCCCAGCATAATGTAGGACTTGAACATTTCCATTCAGGCTGGGAAGGAATCCAATGTGAAGCTACTCTTCCTTGTAGAAGAAGCTTGGGACAGTCTCCTCTTTACACTAAAATTTTTTAAATGAGCTTTAAAATGAGCAAAAAGGGAAAAGGAACTAAAAACATAAGTGGCTTTCATGGAGACAGAGAAAAACTAACTCCAAACTCTGAAGACACTAAAAACAAAACATCTCCAGATGAATCTTCAAAGAGTGACACAAATTGGAATTCATCTCATAAAGCTCTCTTGAAAGAATTCGAAAAGGATCTTAAATAAGAGAAGAAAAATGGGGAAAGTAAATTAGCTCTGCAAAAGGAAAAACAGAAATTATCTGAAGAACTGAAGAAAATCAATCCTTAAAGAATAGTTTTGGTGAAATAGAAAATGAAATCAACTCCATGACAAAAAAAAAAAAAAAATCTGAAATGGAAAAAAATAACCTCCCAAAAAAAATTTATTTAAAAGTTCAACTAGACATAAATGAAATCCACCTGCATCATCAAATGTCCATTTTCTTCCCTGAAATAATTAATGCTCAGTTTAGCTGGATAGTTGATTTTTGGTTGCATTCCAATTCCCTTTGCCTTTCAAGATATCAGATCCAAAGCCATTTGATCCTTTGAAGTGGAAGCTGCTAGGTCCTGGTTAATCCTGATTGTGGCTCCTTGATATTTTAATTGTTTCTTTCTGGCTGCCTGCAATATTTTTTTTCCTTGGTCCAATAATTCTGAAATTTAGCTATGGTATTCCTCAGAGTTTTCATTTTTGGGTCTCTTTCAGGAAGTGATCAGAGAATTCTTTCAATGGCTATTTCCCTTCTGATTCTACGACATCAGCACAATTTTCCTTGAAGATTTCCTGAAATTATACTGTTTAGGCTCTTTTTTTCATCATGGTTTTCAGGATTCTTAGATTGTCTCTCCTAGCTCTATTTTCAGGTCAGTTGTTTTTCCAATGAAGTATTTTACATTTTCTTCAATTTATTCTTTTTTTTTTGTTTGTTTTATTTGACTGATTCTTGATGTTTCATAGTTATTTATTTCCATTTTTTAGTTCTAATTTTTACTGAATTACTAACTTCAGTTACTTTTTCAGCTCCTTTTACGTTGGTCCAACTGAAATTTTAATTGAGTTGTTTTGTCCTATGGATTTTTTTTTCCATTTCACAAATTCTGTTTTTCAAGGAGTTGTTTTCTTTTTCCATTTTGTCAAATCTATTTTGTGGGGAGTTATATGTTTTTTTCCATTTCAATAAATATATTTTGTAAGAAGTTTTCTTCATGTAATTCCTATGTTTCCTTTTCCAAAACCTCTTGCAAAGTTCTCATTTCCTTTCCCTATTTTCCTAGCACCTAACACAATATACCAAGATAAGGTTGAAATGGGTTCATGATTTAGACATAAAGAGTGATATTATAAGCAAATTAGAAAAACATAAGATATTTTACCTCTCAGAGCTCTACAGAAGGCAGGAATTTGTGATCAAAGAAGAACTGGAATTCATTAATGAACATAAATTAGATAATTTGGATTATATTAAGTTAAAAATGTACAAACTAAATGAGTAAATACAAGATTAGAAGGGAAGCACTAAACTGGGAAAATATTTTTACATTCAAAAGTTCTGACAAAAGCCTCATTTCTAAAACATAGAGAGAATTGACTCAAATTTATAAGAATTCAAGCCATTCTCCAATTGATAAATGGTCAAAGGATATGAACAGACAATTTTTAGATGAAGAAATTGAAATCATCTCTAATCTTATAAAAAGGTGCTCTATATCACTACTAATCAGAGAAATACCAATTAAGACAACTCTGAGGTACCACTACACACCTCTCAGATTGGCTAAGAAAAAAAGGAAAAGATAATGATGAATGTTGGAGGGGATGTGGTGGGACACTAATGCAGTGTTGGTGGAATTGTGAACTTATCCAACCATTCTGAAGAGCAATTGGGAATTATGCCCAAAAGGCTATCAAAATATGCATACCCTTTGATCCAGCAGTGTTTCTACTGAGTTTATATGCCAAAAAGATCTTTAAAAAGGGAAAGGGATACCTTATGCAAAAATGTTTGTGGTCGCCCTTTTTATAGTGGCAAGAAACTAAGTGGATGCCTATTAGTTGGAAAATGGCTGAATAAGTTATGATGTATGAATGCTATGGAATAGTATTCAATAAGAAATGATCAGCAGAATGATTTTAGAGAGTTCTGGAGAGACTTACAGAAATTGATGGTATGTGAAATGAGCAGAACCATGAGATGCTTGTTAATGGCAACATCAAGATTATATGATGATCAATTCTGATGGACATGTCTGTCATCAATAATGAGGTGATTCAGACCATTTCCAATGGTCTTGTGATGATGAGAGCCATCTATGCCCAGAAAAAGGGAACTGTGTGTTGATCACAACATAGCATGTTCCTTCCTTTGTTGTTGTTTGCTTGAATTTTATTTTCTTTATTATTTTTCTTTTTTTAGAAGAGATTTTTTGTGCAGCAAGATAATTGTATAAATATGTATGCCTACATTTGATTAACATATATTTTATCATATTTAATCTATATTGGAATACTTGCCATCTAAAGGAGGATATGGAGAGAGGGAAGGAAAATCAGAATACAAGGTTTTGCAAGACTCAATATTGAAAAATTATCCTTGGATACATTTTGAAAATAAAAAGCTTCAATCTAAAAAAAAAATCAATTGGCTAAATGCAAAAGGAGATTAAAAAAAAAAACACTAAGGAAAATAATTCACTAAAAATTAGAATTGAACAAGTGGAAGCAAATGACTGAATGAGATCAAGAATCAAGCAGGAAAAAAAAAAGCAAAAAAAGAAAGGAAAAGAAAAGAAAAAACAAAAATAAAAGATAGAAAAAAAATTAAAATTCCTTATCCGAAAAACAACTGACCTGTAAAATATATCCAGGAAAGACAATCTAAGATTTACTGGTCTCCCTGAAAATCATGGTTTTAAAAAAAAAAGAATCTAGACAACATATTTCAAGAAATACTCAAGGAAAACTGCGCAGAAACATAGAAGCAGAGAGTAAAATAGTCATTGAAAGAATCTACCAATTATTTGCTAAAAGAGACCCCAAAATAAAAACTACAAGGAATATTGTATATAAATTCCTAAATTATCAGATCAAGAATAAAATGCTTCAAGCTGCCAGAAAGAAATGATATCAAATATCGAGGAACCACAAAAAGGATTACCTAGGACCCAGCAGTTTTCACTTAAAAGGATCAAAGATCTGGAAAATGATATTCTGGAAGGCAAAGGAACTTGGATTATAGTCAAGAATCAATTATTGAGCAAAATTAAGCATTTTCTTTCAGGGGGAAAGATGGGCATTTAATGAAATAGGAAATTTCCATTTATTTTGAGGAAAATACTAGAAATGAACAGATAATTTGATATTCAAATACAGAACTCAAGAAATGCATAAAAAGATAAAAAGGGAACACAAAAACTGTGTTTTTTAAAGGTTGAAATGTTCACATCCTTATATATGAAGATGACACGTTTGATGCTTGAGAAATATATATTTATTAGGGGCATACTTAGAAGGTATAGGTATGATTTGACTTTATTGTGGTGATATAAAAAGGAAGCTATGGGTGTAAAAGGAATTATATGGGAAGAAGAGGGAAGGGGAGGTAAAATGTGATAAATTGCATCACATGAAGATGCAAAAGAAGAACATATTATAGTAAAGGGAAAGAAAGGAGGGGAAATGAGCATTTTGTGAATGTTAATATCATTAGACATGGCTCAAAGAGAGAATATTAAACACATTGAATTAAATATAGCAACTTGTTTCATCGTACACATAAGTAGGATGAAAAAGAAGAAAGAAAAGGGCAAGGCTAATGGAAGAAAAAAAAAGAACTAGAAGGAGAAAGGAATGAGAAAGGAGGAGGGGCTGTAAAAGGGGAAGGCAGATTGAGTGAAATATTAGTCAGAAGCAAAATATTGGTGAAGAGAGAAAGGAGAAAAGAGAAAAAATATGACTTGGGAAAAATAAGATGGCAGAAAATGCAATTAATAATTTTAACTGTGAATGTGAATGTGATGAATTCTCCCATAAAAGGGAAGTCGAGAGGAGAGTGTATTACAAGTCAGAATCCTACAAAATGTTGTTCACAAGAAACACTTTTAAAGCAAATTGATACATACAGGGTAAAAGTAAAAGGCCGGAGCAAAATATATTACATTTCAGCTGTATTAAAAGAAGAAGAAGAAGAAGAAGAAGAAGAAGAAGAAGAAGAAGAAGAAGAAGAAGAAGAAGAAGAAGAAGAAGAAGAAGAAGAAGAAGAAGAAGAAGAAGAAGAAGAAGAAGAAGAAGAACAAGAAGAAGAACAAGAAGAAGAACAAGAACAAGAACAAGAAGAACAAGAACAAGAACAAGAACAAGAACAAGAACAAGAAGAACAAGAACAAGAAGAACAAGAAGAACAAGAACAAGAACAAGAAGAACAAGAACAAGAACAAGAACAAGAACAAGAACAAGAACAAGAAGCAATAGTGATTCTTATCTCAAGAATCCTTATATCAAGCAAAAGCAAAAATAGATCTAATTAAAAGTGATAAGGAAGGAAAGTACATCTTGCTAACGGGTACCATAGATAATGAAGTAATATCAATATAAAACATATATTTATCAAGTGGTATAGCATCCAAATTCCTAGAGAAGTTAAAAGAGCTGCAAGAAGAATTAGACATGAAAATTATACTAGTGGGGGATCTTATCATTGCTCTCTCAGAATTAAAAATATTGAACCACAAAATATGTAAGAAAGAAGTTAAGGAGATGAAAAGAATTTTAGAAAAGTTAAATATGATAGAGCTTTGGAAAAAATTGGATGGAAACAGAAAAGAATATATTGTTTTCTTGGCAGCACATGAAACCTATATAAAAACCTATAATAAAAATACATATGTATATATATATATATATATATATATATATATATATATATATATATATATATATATATATATATATAGACACAATCTATAGTTTCAACCAAGAGAATGACAACAATGAGACAACATAATAAAATTTATAGCACTGCCAAAAGCAGTGCTTATGGGGAGTTTTATATCTCTTGCTGCTTTTTTGAATAAAATGGAGTAAGATGAGAATCAATGAATTGGGCATGCAACTAAGTAAATTAGAAAGAGAACAAATTAAACCACACCAATTAAATGCCAAATTTGAAACACTGAAAATAAAAGGGGAGATTAATAAAATTGAAAGTAGGAAAACTAATGAACTAATAAACAAAATGAAAAACAACACACAAAAACAAAATACAAAAAAGCACAAAAACAAACAAAAAAACACAAAAAATTAAATAGACCATTAGTTGATTTGATTAGAAAAAGAAAAGAAGAATATCAAATTATTAGTATCAAAAATGAATTTGGTGAACTTTCCATCAATAAAGAGGAAATTAGAGCAATAATTTGGAGTTATTGCCCAACTGTATGCCAATAAATATGATAATAAGTGAAATGGATGGATACTTTAAAAATTTTAGATTGCCCGGAAAAGCAAAGGTGTAAATAAATTACTTAAGTAGCCCCATTTTTCAAAAAGAAAAAGAACAAGATATTAATCAACTCCCTAAGAAATAATCTCCAGATCCAGAAAGATTTGCATGTGAATTCTACCAAATATTTAAAGAACTAATAATACCAATATTGTGCAAACTATTTGGGAAAAAGAGGGAAGAAAGAGTTCTGTCAAATTCCTTTTATGATACAGATATGATGCTGATCTAAACCAGGTAGGGTCAAAACAGAGAAAGAAAATTACAGAATAATTTTCTAATGAATATTAATGCAAAAATCATAAATAAAATATTAGCAAAGAGATTTCAGCAAGTTTTCACCAGGATAATACATGATTAACAAGTAGGATTTACACAAGGAATCTAGGTTCCATATTAAAAAAAATGATTACACTAATTCTCTATATTATTAACCAAACAAACAGAAATCATAGGGTTTTTATCAAAAGATACAGAAATTTGACAAAATTTGACAGAATCCAATACATATTCCTATTAGAAACACTAGAGACTACAGAAATAATGGAGTTTTCCTTAAAATAATCAGTAGCATCTATTTAAAACCATTAGCAAGCATCATATGCAATGGGGATCAACTGGAACCATTCCCAGTAAGATCAGGGATGAAACGAGTTTGACTACTATCACCATTACTATTACTAATCATTATTATTACCAATACTATTATTATTCCATATTGTGTTAGAAATGTTAACTTTAGCAATAAGAGAAGAAATTAAAAGAGAGTAGGCAATGAGGAAACCAAATTGTTTGGTTTACAGATGATATGATGGAGTACTTAGGGAATCCTAGAGAAACAACTAAAAATCTACTAGAAACAATTCACAACTTTAGCAAAGTTACAGTATACAAAATAAGTCCAAATAAATCATCAGTAATTCTATTTATTAGCAACAAGACAAACAGCAAGGCATACACAAAGTCCATTTAAAATAACTGTAGATAGATAATATAAAATCCTTGGGAGTCTGTAATGTTCTTCTCTAAAACGTAATGTTTTCTGGGAGCAGGTTTCTCGGGGAGCTTCTGGAGGCAGCCTTCCTTTCAGTTCAATAATCAAGTGCAGGCAGGGATTAAAATCCAAATCCTTTATGTTGTCCTTCAAAGTCTTATCTCTCTTCTTTCTTGCACCCAGTTACCTTTCTTAGAGGCCTATCTCTCTCCTTGGTTCTGAGAGCTTAAGCAGCCTTCTCTGGTTTGTGAATCTCCTGGACTAAATCCTGGCTTGTGAATCTCCCGAATTGTATAGAGTTGAGGCTCCTAGCTTATATATGGTCTCTTAAAGGTGTGAATCTTGTGGAACTCTAGTAAGTACTAAGTGCATAATTATTATCTAATTTGAAAATTATGGAAAAAACTAGGCATTGATCCACACCTGAATTCATGATTTGTACATAAAGAGTGATAATATAAGCAAAATAGAAGAACAAAGGATAGTCTATCTCTAGATCCATGAAGAAGGAAAGAATTTGTGGCCAAAAAAGAACAAGGGTACAAAATGGAATGCAAAATGGACAGCTTTGATTATATTAAGTAAAAAAGATTTTGTGTAAAAAAAGTCAATGCATCAAGATTAGAAGATGATTTTAAAGAATCCTGGAAAGACTTACATGAACTGATGCTGAGTGAAGTGAGTAGAACCAGGAGAATATCGTCCACAGCAACAGCAAGAATATAAGATGGTCAAAGAGTGGAGCCAAGATGGTGGAATAAAGGCAAGAACTTACTTAAATTCTTCTTCAAACTGTTCCAAATTCCTTTAAATAATGCCTGTAAACAACTTTTCAAACATCAGAACACTCAAAAAGACTGAACCAAACATTTTCCAAATGAAAGTAACTTAGAAGCTCAGCAGAAAAGGTTAATGACACAGGGGTAGGAATTCAGCTGGCAGTCCAGGTGCAGAGCATGCTGGTGCAGCCAAACTAGGCCGACCTCTGAATCAGTGGCAGTACTGGTGACTTCCAGACCTGTCAGACCAAAGATATTAAATAAAAAAAATCGAATTAAATAAATAAATAAAGTTTTTAAAGTAAGTAATTTTTTAAAATAAATTATTTCAGTGGCTTGGAAGGTCATCAGAAAAGGTCTGTGGTAGTGGGACCCTAGCCCACAGTCCCAGTGAAACCTGGTTCTGGCCTTAGCTCCTGCTTTGACTCCAGGGCCAATGACATGGGAGCTCTGAATCAGCTGCAGTGCTGGAGGCTTCTGGACCTCTCAATCTGGAAACACACAGGGACGAGTTACAAGGTCAGTGGAGAGGGTCTGTGGCAGCAGAATGGGAGTCTCTTGTGCTATCCTAATGTAGCGCCTGCCAGCACACTAGATTTTATAGCTACTATGGAGAAGAGACACACCTAACAGTTCCAGGGCAAAAAAGAGTGCTTATGGTCAGATTCCTAGAAGGATTTCTGAAAACAGCTGCATAACACCCCTAAAACTCGGGACAATGAACCCTCAACTTTGGAAACAGAGCCCTACTAAAATTAAAAACAGAGTAATATGCTTGGGAAAATGAGCAGAAAATTAAAAAGTTCCTGACCATTGAAAGATATTAAGGTGACAAGGAGAATCAAAACACACTCAGAAGATAATAACAAAGTCAAAGCTCCTATATCCAAAGCCTCCAAAAAAATAAGAATTAGACTCAGGCCATGGAAGAGCTAAAAGGGGACTTTGAAAGTCAAGTAAGAGAGATATAGGAAAAAAATAAGGAAAGAATGGAGAGGTGCAAAAGGAAATATAAAAAGTTAATGAGGAGAAGAATGCCTTAAAAAGCAAAATTGGTCAATTTGGAAAGGAGGTACAAAAGTTCACTGAGGAAAATAATTCCTTTAAAAATAAAATTGAGCAAATGGAAACTAATGACTTCATGAGAAATCAAGATACAATAAAACAAAACCAAAGAAAATAAAAAATAAGAAAATCATGTGAAATATCTCATTGAAATAAACAATTGATCCGGAAAGTAGATCCAAGTGATAATTTGAAAATTATTAGTCTACCTGAAAGTCATGATCAAAAAGAGAGCCTGGACATCATCTTTCAAGAAATTATCAAGGAAAACCAGAAGACAAAATAGAAATGGAAAGAATCCACCAATCACCTCCTGAAAGAAATTCCAAAATAAACTTCTAGGAATGTTTTAGCCAAATTCCCAGGTCTACTAGAAAATATTGCAAATATCCAGAAAGAAACAATTTTAGTATAATGAAACCATGGTCAGAATAACATAAGATTTAGCAGCTTCTACATTAAAGAACTAGAGGGCTTGGAATATGATATTCCATAGAAAGTAATGGGGCTAGAATTACAACCAAGGATCACCTACCCAGCAAAACAGTATCATCCTTCAGAAGAAAAGGTGATCATACAATGAAACAGAAATGAATCATAATGAAAAGACCAGAGTTGAAGGGAAAATTTCACTTTCAAACACAGAACTCTGGAGAAGCATAAGGGAAATCAGGAAAATGATATTATAAGGGACATAAAAAGGTATATATTATATGGAAGGATAATACTTGTGAATCATTAGAACATTCTCATTATTATGGCAGTTAGAAGGAGTATATGTAGAGGGAGTGGGTATGAGTTGAATATGAATGGATGATTTTTTTTTTAATTGATAAAATTAAGGAGAGACAGAAAGTACTGGGAGAAAGGGAAAGGAAGAACTGGAATGGTACAAAATATCTGCCATAAAAAGAGACAAGAAAAAGCTTTTACAGTGGAGGGGAAGAGGGGGAGCAAACAGTGAATGAACCTTATTCTCATCACAATAGGAAATAGCATATGTACTCAATAGGAGTCTAAAAATTTATCTTACCCTGCAGGAAAATAGGAGAGGAAGGAGATAAGGGAAGAGGGGAGGATGATAAAAGAAAGAGCCCATTGGGGGATGAAGTAGCAAAACATTTTTGTGGAGGAAGAGGGTGAAAAAAGAGAGAATAAATAAGGGAAACATAATTATCAATAATAATTATTTTAAAAATTGAAGCAAGTTTCTGTAATGGAATAGTATTGTTACCTGGGAAATGATGAGTAGGATGCCCCCCCCCAAAAAAAAAAAAAAAAAAAAACTTGAAAAATTCTCTATGAGCAAAGTGAAATTTACTACATATAAAGTAATAACAATGTTCTAGGATTCCCAGCTATAAATGACTATTATTCACAATATAATCATCCACAACTACTATGAAGGACTTATGATGAAAAATATTTTCCATCCCCAGAGAAGGAACTGATTATGTTTGAAGACAGATTAAAGCATTCTCTCTTTATGTCTCTATCTTTCTCTTTATTTTAACTTAATTTTTCTTGAGAGTTTTTGTTTTCATTAGAATGGGAGATATACATTTTCTTTCACAACTTTAACTTTTGTGGAAATGTTTTGCATAACCTCACATGTGGTTTCTTAATTGTGGGTGGGGATAAGGGGGAGAATCTAGAACTCAAAATTCTTAAATACAAAAATCTTTTGTAAAAAATTGTTTTGAATGTAAGTGGAGAAAATTTTAAAAAGATTATATGATGAGGGACTTCCGGCCAAGATGGCGGCGTGGAGGCAGACAGCTGCTTGAGCTCCTCGTTTTCTCTCAGAACTTACTTCATGACAAGCCTCTGACTTAATGCTTGACCCAGAAAGAAATCCACAAATTATCACCAAGAGAAGACATCCTTGAAAGTCGCCAGAAAAGGTCTGTGTTTGTTCGGGGGAGGGTCAATCAGACTGGGCGCAGACTGAGGGCAGACAGCCAGAGCAAGACAGGCAGCTCACACAGCTCAGACCGGAGGGGGAGGGGTGTGATCTCTGCCGTTTCTGTGAAAAGGCTTTTGCCCCAGTTTGGATGCTCCGTCTTGGCAGCAAGCCAGGAGCAGCAGAGAGGGTGTAAACACCTGAGGTGAAGATTAAAACCCCAGAAAGCCAGCTTCTCTCAGAGCCCGGCCACCCCCAACCCCCACCTGGACTGACTCGGTGAGTTCTCAGAGCCTCAGAGCACAGACTCAGTACAGTCATTGCTGTTCTGTTAGTGGCTCTCTGCTGCCCTACCCCCAGTCTGTAGAGGAAGCCCATTAATACCATCCAGCCCTATCCCCCGCAAAACAGACCAATTGTTTCTCTTGTCAGTTTGTTTTCTTTGATTCCTACTCTGACAAAATGAACAAAAAATTCAAAAGGGCTCTAACCATTGACAGCTTCTGTGTGGAGAGGGAGCAGACTTCAAATGCTGAGGAGACTAGGAACAGACTGTCCCCAGATGTATCCCCTGGGAGGGATATAAGCTGCTCCTCAATACAAAAGAACCTCATAGAGGAAATCAAAAAGGCTCTCACAAGAGAGCTGGAAGAGAAAATGGAAAAGGAAAGGGAAGCTTGGCAAGAGAGCCTGGAGAAGTCATCCCATGCATTCAAAGACAGAGTGGATAAAGAAATCAAATCATTGAGAAACAAGATTAGTGAGCTGGAAAAGGTAAACAACTCCAAGGAAAACAGGATTAGTGAGCTGGAAAAGGTAAACAACTCCAAGGAAAACAGGATTAGAGAGCTGGAAAAAGAAATCAGCTCTCTAAAAAATAAAATGGATAAAATGGAAAAAAATTCCATAGAAGATAAAAACTCAATTGGACAATTACAAAGAGATATAAAAAAAGTGAGTGAAGAAAATACATCATTGAAAATTAGACTGGAACAAGTAGAAATGAATGACTCAAGGAGAAACCAAGAGGGAGTCAAGCAAAACCAGAGAAATGAAACAATTGAAAAGACTGTCAAGTACCTTACCAGAAAGACAACAGACCTGGAAAACAGATCCAGGAGAGACAATTTGAGAATAATCGGACTCCCTGAAAAATGGGAGGAAAAAAAGAGCTTGGACACCATTTTCGAGGAAATTATCAAAGAGAACTGCCCAGACGTTTTGGAAACAGAGGGTAAAATAGACATTGAAAAAATTCATCGATCACCTACTGAAAGGGACCCTAAAATCAAAACGCCAAGAAATATAGTGGCCAAGTTCAAGAACCATCAGACAAAGGAAAAGATATTGGAAGCTGCTAGAAAAAAACAATTCAGATATAGAGGATCCACAATAAGGATAACACAGGATCTAGCAGCGTCCACATTAAAAGAACGCAGGGCCTGGAACATGATATTCCGAAAGGCTAAGGAACTTGGTATGCAGCCAAGAATAACTTACCCAGCAAGAATGAGCATCGTTTTCCAGGGAAGAAGATGGACATTTAACGAAATAAATGAATTCCATCTATTTTTGATGAAAAAACCAGACCTACATAAAAGGTTTGATCTTCAAATACAGAACTCAAGAGACTTCTAAAAAAGGTAAAAAGAAATCTTGAGAACTATACTTCTGTCCAAAAAATATGTAAAGAACATATGTACAATTTGTCTTAGAAACTAGAGGTGGAAAGGAGATTATATCATAAAAAAGTATAAAGTGGTGGTACTACATCTCATGAAGAGGCAAAGGTAACCTATTATATCTGAGAGAAAGAAAGGAGGGAGATGAACATAGCGTGTATCAATAGACATATTCGATTTATGGTGAAACTTCTTCCACTTCATTGAAAAGTGAAAGGGAAGGAGTAAGCTAAGGGGAAGGGAATACAGTAATTTCGAGGAAAAGGGGTAAAATAAGGGGAGGATCTTTAAGGTGGGGGAGGGATCGTAAAAAGGGAGGGCTGTGAAAAGCAAGTGGTGTTTACCAGTTTAATACTGGATAGGAGGGTAAAAGGGAAGGAAAGGGGAAAAGCATAAGCAGGGGTTAATAGGATGGCAAGCAATATAGAATTAGTCCTTCTAACCATAAATGTGAATGGGGCAAACTGCCTCATAAAGAGGAAGCAGTTAGCAGACTGGATTAAAAGTCAGAATCCTACTATATGTTGTTTACAGGAAACACACCTGAAACAGGATGAGACATTCAAACTAAAAGTAAAAGGGTGGAGCAGAATCTATTATGCTTCAGGCAAAACCAAAAAAGCAGGAGTAGCCATCCTCATCTCAGATCAAGCAAAAACAAAAATTGATCTAATTAAAAGAGATAAGGAAGGGCATTATATCCTGCTAAAGGGAAGCATCAATAGTGAAGCAGTATCAATATTAAACATGTATGCACCAAGTGGTGCAGCATCTAAATTCTTAAAAGAGAAATTAAGAGAGCTGCAAGAGGAAATAGATAGCAAAACTATAATAGCGGGAGATCTCAACCTTGCACTCTCAGAATTAGATAAATCAAACCACAAAATAAATAAGAAAGAAGTCAAAGAGGTAAATAGAATACTAGAAAAGTTTGATATGATAGATCTTTGGCGAAAGCTAAATGGAGACAGAAAGGAATATACTTTCTTCTCAGCAGTTCATGGAACCTATACAAAAATTGATCATATACTAGGGCATAAAAACCTCAAAATCAAATGCAGTAAGGCAGAAATAGTAAATGCATCCTTTTCAGACCATAATGCAATCAAAATAACATTTAATAAAAAGCCAGGGGAAAATAGACCAAAAAATAATTGGAAACTAAATAATCTTATACTAAAGAATGATTGGGTAAAACAGCAAATCATAGACATAATTAATAACTTCACCCAAGAAAATGACAATAATGAGACATCATACCAAAATGTGTGGGATACAGCCAAAGCAGTAATTAGGGGAAGTTTTATATCTCTACAGGCCTACTTGCATAAAATAGAGAAAGAGAGGGCCAACGAATTGGGTTTACAACTAAAATTGCTAGAAAAGGAACAAATTAAAAACCCCCAGACAAACACAAAACTTGAAATTCAAAAAATAAAAGGTGAGATTAATAAAATTGAAAGTAAAAAAACTATTGAATTAATTAATAAAACTAAGAGTTGGTTTTATGAAAAAACCAACAAAATAGACAAACCCTTAGTAAACCTGATTAAAAAAAGAAAAGAGAAAAAGCAAATTGATAGTCTTGAAAATGAAAAGGGTGAACTCACCACTAATGAAGAGGAAATTAGAACAATACTTAGGAGCTACTTTGCTCAACTTTATGCCGATAAATTCGATAACTTAAATGAAATGGAAGAATACCTTCAAAAATACAGCTTGCCCAGATTAACAGAGGAAGAAGTAACTAGTCTAAATAGTCCCATCTCAGAAAAAGAAATAGACCAAGCTATTAACCAACTTCCTAAGAAAAAGTCCCCAGGACCAGATGGATTTACAGGTGAATTCTACCAAACATTTAAAGAACAACTAACTCCAATGCTATGTAAACTATTTGAAAAAATAGGGATTGAAGGAGTCCTACCAAATTCCTTCTATGACACAGACATGGTACTGATACCTAAACCAGGTAGATCGAAAACTGAGAAAGAAAACTATAGACCAATTTCCTTAATGAATATTGATGCTAAAATTTTAAATAAGATATTAACAAAAGGAATTCAGAAAATCATCCCTAGGATAATACACTATGATCAAGTAGGATTTATACTAGGAATGCAGGGCTGGTTTAATATTAGGAAAACTATTAGTATAATTGACCATATTAATAATCAAATTAATAAAAACCATATGATCATCTCAATAGATGCAGAAAAGGCATTTGATAAAATCCAACATCCATTCCTACTAAAAACGCTTGAGAGTATAGGAATAAATGGACTATTCCTTAAAATAATAAGGAGCATATATTTAAAACCTTCAGTAAACATCATATGTAATGGTGATAAACTGGAACCTTTCCCTGTAAGATCAGGAGTGAAACAAGGTTGCCCACTATCACCATTACTATTCAATATAGTACTAGAAACTCTAGCCTTGGCAATAAGAGCCGAGAAAGAGATCCAAGGAATTAGAATAGGAAATGAAGAAATCAAATTGTCACTTTTCGCAGATGACATGATGGTATACTTAGAGAACCCCAAAGACTCTGCTAAAAAGCTATTAGAAATAATTCAGAATTTTAGCAAAGTCGCAGGATACAAAATAAATCCACATAAATCCTCAGGATTTTTATACATTACCAACACAATCCAACAGCAAGAGATACAAAGAGAAATTCCATTCAAAATAACAGTCGATAGTATCAAATATTTGGGGATATATCTACCAAAGGAGAGTCAGGAATTATATGAGCAAAATTACAAAACACTTGCCACAAAAATAAAGTCAGATTTAAATAATTGGAAAGACATTCAGTGTTCTTGGATAGGCCGAGCGAATATAATAAAGATGACAATACTCCCCAAACTAATCTATTTATTTAGTGCTATACCAATCAGACTCCCAAGAAACTATTTTAATGACCTAGAAAAAATAACAACAAAATTCATATGGAAGAATAAAAGGTCGAGAATTGCAAGGGAACTAATGAAAAAAAAGTCAGAGGAAGGTGGTCTAAGTGTACCTGATTTAAAGCTATATTATAAAGCAACAGTCACCAAAACCATTTGGTATTGGCTAAGAAATAGACTAGTTGATCAGTGGCATAGGTTAGGTTCACAGGACAAGATAGTGAATAAAAATAGCAATCTAATCTTTGACAAACCCAAAGATCCCAAATTTTGGAATAAGAATTCATTATTTGACAAAAACTGCTGGGAAAACTGGAAATTAGTATGGCAGAAACTAGGCATGGACCCACATTTAACACCACATACTAAGATTAGATCAAAATGGGTCCAAGATTTAGGCATAAAGAACGAAATCATAAATAAATTGGAGGAACATGGGATGGTTTACCTCTCGGACTTGTGGAGGAGGAAGGAGTTTGTGTCCAAGGGAGAACTAGAGACCATTATTGATCACAAAATAGAACATTTTGATTACACCAAATTAAAAAGTTTCTGCACAAACAAAACTAATGCAAACAAGATTAGAAGGGAAGTAACAAATTGGGAAAAAATTTTTACAGTTAAAGGTTCTGATAAAGGCCTCATCTCCAAAATATACAGAGAATTGACTTTAATTTATAAGAAATCAAGCCATTCTCCAATTGATAAATGGTCAAAGGATATGAACAGACAATTTTCAGATGATGAAATTAAAACTATTTCCACTCATATGAAAGAGTGTTCCAAATCACTATTGATCAGAGAAATGCAAATTAAGACAACTCTGAGGTATCATTACACACCTGTCAGATTGGCTAAGATGACAGGAACAAATAATGATGAATGTTGGAGGGGCTGTGGGAAAATTGGGACACTGATGCATTGTTGGTGGAGTTGTGAAAGAATCCAACCATTCTGGAGAGCAATCTGGAATTATGCCCAAAAAGTTATCAAAATGTGCATACCCTTTGACCCAGCCATACTACTACTGGGCTTATACCCCAAGGAACTACTAGAGAAGGGAAAGGGTCCTGTATGTGCCAAAATGTTTGTGGCAGCCCTTTTCATAGTGGCTAGAAGCTGGAAGATGAATGGATGTCCATCAATTGGAGAATGGTTGGGTAAACTATGGTATATGAATGTTATGGAATATTATTGTTCTATAAGAAATGACCAACAGGAGAAATACAGAGAGGCTTGGAGAGACTTACATCAACTGATGCTGAGTGAAACGAGCAGAACCAGAAGATCATTATACACTTCAACAATGATACTGTACCAGGATGTATGCTGATGGAAGTGTATTTCTTCAACATAGAGAAGAGCTAATCCAATTCCAATTGATTAATGATGGACAGAACCAGCTACACCCAGAAAAGGAACACTGGGAAATGAATGTAAACTGTTATTTTTACCTTCTGAATCCAATTCTTCCTGTGCAACAAAAAATTCGGTTCTACACACATATATTGTATCTACATTATACTGTAATATATTTAACATATATAAGACTGCTTGCCATCTGGGGGAGGGGGTTGGGGGAGGAAGGGAAAAAATCTGAATAGAAGTAAGTGCAAGGGATAATGTTGTAAAAAATTACCCATGCATATGTACTGTCAAAAATGTTATTATAAAATAAAATAAAAAATTAAAAAAAAAAAAAAAAAAAAAAAAAAAAAAAAAAAAAAAGAAATAGTCAAGCAAATCAATACAATGGCCACATAGGAAAATATATGCCTCTTTCCACACCTTTGTCCACCAACTCACTACCAAACGTGGGAAACAGTTTAATTACACTTTCCTGAAGTCATGATGGCTCATTGTTTTCCGTTCTGGTCTTTGATTCGGATCATTGACCAAAGTTCCAAAGTCTTCCACTGTTGTTTTCTTTTACTTTATTGTGATCATGGGGTAAATTGTTCTCCTAGTTCGACTTATATGCATCAGTTCTTGAAAGTCTTGGTAAGTGAGATAATGCATACATATATTTATCTTTTGGGATTTCTAATAAATGCTTTAGAGATTTTGTAAAATTTTTGCCTCTGCTACATGTAAAAATCCAACCCATTTGATTTGTCGGTTTAAAGGTGTTAAAATGATTATTTAAATACTGAAGTGTGGTACTCTTCAACTTGTATTAAACTCTAGCACATGATTACAATTGAATTAGCAAAGCGGATAATGACTTCCCTCAACTTCCCCAGTTTTCATAATTAAAAGTGTGTCTCCATTTCACAAGAGGATCATACAAGTAAAGCCCTCAAGAGATGTTACTGTCAGATTTACTTTATGCTAATAGAGCCTACCCATCAAGTTTTCACTTATATTTATAATTCAATTATAATTGTCAGTCCTATGTGAGCAAGAACAAAGAGTTTCTTTAACCTATATCATTAAGGATTCTCTTTTCAAAAAATTCTTCTGATGAATGACTTTCTAAGTATAACACAGATAAAGGCACTATGCCATACTGTAAAATGATATTTATGCCATTTTCTATTCTATGCCCACCAGAAGGTGTCTGCTAAGAAATTATTCCTGAGATAAGAACAATAATAACACTGTGTTATTATTGGTATCTCTCTCTGTGTATTTCTCTCTCCCTTTCTCTCTCTTTCTGACCTACCTCTCTGTTTCTCTTTGTGTTTCTCTGTCTCTGTCTTTCTGTCTCTCTGTCTCTGTCTCTGTTATCTCTGTTTCTATCTGTCTTGCTCATACTCTATACACACATTTTCCCATACACACACACACACACACACACACACACACTTTCCCCATTATCATCATTTACATAATAATCAAAAGCAAACATATCATAAAGCAGCTTTTTTTTTATTTAGAATTTTTTCCACAGTATATATGCATGAGTAATTTTTTTTTATAATATTATCCCTTGTATCCATTTTTCCAAATTATCTCTCCCCTCCCTCCATTCCCTCCCCCCGATGACAGTCAATCCCATATTACATGTGTTACAATATAACCTAGATACAATATATGTGTGTAAATACCATTTTCTTGTTGCACATTAAGTATTAGCTTCCGAAGGTATAAGTAACCTGGGTAGATAGACAGTAGTGCTAACAATTTACAGTGTTCCTTCTCTGGGTGTAGCTACCTCTGTCCATCATTGATCAACTGGAAGTGAGTTGGATCTTCTTTATGTTGAAGATTTCCACTTCCATCATAATATATCTTCATACAGCATTGAAGTGTACAGCAATCTTCTGGTTCTATTCATTTCACTCAGCATCAGTTCATGTAAGTCTCTCCAAGCCTCTCTGTATTCCTCCTGCTGGTCATTTCTTACAGAGCAATAATACTCCATAACCTTGATATACCATAATTTACCCAACCATTCTCCAATTGATGGACATCCATTCATCTTCCAGTTTCTAGCTACAACAAAAAGAGCAAGCAGCTTTTTTTTAAGCAAGTCAAATATAAAATCAAAATTTCTTAATATGCCACCTTTTCTGAGGAACTCCCAAAGCTTTATACATAGGATATTTGCATTATAATCTTTGTAATACTAATACTTCCATTATTGTAACTGTAATTATTCATTGCTATTATTATTATTATTATTTTTTCCCTGAAGCTGGGGTTAAGTGTCTGAGACCAGACTGTTGAACTCAGGTTGTTTTGACTTCAGGGCTGGTGCTCTATCCACTGAGCCACCTAGCTGCCTTGTAGTTATATCTTGAAGAAAGTTTAGTCAAGATAAGTGACAAATCTCAGTTAAAATAGCATATAATATACATTTCCATTGTTTTCTTCGGCATCTTACTAATTAAATAGATAACTTGGGGCTAAAGGTCATTTACATAATGCTTTACTATGTGGTGAAATTTGATTCTTTAATTTTCTTTTTCTTTTTTTTTTCTTTTTTTTTTTTTTTTTGCTTGAGGGGCAGAAATGAACAGAGCTTTGTCTTCTGACTTTCATCTTAGAAAGAGAAGCTGCAGATTTCATGTCTTCTTTAGGGAGAAATTTCTGAAAGGAGAGGAAGCTACTGAGAAGAAGCCAGCATACAGAGGAATTCATATTCCCCTTTTACCATGTCATTGCTTACAGTACAATACAATGCAATAGATACAAACATAGTTTACAATGTTAGAGATTACAATGAATTATCCCATAGATATCTCTAAGATATATCCTTGAACTCAGTTATCTTTCTCGCAGTAGAAGCATTCATTTACTATAATTATTGTCTGATTTATTCCAATATTTATAACTTCTCTGATTTTTGTTTTTGTTTTTGTTTTGTTTTGTTTTGTTTAATAAATGAGTCTCTTTTTTGCTATTTGCTATGTTTGTTTTGTGGCATTACCTTTTGATAGGTAGAGGTAAGTCTTTGGATATGTACTTTGAACCTATGTTTCCTCATACAAGGGATAGTGATTAGGAGAGTAACATGGTCATAAGATGGAAGAATATAATTTCAATAACCATTTTTTAAGGAATAGAAAAGTTGCCAGCCTTGTGGGGTCAAATCCCTGTTCCCCTCTAAGTAGTGATCAATCACTCTTAGAAAACAGTGGGCAGAGAATAACTAGAAATATCTATGTCTTCTTCTGATTCACACATGGACATAAACAGTCCACATGGGCAATAAATATCACAAAATTAAAACTATATATTAAAGTAATTGAGTTCTTTCAAAGTAACAGGAAAAGAATATGATTATTTTCATATATCATTGTATTAAGAAACATCATTTATACAATTAAAAAGTCCATGTCATCATCAAGTTTATCCACGGAGTGGAAATTTTTTTCTCTATCTCCAACAATCCTCACTATGGCAAAGCAAAATATTAAAGTTTTTTTTTTTTTTTTAAGAAGTGTTTTCTCATCTTAGATGGAGAGTTCATGTTATGATTAAAATCATACATCCTTGAAGTCATGAAGTTATTTAAAATTTATGAATTTCTTCTGATATAAAAGCTGATTTTGAAGGTATTTATATAATTTATGTATTTGGAGTAACAACAACAACAAAAACAGCATTTATAAAATACTTTAAGGTTTGCAAAGTATTTTATAAATATTATCTCATTTGGGATAGAGAAATTTGAATGAGGAAATGCCCTCTAAACATTCAGGTCAGCACCTTATCTAAAATTTATAATTTTAAAGAAGTGTCTATGACAATGAGAGTTTAAGTAAATGCCCAAGGTTTGTCAGAGCAAAAACTTGAAGTCAGGCAGGTCTCCCTAATTTCCTGGTAAGTTATTTATCCCAACACCATGCTTCTTAGAACATGGAGAAAATGAAATAAAAAGTTGAAATCTATGTACTGGCATGCATGTTTGTATGCATGTACATGAACAGATCTGTATATATAAATATGCATTGCATGAATGCACACACACATATATACACACAATTGTATATAAGCATACATTTGTAGGCACATGTACATATGTATCCATATATACAGTACATATATCATGCACACATGACTGTATATACACAGGCATATTATATATATATACATACACATATGCATACATATATACATATATACACGTATACACATATACATACATACATGTGTGTATATATATACACATATACCAAATGCAATACATATGGAAGTGTGTGTATGTATATATATATATATATATATATGTGTGTGTGTGTGTGTGTGTGTGTGTGTGTGTATATATATATATATATATGTATATATACATATATATATATACATATATGTGTATAGGTATATGGATTGCATAAATGTATATACATATGTTGGTTTATTTTTAATAAACACATCACTTTAAGATTATTTGGACTTTATTTCAGCCTCCATGCTACAAAAGCCAAAAAATTAGTCACAATGTTTACACAATGCAATAAACACATACATATATTTATGCTTCTTTTTTTTTTTTTTTTTTTTTTTTTAGTTTTTATGCTTCTTTAGTATTTTTTTTTTTAGTTTTTATGCTTCTTATGCTTTTTTTTATGCTTTTTTTTATGCTTTTTTATGCTTTTTTATGCTTTTTTTTATGCTTTTTTTTTATGCTTTTTTTTTATGCTTTTTTATGCTTTTTTATGCTTTTTTATGCTTTTTTATGCTTTTTTATGCTTTTTTATGCTTTTTTTTATGCTTTTTTTTTTTTTTAGTTTTTATGCTTCTTTAGTATTTATGCTTCTTAAACACATATAGGCATTTATGTATATACACACAAGTGTATATATATATATATATAAAACCTATATGGATCATTAAAATACATAGGCATGCATACATACACACATATCCCAGAAAGATACTTTTATTTTTTTTCCTTTCCCATATATCTATTCATCAATTTATCATTTCATTTTATTATTTATTTCAGTTATCTTTTTTTTTTTCAATTTTTGAGTTTCAAATTACCTCCTTCCTTATTGTTTCCTAACCACTGAGAATAAAAGCAGGATAATATCAATTATATCTGCAAAACATGAGAAACATATTTCCCTATTAGCCACATTAGAAAAAAAGGAAGAAACATTTAAAAAAGTGGAAAAATTATACAATTGGGTGTGTATATATGTTTCCCTTCTTTATACCAATTCCAATCAGCCTTCATTTTCCTCTCCATTGTAAAAGCTCTTTCTTGTGTTCCTTTTCTATGTGAAGGGAAAAAAAAAAAGTCCATTTCTTTTCTCCCTCCCTTATTCTTCCTATACATCTCCCTTGTTTATTTTTTTTTTTTGAGATCCTTTTGCTATAAATAACTCATGTCCACCTTTCTATTTAAAACTCCTTTTAACAATTCCATTGATGATACAAGTTTTAGAATTTATAGGTATCATCTTCCCATAGAGAAAAATAGACTGTTTAACATTATTGCCTTGCTTTTTATTACTCTTTCTTCCGTTTTATGCTTCTCTTGAGTATTGTATTTGAAATCAATTTTTCTATTCAGTTCTGTTCTTTTCATTAAGAATATTTATTAGTTATGTATTTCATTAAATTTCCATTGTTCCCCTGAAGAATTAACTTCAATTTTGCTAGGTTAATCATTCTTGGTTGTAATCCTAAATTCTGTCTTTCCAAATACCATATCCAAAACACTAAACTCTTTTAACATGTAAGTTGCTAAATCTTGTGTAATACTGATTGTAGCTCTATAGCTTTTGATTTTTTTCCGCTTGAAATACTTTCTTTTTGACTGAGGAGCTCTGAAATTTGGCCATAACATTCCTATATATTTCCATTTGAAAATCTCCTTCAGTATATCAATAGTGGATTCTTTTAATTTCTATTCTGCACAGTGGATCTAAAATATATGCCTTGGTATTTTCTTGAAATATGTTTAGGTGCTTTCTATGATCATGACTTTCAGGTAGTCAAATTCCTGCATTTTCCAGGTTGGTTGTTTTGTTTTGTTTTTTTTCCCCAATAAAATACTTCACATTTTCTTCTATTTTTTCATTCTTTTGACTTTGATTTATTATTTCTTAATGTCTCATGGTATCATAAGTTTCCACATGCATTTTTTCTATTTTTTTATTATTCTATTTTTTTCTAATTTTTAAGTAATTATTTTCTTCTATAAGATTTTTGTACATCCTTTTTTATTTGTCCAGTTCTTTTCTTTAAAAAATTCTTTTACTGGAGAGTCACTATCCTAAACTGCAGCCATAAAATTTAGTATTATTTTTGCTTTAAAACTTTGGACATGTTGTCTGTTTTTTTTTTTTTTTTTGTGACATCACCAACTCTCCTCTCTGCTTTGGAACTGTGATCCAGAGCAATAAGCAATAAGAGTTGCCAAGTTGCATGAGCTACCAAATGCCTGCAAAGTGTCACCTGCAGTTATCCCCCTATTACCATAACTATCTCTGGAGTCAGATCTTCTGCAATTGCTGCTGCTTCTTCCAAAGCTGTGGTGGCTGCTGTGTAGGATCTGGAAGGTTTTATTTTAAAGTTGCTTGGAAAGACATGTTGGGAGAGTTCACATAAGTGGCTACTGCAAATTCACCACTTCAATTGATTTTTAAATAATATTTTATTTCCTGCCAGTTACATGTAATGAAAAAAATTTATAATTTATTTTTATAATATTAAAACAGAAAAAAAGAAAAAAACATACCATGTACTGATTTACATTCAGTTTTCTTAGTTTTTTTTTTGTTTTTTTTTTCTGAATGCAGATGGCATTTTATGCCCAAATTCTATTGGAATCATTTTGGATTACTAAACCACTAAGAAAAACCAAGTCTTACATAGTTGATCATAGGACATTTTTGATGTTATTGTGTACAATGTATTCCTGATACTGCTAGTTTTACTCAGCATATCTCTCTATTCATATAAATCTTTCCAGGGCCTTTCTAAAATCAACTTCTTCATCATTTTTAATACAATGATAATAATCCATTATATACATATATTCGTTAAGCCATTCCCCAATTGATGAGCATCAAATCATTTTCCAATTTTTTTCCTAACACAAAAAGAGCTGCTTCAAATACTTTTGCACATATGGGTCCTTTTTCCTTCTTAAAGATTTCCTTGAGTTATAGACCCAGTAATGGCACTGCTGGATCAAAGGATATGCATAGTTTTATAACCCTTAGATTGGAGTACCAAATTGCTGTCCACAATGATTAGAGGTCAATTTTTTTTTTTTTTTTTTAATAATTTCTTGGAAGATGTTATCCAGATTCTCCTTTCAATCATGGATTTCAGGTAGCTCAATGATTCTGATATTTTCACTCCTATCTTTCCTATTTTACAAGTCAGGTTTGTTTGTTTGTTTTTCCCAATGAGGTATTTTACATTCTTTTTCTTTTTTTTTCTTTTTTTGATGTTTGAGTGATTCTTGATATGTCAAGGAATCATCAGCTTCCATTTGCCCAGGTCTAACTTTTAAGATGTTGTCTTCCTCAAACACCTTTTGTACTTGATTTTTCATTTGGCCAATTCTACTTTTTAAGCAGTTCTCCAAATTATTGATTTTTTTCTTCTTTCTCTTGGTATCACTCTCATTTTTTCCCAATCTTTCTTTTGCCTCTCTTACGTGATTTTCAAGCTCCTCTTATTTGAATAGTTCCACAAGTTCTATCTAAACTTGAGACCACTTTCTATTTATCTTGGGGTTTGCCCATATGTGTTATGACTTTGTTGTGGCTTTTTGTCTTACTCTTTCTTATTATTATAATGATATGGTTAATTTATTTTTGTTGTTATTTTTTTCTCTCCCCACCTTCTCATATCTCTCTCTCCCTCTCTCTCTCTCTCTCTGTGTCTCTCTCTCTGTCTCTCTGTGTCTTTCTGTCTCTCTCTCTGTCTCTGTCTCTTTCTCTCTCCCCCTCAAAAGAATTTGAAGGCTTAAATATTTTTCCAAGTCAAAGGGCAAAGTTTATTGTAATTGTAACTCCAATTGAAGGAGGTTAAGTTCCAAAAGTATTTAGCAAAGAATGAGAAGAAATAAGATATATTTAGAGGACAAAGTTAGGAGGCCACAGTTTCATGGTACTTTTTTGCTAATTTTATGACTTACAGGTACGTTTGAGGAGTGGTCTATTTACTATTGTCTCAGGAACTTGGTTATTACTGAATAAAAGATTATTTATCTGACAGTAATGTTTGTAGGATTATCCTAAAACAACAAAACTTTAGAATCATTGACAAACATTGTTAGAACAATAGCACTCTAAGGCCAGGATTACTGCTGTATTTCCCTTAGAAGCTGAACCCCCTTCATTTCCCTCTCAAATAGTTTGAATCCCAGACTCATTTGGGACAAAGGGATGAAAGCCACATCTTCTAAAGATGCTTCAGGCTGACAAGGGAAAATAGCTGGCCCTGCCTAGAAGGTTCTAGATGAAGGAGGGAAGACATGGCTTGAATGTGGTGACAGCAGCATCCAGGGGGTGTTAAATGTCAGAATCAGGTATCAGTGATATTCAGGTTGACTAGGTAGTTGGACTTTCATGGCTTGGAGTCTGAAAGAAAGAAACAATTCTCACAAATAGATTAAAAATTCTGAGGTCAAATATAAGCAAAAAAAAAAAAAAAAAAAAAAAACAGAATAATTAAAAGTGGAGATATTATGGGGATTACTAGGGATAGTAACCAGGAATCTCACCCAAAGAAAGACTTGGGGGGTAGATGAAACTATCATGAATGTCTCCCATCCAGACAGCTTTTCATACGATAAATACCAAAATTCATTTCCCCCAAATCCTTGCTTTTGTTTCCTCAAAGGAGTAGGGGCAATGGGAACAGTGGCATTTTACACAATGAAAAGAGTGATCAAGTAGTCTAGGATACAGTGTTTAAAAGACATTAAGCATTGGGCAGAGAGATGACCGGAAGAATGGAGATAATCCTTTTCAGTCTTGCAAGGGAAGGCTTTTACCCAATTAGTAAAATTGTCAACAAAAAACAAAAGTAGCCTGAAGCCCCTGTGAGGGGGCATATGTGTAAAATCTGTCAGTCCTCCCATGGGTATATATTCTTCCTCCATCCTTCAGGATGGGAGAGTTTAACAGCCTTTTCAGTATTTACTTAGAAATTTTTTGTTGTTGTTATTGTTGTTTATTGTTTTTCTCAGCTTGTGACCAGTGAAAATAGGTTTCACAAGGGATTGGAGAACATTTTTTACCAAGTGAGTAGCTTACAGTAAGCCAAAAAAAAGTTTCCACTGTCTGGTCTCTGGGATTAGAAGTTCTAAAGGTGTAAAAACCCCCTTTCTTTAACAAATGCTTGTTCCTGGAACCTAAATTAGATAATTTAGGAATCAGGGATTTGGGGAATTAAAGGTGCCATGGTCAGGGGCAAGCAGGCAGCATCATGGGAAGCTGAATCTACAAGCCTGTTTCCCTTGGCTGTGAATCCCTTCTGTTGTCCTTTACAAAACATAACAGAAATTTCTCCAGGTCGATGGACAGCTTACAATAATTGTAGAATTTCCCCTGTATATTTATGGAGGATTTTTTTTTTTTTCTGTCAAAAGTCAATTTTCTTTCCCAATAGCAGCCCCATGAGCATGTAAAACATAAAAGACATATTTGGATCAGTTTGGATGTTCATTCTCTTTCTTTTTCCTAATTCTAAAACTCTGGTGAGACAAAAAAATTTTCTGAACCTAGTGGGTAATTAGAACCTCCAATGATTAGCCTAGGGTGAACTTAGAAGATTCCTCAATTAGAAGGGCTATTTATTGACAGCCACTGCTCTAAGGCAGGAGGATCAACCCAAAGACACCAAGTGTCTTTGAGAAGTCTACAAAATCCAGCCACACAGCTGTTTGAAGCTGTTTCTTTGCTGAAGGTTCAGGTAGTGATGAGATTATTTCTTCCTGGCTGGGAGCAAAAGGGAGATGGGAATTAATTCATGACCTAAATACTTAACAGACTGATCAGCAATGTAGGCCTTTAGACAGAGAAACTATCTCCCCAGGAGGCCAGAAAGTTAAGGATTTTTTTATGGCTACAGCTAGAGAAGCGTCTCAGATTGTGCTGCAGATCAAGCTACCATCTACATACTGGATAGCCAGGGCCTGTCCAAATATGTAGAGACTACCATGAAAGCCCTGAGCTACCTCCAAGTTATGGACATGACTGTTACTTGATGGGAATTACATTCCTCTGGATTTTCCCCTTCAAAGGCAAAAATAAATTGTGAGACTTTATGCAGTAGTATGTAAAAGAAAACATCTTTAAGATCTAAAGTTGAAAAGTATTATATCCCCAAGAATACTTGTATTGTGCTCATGGCTTCTACTGACGACTTGCTCTTATTGTAGAAATTTACTATAAGAGGAAAAAGCAGGGACATTTTAAAAATATCAGTGACAATTCTACCCTATAGACAGACTCAGGAATAATCAGGTGGAAAACAAAGAAAAACAACTGGGAAACTGAGTCAAAAGGATCCAACTTTGAGCAGAGACTAAGATTGTCCTCCCAGCTCTTGTCCAGAAAAGATGTCCACCTATGGCAGTTCAGATTGGCATCCCTCCGAGTAACTTATGGCATTTCTCCCTAATGGTGGGTTACTGACTTATTATCCATCAGGCAATCATACCCAAATTCAAAGCTCAAAAGAATATCAGTTACAGTCCCCAGGGATTTTTTCTCTAATAACAAATTCTACAAATCACAGTTTAGGATTTTAAAAGGTTTACCAGGATTTAAAACACATGGAAAATTTTGTTTAATATGTTTTTCTTTTCTTTTTCTTAAGTTTAGACTCATCCTGGTGCAAAGGATCAATCATTAAACAAGCTTATAGATTCTTAGTAAACACATTCCTAGTTTGGGAATTACACATTCTAAACAGACATTTTTTCAGGGCTGATGACCTTGCTTTGTCTGATGGTTTAAGAAAACTGACCAGCTTACAAATTAAGGTGAGTTAATAGACACCCCAGGAAAGGGACTGAGCTTTCTATTGCTCACCCCAATTATTCTTAATGTTTTCCTGGGCTGTGCTGTTTGATACTTCCCTTCACTTTATGAAGGGAGAAAAGGTGCTTCACACCCTCACATTTGATTGCAAATGATAAGGCTTTCACCTCTTGCCTCTTGTTCCACACAAAGACATTACTAAGTTTAGGTTTAACATGATGACAATACCTCCAAATAACTTAGTTAACGATTTTAGAATTTTCCTGATAACCAAATATTATTTTTTTAGCTGTAATTTTCTCTTAATTTTCTGGCAAAGGCGAAAAGCATTATAACGGGATTAGCAAGGCCAATAAACTTGCTTTGTTTTAGATGTTTATTCTGTCCTCAGGCTGTTTCAGCTTTGGAAGGGTTCAGGGAGGATTTCTATTCCCTTAAATTTTTCTCTTTTTGTTTTAGGGAGAAAACAAGACAATTCTTAAAATTGAAAAAGAACACATTTAAAATGGACTTAAGTTCATGAGATTCCCTAAATTCTAATTAAATGTTCCAGGCAAATTGAATTGTCATTTAGTTTTTTTCCAATTCACAAAAAAATTTCTTCTTTGTGAGCCAGGAAAGAGTTAAAAGTACCAGTTTTTACTGACTGGACCCTCAGAAGTCTGACTTAAAAGCAGGCTATTTGTTGCCAGAGTTTTAAAAATTGTAGTGAACTGCTTTTCTGTTTTCCTAAAGTTCCCAAATTCTTAATTTTTTTGTTGTTAACAATATCAGTACAAATAGATTACAATTTACATATTTCTGTAGTGAGCTTTGATTAGAACTCCTTGAAAACTGCCTTTACTATCATCAAATTTTACTGAACTGAGCATATTTTCTTTCTCTCCCTCTCATCCCTTCATCTGTGTATCCCTGCTGCAGTCAGGGAAGGAAGAAAGAGGAAAGAAAAAGAAAGAGACTCTCTTTCCTCTATGCCCTATCCTCTTAGTCCTGGGAGGGCCTTAGTTTAGTTGAACTTTGCACACACAAACACACCAAACACAATTAATTTACAACATTGTCATTATGTGTTGATCACATCTAAAACCTCATGTAAAATTATCAAATATCAAGCTATTATATTCAATAAAGCAGTTAACTTTCCTATAACATTTGTTTTATGCTAAGCACTTTTGCAATCATGTGATATTCTCAACAACAATCATTATTATTTCACTATACATATCAGAAAACTGGACATAGATCAAACAATTTGCCATAAATTACATAGCTAATATAGATCTGCACCTAAAACAGAGAATGGTGGGCTTACCAAATGCAGAGGTTGTTTGGCTTTCTCGCCTCACTCAGCCATGCTGGGTGCTGCCAGGGGAACCCACATCCTTCCCAGGCAGTTGCTGAACAGAACCTGCTGAAGGCTGAGGTGACTGGTGCCAGGGTCTCTCTCTGATGGTACTTTCAGGTGCCAGAAGTCAGGGAATGCTGACTATGGTGCTAACCTCCACCCTATTCTCCATTTTCCCAAACTGGATTGGGGAGGTATTTGGGCAAGGCTGTATGGGGTCTCCATGGCTGCTTACCCTTTGTCTATAGGTGAAGCAGAAATTGAGTTTACCTGCAGTTATTTAGCATTCTCGTTTCTTAATCTGATCTGAGATGAGAGGGGTTAGCAGAGGGAATTGGGTTATAATCGATCTTGTTAGCAGTCACAAACTGAGATACATTCAGGACTCTGAGAAGTTGAGCATGCTGAATGATCAGTGTTGTGGAGAGGGTCCCTTAATACTTTCTGAGATGCTTTCCCAATGGAGCAGAAAGGGACTCCAGACAAGATATGAATCAAGGAAGGGTTAGCAAAAAAGTTGCTATTTTTATATATATATATATATTTTTTTTTTTTTCTTTTTTTTCTTTTTTACTCTCTTTTTTCAGAATGGGATAAATTCCTGAAATTATCCCCAGTGTTTTAGGAATTGTTTTTCTTGTAATCTTAAAATGACTAGTTGCCAAAATCCTTAATCATTGCTCTCAAAAAATTAAGAATCTGCTAAGTTATTATTTTATCAGTTCTATAATTTTAATTAGCTAACTGTATTTTTGTAGCTCCCAACTTGGCCAGAGTTGGGGTCCACAGAAAAAAGTCTCAAAAGAATTGCAGGCTTGAACGTTTTTTCCAAGTCAATGGGCAAAGCTTCTTGTAATTATGCCAATTGAAGCAGCTAAGGTCTTAGCAAAGCAAAGAATGAGGAGAAAGAAGATACATTTACAGGACAAAGTTGGAGAGGCCAGAGCTTCATGTTACTTATTTGCTAATTTGATGGCTTACAGACAAGTTTGAGGGGTGGTTTATTATTGTCTCAGAAACTTGGTTATTACAGAACAAAAGTTTATCTATCTGACAGCCTGTAATGTTTGTAGGACTAGTCTAAAGTCGAAGACTTTAGAATCATTGAGGGACAGTTTGCTAGAACAATAACACTATAAGGTCAGGGGACCTTAGGAGTACTGCTATGTTTGCCTTAGAAGCTGTACCCCCTTCAATAAAGACTCCTCCTATGGATTCTCCAAGTTTCCTGGACTAAAAGATTAACACTGTCATTTTGCTGGTTCACCTGTTCCAGGACCTTTCTTGGGTGCTATTTTATGGTTGCCAAGAGGGGAACATGGAGGAATATCGTGATTCATTGTTTACTCAGCCATTTTTTCCCCAGAAAGTAGAATCCCAGCCTTTTTTAAATCCTAATTTTCCAAGTTTTTCCTCCTGTTGATTACATCTCCCACCTTCTATGATTCCCTTCTTGAATTAAATACCTGAAAATGAATCAGGTCACATCATCACATATTGCCTTTGGTTCTTTCTCCCTTTATCTCATTTCATTTCAATTCTGTTTGTCATAGCTGTACTGAGTTTCCCTTTTTCTTTCTGCATTATAAAATATATTTAACACTGTTTAGAAAGTCACAACTAATACTGAATGTTACTGCTATAGGATTACTTATTCCATTTCAAAACCCAAGAGTGGAATCTTATCTTTTCCCATGCATGAATATGATGCTCTTGAGTATACAGATAGGAAAGAGATAGAAGTAAAAGAAAAATTCATTTCTAAGTCACCTATCACTAAATTACTCCAGGCTGTTAGACCATTTGATAGCCTCAAGGCAATCAAATTTCAATAAAAACTGAGTTAGATTGGCCTCACTGCAAATAAAAGGTAGGGTCCAGAAAATGAATTTGCAGTTTCCACAGAATTCAATGCAAAAATAAGCTACTATGGGGGCACCTTTACCATGCAGAACTCAGAAAATGAGAAACTTATGATAGAGGTATTTTATGAGTAGGAAGCTCTGTAACTGCTTACTCATTAGCATTTACAGAATGGAGTGTGGGGTGTGAAGTTGAGTTTAGTCCTATTAATACTGAAGTGCCATATTGTGTTAAGTTACAAGAATTTCAAGGTAAAAGGTTAAAAAAAATCTAGGCAAGTTCAAAGGATTTTAAGATAGGGAAGCAGAACATTACCTTTTAAGGAGCCATAGTCTGTGACTATGATCTCTAGCAAAATAATATTAATAAATATTTTAATAATTTTATTTAAATCATTGGAAATTTATATTTTCAAAGAATCTACTAAAGTCATCTAGTGCAATCCTTCATTTTATACATGAGGAAACTGATGCCTAGATTGATAAACAAAATCATTCAAGGTCATACATGTAGAAATAGGGGGGTTTAACATAGGTTCTTTGACTTTTATATATTCACACACATACAAACATTCTGACTTTTATACACCCACACCCACCCACACTGACACCCACCAATGCTTTTATACACACACATATGTACATGCATCTACACAAATATGTGTATGTATGTGTGTGTGTGTGTGTGTGTGTGTGTGTGTGTATCTCCATATTGGCTCTCTCTGCATTGGTACTTATGAGCAAATTGTGGAATTTTAAAAACACTGAAAGGTAACTTGGCCATATAAATATAATTAATAAATGTCAAAGATTTGAATATAGGTCATACTATTGTTACTCTAATATTTTATAATAATTCTTTGAAGGTTATAATTAAAAATATAATGATCAGACCTACTCAAAACAATTAATAGCTTTAGCAAAGTTGCAGGATATAAATTAAACCCACACAAATCATCAGTATCCCTATATCTTACTGACAAAACCCAACAGCAAGCTATAGAAAGAGAAATTCTATTTAAAATAACTGCAGACAAAATAAAATATTTAACTGTCTCCCTGCCAAGAAAAACCCATGAACTATATGAACACAATTATAAAACACTTCTCACAAAAATAAAGTCAGACATAAAGAATTGGGAAAATATCAATTAGTCATGAATAGGCTGAGGTAATATAATAAAAATGACAATTCTACCTCAATTGGTCCCCTTGTTCAGTTCCACGTCAATCAAACAGCATATATAATAGAGTTAGAAGAATAGTAAAAATTCATCTGGAAGAACAAAAGGTCAAAAACATGGAGGGAATTAAAAAAAAATTCAAAGGATGGTGGCTTAGCAGTACCAGAACTAAAACTATATTATAAAGCAGCAATCATCAAAACCATTTGATATTGGCTAAGAAATAGAGTAATTAGTAGAATAGGTTAGATGCACAGGACACAGTAATCAAGACCTATATTAATCTAGTATTTGATAAACCCTCAAACTCCAACTTCTGGGATAAGAACTCACTATTTCACAAAAAAAAAAAAAAAAAAAAAAAAAAAATTCTGGGAAACTGGAAAATAATATGTCAGGAACTTGGTATAAATCCACATCTCACACCCCAGCAAATCTTTGGAGAAGAAAAGAATTTATGACCAAAGAAGAACTAGAGAACATTATGGAATGCAAAATGAACAACTCTAATAACATTAAATTAAAAAGGTTTTGCACACACACACACACACACACACACACACAAAGACAGAAACAAACAAGATTAAAAAGGAAGTAAAAAGAAGCTGGGAAAAATTTTTTTACAGTGTTTCTGATAAAAGTCTCATTTCTAAACTATATAAAGAAAATGTTTCAAATGTATAAGAATGCAAGTCTTCAGGAGGACCTGAGTTCAAATGTGGCCTCAGACACTTAACTCTTCCTAGCTTGTGACATTGGCAAGTCACTTAACCCCAAATGCCTCAGTAAAAAAAAAAAAAAAAAAAAAAAAAAATGCCATTCATTTCTCAATTGTATGATAAATGGTCAAAAGATATGAACAGACAATTTTCAGATGACAAAATTAAAGCCATCTATAGTCAATTGAAAAAATTACCAAACCTTTGTATGGTTAATCTGTGAACAGTTACTGGGTACAGGTTCTGTGTTATCTCCTAACCTTTGTGTGTTGCAGCTTTCACAAAACTCCCTCACAATTTCAATTTAAATTATTATAGTGAACCAGAATATATACATACCATAATGGAGAAACTTGCAGGGATAATCAGAGTCTTCTTTTTTTCTGGTGTTATTTGATACCTTTGGCAGGCAAAATTAACCCAAAAACTCCCAATAGTTCCCTCAAACATCTTTCTAGGTTGTTCAAATTATTTCTATAGCCTAATACATTTTCCAAGTGTTTAGACATACCCAGAGGAATACTCACAAATTCTAGGTTTTATGAAGACAATGGCCAGCTGGGATATACAGTAAGTTCAAAATGAGAGATTTATGAGTCCAAAATGATTCCCTCGTACTCATCATATTAGGGATTGGAAAAAGTGGGGACAAAATGTAAATCAATGTACATGAAATGCAGATAATATCAAAGAGAATAAAGTTTCTCAAGTTAGTGATGTTATCTCCCCCAAGAAAAGACAATTGCATTAAACAAACTTTTCTGTAAGTTATGAAAATTAATATCATTCATTCTAATCAGATAAAGACACTTACTGAAGCTGACACAACAATTAATTTCACACTGTGTGGGTTGCTGCTACTCTAATTTAGTACTTTAAATTTATGAGATTAAAAAAGTACAAAGTGTTATGAAAAGTATATTTTTCATCGTATATGTGTTATGAAATAGATCCTTTATTTTATTTAAAAAGTGTCTAAAATGTATTATTTTAAAAATCTCTTTGGAAATGTTAAATTTTTCTCCTTTTTTTCATTGACTGCTAGGGTATTTGGACACAACAAAGGATATCATCACTTTCCCTAATGCTTCTGCTATGACTTTTAGATAAGATTTAGCTATGTTTTCTTGGGAACTCCTATAGAATCTTTTTAATATTTTTTTTTAGCTGTCCTAGTCACCCACAGTTGAAAGCCACAGTCATTTTAAAATTTTCCTCTTACATTTTAAATCTAAAATTAATACTTCACCAGTTTCTGCCCATTTTACTCCTATATGTATGTTTGTGTCTGCTTATCAACATCAATCTTTGTTACATTCCTTTGTACACAATAAAAAAATGATAAGAACAGCAACAACAGCTCAGACTCAGGCAATGATTTTCTTTCATCTGGGAGATTTTACTAATTTCCTAATTGGTCCTAATTTTCTATCTCTTCCTATTCCAATCAATTCTACATATTGTTTCAAAATGTTTAAAAATATCCATGACCTGTAGTAAAATGAATGCTCAATCTATAATCCTGGGTTCAAATTCTGATTTATGCACTTCATAATTTGTTGTTCTTGGAAAACTCATTTAACATAATTGGGTCTCAAGTTCTTCTTTGTTAAAGTGGGAGAGAGAATTTATTCAAAGTGATTCCTAACTCAAAATCTTACCTATATAACATTATCCTATACTTAAATTAAAGTATATTCACAATTTTTCAAATATTCCTTATCAATTTTGGTCGCCTTTGCTTGTGTTAATTTTCTTGTATGTTACATATTTCCCATTCACCAATATGACATCTATTTTATTTTTTTTAATTTTCTGATGCCTTATTCATCCATCAACACCAATATAAAATGTTTTCTCTATAAATTTTTGATTAAACCTTTTATTGATAAGCAACTTTTGACTGCTCTAAACTCCCATGAATGAATGGATAAGTAAATTTATGCTTAGTAAAATTAAATTAGAAAAATTAATAAATTTATACATGATGGAGTTAAAAAGCATTTTTTATGCTGTAGGTACTCAGTTATTAATTGGAAATAAAAATAAATAAAAAAATGAGCCATTCCTTGCCCTCAAGAAGCCCTAGGGCATTAGCAGAGAAAGCCTGAAGTACCAATGCTTATTATTATAATTATATATATTATAAATATGATTATAATAATTTAATATAATATATATAATAATGGTTTAGATATATTGATTATAATACTCCCTAGAGCAAGCAAGAAGGAGATTATACCTTTGATTAGTAGACTAAACCAAAAAGGGATTTAAAATCTAAAAGAATTAGCTAAAAATAGGAGGAAGACAACATAGAAAAAGACTGGAGGAAGGACATCAAAGAGGGTTAATCCTAAAAAGTATTTAGCAAAGATCTACATAATGGACTGATGTTTTATAGGGGAAATAATAGGGGGTTGGGAATTGACATTATTATCTGATTTTCTGATTGGATAAATAAAAATGGGGTTTCTAGAGACTCCCATCTGGGATGGATCTGTAATCAAGATCCATATGAATAAAAGGCCTAATTAAAAACAAAAGGCTTACTTGAGGCTGAGCTCATTCCAATGGAGCCTTTCTTTCTTGCTTCAGGGAGAATTACAATCTTGTCTATGCTTCAGGATTTCTGTACTAGCACCCACCTAGCTACCTAGGATTACATAAATAATGGAAAAATTTATTTAATTATAATCAGTAGCTCAAGTAATAGAAAGTGGGTGAGAATTAGTGGTGTGGGGAATGGTGATAGGTATGAACATATATTCTCATATTATTTAGGATCCATATTTTATCTTTTGGACATTTCTATATAGTAAGAGCAGGATGAGTGGCAAAAAAGGAAATTTATTAAAATATGACTAGGCTTGAATAGCATTTTTTTTAATATTTATATGCTAGGATATACTTATTTTACTTTAATTTCTAATGAAAGTGAAATAATAAAAATTAAGTATTCAAAATATGGAGGTAAATTGTAATGTTCTGATCATCTCCCAGTTGTAATCCTTCTCTGGGAGGAGGTTTCTTTTCTGTATAATCTTTTCCTCTATGAGCAGGTTTCTTGGGAGGCTTCTGGAGCCTCCAGCCAGCCTCTTCTTCTTCCTGAATCCTGGCTCTGAATCTCCTCCAGCTCTTGTCCTTCCCCAATCCAGACCGCTCACCAGGCTCAATGTTGCCTCTTTTTATCCTCCCAGAGAATGAGTGTGGGATAATGCAAGGGCTTCTGGGAAGAACCACTTCAACCAATGAGCTTGTTCCTCCTAGAATACCTAAGGTGTAAACTCCCTTTAAAGGCCCGAACCAAAGGTCTGAGCCAGAGAACTGTCAAGTCAACCTGAGTTCTCACCTAGTAATCCTAACAGTAAGTATTGTGGTAGATTTTCCCCCTTTATTTTTCTCTCTGATATTAATAGCATAAGAGGGCATTAAAAAATTATCACTACCTTTTCCATAATCAGAAAAGATTCATGTTGACCTTGTACAAAAAATTCCAAATGACAGTCATTTTTTGTACATACTTCTCCCAGTTTTATGTCTTATTTGGAGACTTTTTCCCTTTCATTGAACTCTGAATTTCTGGTGGCATCTGAGGAAGCTTTTGTTATTTTAAAATATTCATATTATTTACTTTGTTAAAAAAAAAAAAAAAAAGACACCTCAAAGCTACATTTTTCCCTTACCCAATAGAGTTTGAAGGGAGAACAACTGTTTACATAAGATGAATAGGGCTTGGACTTCTTCTACAGACTGTGAATTCTCCTGAGTCCATTAAAAAAAAAAAAAAAAGGTGTCAGGATGTTTTCCTAAGGCTTTTTATCATAATCTGGCAAAATGGGATGAACTCTTACTTTTATGCTTGTGATAAAGCTTAATGAAAATAGTATCACTGTTCTAATATTGCTTTTTAGCATACATTCATATATTTAAAGTTTCTAATTTGTTGTGCTCTGTAAAACAAGATTTAAATTTAGTATGAGTAGCAAGTTAAAAGAAAACTAGTTCTTGAGTTACTGAAAGTTTAAATTCTAATACATGAAAGAAATTAGGTTTTTTTTAAAATAAAGTAATAATAAGTCCAAGATTTGGGTGTTCAGTACTATATGTGTAGTTAGTTTTACTCTGTGTAATGGAGAAAAATCACATTATTTAATACTGGAGAGGCAGCATGTCATGAAGACATGTGTTTTTATTCTGCTTCCATCACTAATTGGTCAATTATACACTCTGGATTTCATTTTCTTCCTTTTTGCAAATTGAAGCATTGACATTGATAAACTCTATCCCTCCCAATTCTATAATATGTGTTACAATTAAATATGCTACAAGTGAGTGCATTTGGATTAACACTAACCCATTGTCTCCATTTGAAAAAATTTACCCCTTGATATGCAAAGTAGGTTCAGATTAGTGCAGATAATCTGACTGAAATGGTTTTCACTCTTATAATATGCATTGCATATTTCTATTAGATTGGAATCAATTATCATAGTTTATATAATTACAAATTTGAATAATAGCAATTTGAATACATATAACCATTGTAGGACATTCATTTATCACACTGGTTCTACTAAAGGCTGTATAATGACTTAATTTTCTCATTTTGAATATCATAGAAATATATAGTATGAAAAATTGATATTTTGAAATCTGGAATCATTTATATTCAAAAAAATACTGATGCATACAATCTGGGTGATGAGACATGAGGTATTATCCTTTATCTTTTATAATTTTTAATACAATATTTCTTTGAAATATTGGTAGCTAGTATTGCTATATTGGGAGGAAAAAAGCAAAAAACAAAAAAAAAACACTGATTTAGCTAGGAGGAAATCTAGGATTTGCTGTTACTATTTAAAAGTGGAGATTTGGACTCTACTTCTGGATCATCAGATAGACAAGTCTTTTTGTCTTAAATGTTTTGCCTACTGATAAACAACATTAGATCTACAAGAATTTGATTAGATTTTTAAAAAATTTTCAATAGTATTTTATTTTTCCAAATACATATGAAGAGAATTTTCAACATTCATTTTTGTATGACTTTGTGTTCCAAATTTTTGTCCCTCTCTCCCTTATATTCTCCCCTCCCCATTACAACAAACAATTCAATATAGGTTAAAAATGTGCAATTATTTTAAACTTATTTCCATATTTTGACACAAATTTTATAAAAACTAACAAACACACAAACAAATAAAAAAAAAAAAAACTTTTTTGTTTTGTGCCTGTTGAGGAGGTAGACAGTGAGTAGAAGCACCCAGCTTCAACTAAGAAAGATCTGAGTTCAAAATAGCCAAATCACTTAAATTTGCCTCATTTTCCTCATCTATAAAATGAGGTAGAGAAATAAATGGCAAACCACAGCAGTATATTTCCCAAGAAAACACCAAATGGCTTCATAAAGAGTCTGCCACAACTGAACAACAAAAGATGTTCTATTGTAAGGTTTTAAGTACACTTGCAAACAGCAGCAGATTTATAATCAGAAAATCTGAGTCAAGACTTTTCTATGGAATTTAACAGTTTTGTAACTTTTGTCATCAGACTTCTCTTCCTGGGGCTCATTTTTCTTGTCTATAAAGTTTAATTTGTTTCAAAGAATTTTTATTAAGCACGATATTAAATATAATGATACAAAGATATAAAAAAGGAAATAGTTCCTGCCCTTATTAACCTCATTTTATATTAAATAAAAGAATGGTTCTATCAGATCACTAAGGATCCTTCCTACTTTGGCCTTCAGTAAAATCATTTTCTGACTCTAAATCCATTATAATTTAAACTCTGAGCTTCCTGAATTAGAAAAAAAAAAAAAAATCTGTAATAATTCCAAAATAAAAGAGAGTCTCTAACAAAGGAAATATTCATTGGACTGGAAAAGGAGTAAACAAATATAATTAATAGGAGGTTATTATCCTTAAGAAGAAATATTTCTATTAATTTTAAGTTCATATCACCTGATCTACAAGAATCAGATTCTCAGTTAATAAAAGAAATGGAAAATGTGATTTCTAAGTCATTGTCAAAATTTCTGAAAGACAGATAGAGTCTTAGATAGAGATATACAATATAAGAAGTCACATAACTAGACAGTTTCAAAAAAAAACTAGACAGTTCAAAAAAAGAGAATGAAGATTATAAAAAAAAAAACTATTATAAGCTTAACTTAGCATCTCAGCAAAATTTCTCAAATGTATTATTAAAGGCTCAGTTAGTTATCCCCTAGAAAAAAATTTCAAAAAGCCAATGTTTTCAACATGAACAAACTATGACAACCTTTTTTTTTTTTTTTTTTTTTTTTTTTTAATTCTTAACAAGATAAGTAATTTGGATAACAAGGGCATGCTGTTGATGTAATTTATATTGATTTTAGTGAAATATTTGATAACATATTTCTGCTTTTTCCCCTGGGAATAAATGAAGATATATAACTAAGAGTTAGTGGGATAAATACCCTCCAGTTTAGAGGTGAAGGGGTGATCTGTTGAGACTTCCCGGGGATTCCTGCCTTTTTTTTCTTACAAGGCAGGGAGTCTCTGGATGTATACAAAGGCTAGGTGATTTAACACCTGCTTAAGGCTTTGAAGGCCTTTGGTCTAGTTTGAACCTAATCCTTTAGGTTGGCTTTGAAGTATATATTACTTCAATTGCAAATTCAAAAAAATAGTTGAAGTGATGCTGAGGCTCATATATGTATATATATATATATATATATATATATATATATATCTCCAACTATAGCATAAGACAGGTTGATTTATGAGAAACTTCATGACAATATATATTTTTAAAAGTTCTCATTAATGGTTTTATGTCAAGTTGGAAGGAAAACTATTGTGGAATACTTCATAAAAATGTATTTGTTCTATGGTTTTAATATTTAAATAAATGACATGAATAAATGCATAGCTGAATTTTTTATCTTTTTTTTTTTTTTTTTTTATAAATACAAAGCTAGAAGAGTGAGTGACACTTTGGAAATTAAAAAGATATTGAATGATAGAACATAGGACCAAAAGAAATAGAAATGGATTTATTTATTTATTTATTTTTTTTTTAATTTTTTTTATTATATATATATATATATTTTATAATATTATCCCTTGTATTCATTTTTCCAAATTACCCCCCCTCCCTTATTCCCTCCCCCCGACGACAGGCAATACCATACATTTTACATGTGTTACAATATAGTCTAAGTACAATACATGTGTGTGAATATCATTTTCTTGTTGCACAATAAACATTAGAATCCGAAGGTACATGCAACCTGGGCAGACAGATATTAGTGCTAACAATTTACATTCCCCTCCCAGTGTTTCTTCTCTGGGTGTATCTACCTCTGTCCATCATTGATCAACTGGAAGTGAGTTGGATCTTCTTTATGTTGAAGATTTCCACTTCCATCAGAATACATCCTCATACAGTATCGTTGTTGAAGTATACAGTGATCTTCTGGTTCTGCTCATTTCACTCAGCATCAGTTGATTTAAGTCTCTCCAACCCTCTCTGTATTCCTCCTGCTGGTCATTTCTTACTGAGCAATAATATTCCATAACTTTCATATACCACAATTTACCCAACCATTCTCCAACTGATGGACATCCATTCATCTTCCAGTTTCTAGCTACAACAAAAAGAGCTGCCACAAACATTTTGGCACATATATGTCTCTTTCCGCTCTTTAGTATTTCTTTGGGATATAATCCCAGTAGTAGCGCTGCTGGGTCAAAGGGTATGCACAGTTTGATAACTTTTTGGGCATAATTCCAGATTGCTCTCCAGAATGGCTGGATTCAGAAATGGATTTATTAAGAATCAGTGTGAAGGTTTTTGTTGTTGTTGTTGTTGTTGTTTTTTAAACTTGGTCTAAAAACATAATGTCCCAAGTAGAAAATAAAAGAGGCATTAATTACATAGCAGTTAACATTTAAAAGAAAAACCTATAAATTTATCAGATTACAATTTTAATTATTGCTCTCAATGGTTCAAAAGTATGGTACAGTAGTTAAGAGAATTAATTCTTAGGCTTCATAAAGATAGCTATAATATCCAAGGAAAAGAAGATAATCATCTCCCAATATGTCAGATCACAAATGGAAAACTTTCTTCAATTCTTATGTCATAAAAGGGCACTGATGATTCTGAGAGATGATAACAAAGTTATTGAGATTCTCAATAACTTCTGAAACCAAAAGGAGTATTAGCTTCAAGTAGGGAAAACTTGAAGAAGAGGATAATTGCTATATTCAAGAAATTAAAAGACTATCATGTCTTTTAAATCATGTCATATCAAACTTCTCTTTGGATCCAGAGAATAGAATTAGAAGTAAAGGCTGAAAATTATAGTTAATTTTAATCTTAATGAAAGAACCATAGAAATTAGGTTTTAAAACTTCTCCAAAATTAAAACCACCCCAAAGTGTGTTACATTACTAGGCACTAAAATTCCCTCACACTTTTTGGTGATCTTCAAGGAAGAGGTAGATAACTATTTTTGAATATTAGATAGAGAATAATTTTTCTGGTATAGAATGAAAAGAGTCAAAAGAAAAATACATGCAAACATATTGTTAGTAGCTCTGTGTTAGCAAAGCTCTATAAACTAAGGGGAAACAGGGGAACGAATGTGAAAATAGGTATATGAATGGAATGGCATATTACTACAATACAAGTAATGACAAAAGAGATGATTTCAGAAAAAAAAGAAGAAAAAACAATGGGGAAAACTTGGGTAAATTTTACACATAATGCAATAAGAAGAATCAGGAAAACATGGTGAAGAAAAGCAACTTTGAAAGACATAAGAATTCTGATAAGTGCAATAATCATTCAAAATTACCAGAAGACCAATTTTGAGACATGCTATTCATTTCCTAACAAAGAAATGATAGACTGAGGTGTATATTCAGACACTATGCATAGTGATTAAAGTAATTTTTTCTTTTTAATTTTCTTTTTTAATTTATGTGGAGTGAAATAAAAATTTATTGGTTATTAATTTAAAAAAAAAGTTCTAAGGTTCTCATTTGTAAAATCATAACATGATAAGGAAAATGTTTGAAAGTATGTTGAAAACTCTAAAAGCATAAAGTAATATCAACTATTGTTATTCTTAAAGTTTCTATTCCCCCCAAAGTGAAAAAAAATTAAACTTTTATATAGAATTCAAAATTAAGAACATTTAACTTTCTCTATCTCCATGTACAGAAATAGAAGTATAATTAAAGCAACATATAGCTTAAAAGGTGAGAAGGTAAAGAAAATGTATTTCCATTTGAATTAATTCATTTCAGAGGTATCAAACTACTTTTACTTAAAGAACTATTTTTCATTGGGACTATACAAAAGGAATTGAAAAAGAAAAACTGATACTCTCTCCTTTTGTTACCCTTTAACATACAGCTGATAACAGGCATGTGGTATAGTGGCTAAAACACTGGTTTGGGAATCAGGAAAACTCATCTCCATGAGTTCAAATCAGGCCTCAGACACTTACTAGCTGTGGGACCCTGGGAAAGTCATTTAATTTTGTTTGTCTCAATTCCTCATATGTAAAAATTATTTGAAAAAAGAAATAGCAAGTTCCAGTATCTTTGCCAAGAAAACCCAAATTGGATCATAAAGAGTTGGATATGACTGAACATATTGAACAACAACAATGAAAATGATAAATTCAAGAACATAGAATTGGCCAAGAATAGTTGAGGAATAAAAGTTTTATTCTTGGCCAATTCTATGCACTGATCTAGAGAAAAGAAGAAAACCCAGAAGTAAGAGCCCTTCAGTAATATAATGCCCATACCCATTCTACAAACCATGCAATTTATTTTTTCTCAGTATTTCCCTTTCAACTCATTTGACATCCAAGACCCATAACTAGCCTCTAAGCTGACAAATTTTTTTTAATTATACTTGGAGTGAAATATAAAATTTATTAAAATTAAACAAATTGAGTTACTATCTAGCTGGATAAGAAAATCATTTTAGTTTGTTTTGTTATTTCAAAAGAGATCCACAAATAGCTATTTTAGTTTTAGTTTTTTTGGGGGGAGGTCTATTTTATTGTTATTTTAATATTGTCCCTTTTGATGTATGCATAAAGAAGCAATACACAACAGCATGACTTTAAGAGATCAAAGTGCTAGAGTTTTTATGGTTTATGCTATATTTCAATTTTATACTTGATTTTGACAGGATTAAAACTTAAGAGTAATTTTTAAAATTGACCCTATACTGAACCTGGGAAAATAGAACTTCAGAAAAAGTTTTTCATTTCAATGACTACATTTCATATTTTGTGCTTTTACCTTTTTATAGACAGATAAACAGCTCCCCAAAGTGACTTCTGTTTCTTTACTTATCTTATAAATTAGTCCACTTAAATTATAGTTGTAGACAGAGTTTGCCTTTGAGAGATGAATATTTGTTCAAATCTAATTTCACCGGTGAAAGGAATTATTTTTTTAGGAAATGTTCTCTATCCCTGAAGAATAGCAACTATTCTGTGATTTTACATCAGAGAATTGCCTAGGGCACTAAGGGGTTAAATTAATGACCAGTGCCAAAAAACACTATTTGCAAGAGGAAGGACTTGAACATAGTTATTCCTGTTTACAAGATTGTTTTCCTATGATTTGTTATGGGAAATAGAAATTGTCAAAGAATTCACTGATAGATTGAAAACTTAAAAAAATATTCCTCATTCAAAAATCATCTTGCCCATGATATAATGAATAGAGTAAAAGACTAGAAATCAAGAAGACTGGATGAAAATCTCACCTCAAATCTTTGAATGCATGTAAAACATTTATTGAAAAATTACTATGTTGTTTTTCAGTCATTTTGGGTGTGTTGGACATCTTGTCACCCTATTTGGAGAGTTTTTGGCAATGATACTATGATACTGGAATGCTTCCATTTCCTTTTCCAGTTCATTTTGCAGCTGAAGATCAGGATTAAGTAACTTGCCCTGATTCATCAAGCTTGCCAGATTTTAACTCATAAAAATGAGTCTTCCTAACTCTTGGCCCAGAACTACATTCAGTGTGGCAATTGCCCCAGTTACTATGTACAAAATGCTATGTCAAAGTTAGGAGGTGCAAATCTAGGATCTCCAATAAAGAAATGTATAAATATAATTATAATTAATGTAAGACACAAGGTATATGTGGGAATGGTAGCTAGTGAGTTAGGTGTCAAATATGGTAAGTGGAACAATAGAAAAGCAAATTAAAATTGTTTCCAGTAAAAAGAAATGTTAATTTTTGCAAGAGATCAAAAAGCAAAAGTGTCCCAAGAAGAAGGTACTAAAGAATATGATATAGCAGGTTAGAAAATGGCTGGAATAAAGATTAGTCTTTATGATCTAAAAGTGCTAAATGAATTGGTTTTTATAACTGACATATTTTTGAAAGTCCTAATTGGATTAATTATGTAACTAGGCAAATCAATTACTATTATTGGTGAAATTTCTCATATAATCATTGAACCACAAATATAGATCCTTAGAAGTTATAACCTTAGAAGATGCTTCAGTTAATTCCCTTATTTTATAAATAAGATTGTAGCTGTGAGAGTTGAGTTCACTTGCTTAAATCCCATGGTGTCCTTTTTTTTCCTTAGTTTTATTTCCAAATTATCTCCTTTTCTTTTTGCCTTTCCAACCCTTTGAGAAGGAAAAACAACAATAACAAAAAATGCAGTATCCATTTTGACATATTGCATCACTGTTCCTGTATTTGTCATAACAAGGGAGAACAAAAGAAAGGAAGAGAGAGAGAGAGAGAGAGAGAGAGAGGGAGAGAGAGAGAGAGAGAGAGAGAGAGAGAGAGAGAGAGAGAGAGAGAGAGAGATGAGAGAGAGAGAGAGAGAGAGAGAAGGAAGGAAAGAAGGAGGGAGGGAGGAAGGAAAGAAGAAAGGAAGGAAGAAAGGAAGGAAAGAAGGAAGGAAAGAAGGAAGGAAGGAAGGAAGGAAGGAAGGAAGGAAGGAAGGAAGGAAGGAAGGAAGGAAGGAAGGAAGGAAGGAAGGAAGGAAGGAAGGAAGGAAGGAAGGAAGGAGAGAGATAGAGGGAGGGAGGGAGAAAGGGAGGAAGGAAGAAAGCAATAGTACTTGTGACTTCAAGTAATTAAGGAATTTTTCTACATAAGGATCTGGAAAAAGTAGATCTGGAAAGCAGTTACTATATTTCTTTCCAGATGGAAGAACCTTGGAAACACTGAAAACTTCCAAAGTCCAGAATTAGCTCTGAAAAAAGAAGCATGGAAAATTCTGAAGTTTGGGACAATGACATTTCACCCTGCCAACTCTGGTAATAGGGTACAACTTTAACATAAAGTATCAAGTAAAGAAATAATCTAGAAAAATGACCAACAACATCAACAAAAAGAATATGGCTATAAAAAGTTACTGGAGTAACAAGGAAGATTAAGATATAAAATTCTTAAGCAAATGATGTCAAAATAACTATAAAGTCTCAGAGAAAAATTATGAATTAGAAATAAAGCGAACAAAAACTCTTGGAATTTAAAAACAAAATTTATTACTTTTATTAATAATTTAATTAATTGTATTTTAATAATTTGTTTAATATTTATTAATAATATAAATAATGGATAATAAATAATATTATTTATTTATTACAATATTTTTGTTAATGTCTACATTCTTCTCCTTGTTCTTCTCACTTCACTTTGTATTGGTTCACATGAATATTGCCAGGAGTTTCTTTTACTTTTGCAATTAATTTCATGTTTTATTTTTCCTTAATCACATATAAACAAAAATGTTTAACAATCATCTTTTTGAATTTCATATTACTCTTACAGCCTCTCCAGTCCTTGGAAAAGCAAGCAATTTGTAAGAGATTTTACATGTAAAACAATTTCATATTATGCAAATAGAGAAAAAAATGTGAAACAAAAAAATGAAATAAAAAAGTTATGCTCCTAATCTGCTTTCAGTTTCCATCTGTTTTTCTTCTGTACGTGAATAGCATAGTTCATCATGTCACTCACATTTTTCTTGGATTATTGTTTTACTGACAATAAATGTCATTCACAAGCTGACTCATCATACTGTGCATTGTTATCAATACATATGATGTTCATTTGATACTGCTCATTTCATTTTGCATCAATTCATGTAAGACATCCTAGAGTTTCTGAAAGCATCCTCCTCATCATTTTTTATAACACAATAGTATTCAATCACCATCATATAACACAACTGGTCCAGCCATTTCCCAATTGTTAGGCATCCCCTCAATCTAATTACTTGCCACCAAGAAACCCCCACAAAAATAATTACTTTAAATATTTCATAATATAAGTTATTTTCCTTTTTCTATAATCCCTCAGGGATACAGACCTAGTTTTGGTATTGCTGAGTCAAAGAGTATGGCCAATTTTATGCAGCTTTGCTTACAGTTCCAAATTAATCTCCAGAATGTTTTGATAAGTTCACAACTCTATTAAAATGTAATAGTGTCTCTATTTTTCTACATCCTCTTTAACAGCAACTGGCCTTTGTCTTTTCTGCCATGTAATATTTTGTTAAGATGCCATTTACACCTGAGGAAATAGTATAATCCTGTATATTCCCACTTAATTTTCTCCAGAGATGTGTGATGTATAAACTTTCTAAAATTCTATTTTTCTTTTAAACGTCTTTGTATTTTATAATTAGATTTATCTAGTTCTGAGAGGGAAAATGTCTTATTCCCCACTAGAAGAGTGCCACTGTCCATTTCCTCCTAAAACTCATTTATTGTGTCTTTTAAGAATATAGATGCTATGTCATTGGGGCTTTTATGTTTAGTATCGATATTACTTCATTGTCAATGAAATCTTTTATCAAAATGTAGCTTCCCTTCCAGAATCTGTCAGGAAATCATTGATAAATACTTGTGGAATGGATTGAGTAAATTTACATATTGTGAGATAATTATATATGTAGTATGTTCATCTTTTCCCCATAAAAATAAGTATTTTATATATCCACCTTTTTATGTATAAATGGTCCCAACCTTATAAGCAGCTGCTATTGGCACCTTTTCCCTACTAGAGTATTTGCTGTCACTACAATGAAAATTAAGTTCTGATTTTGGAAAAAGTTGTAACTTTTGGAGGTGCTATAGTTTCAAAGTGGAGAAAGGTTAAGAGAAGCTAAAAGGAATAAGAACAAATCTAGGAAGCTAAACTAGTGAGTTTGCCTGAACTATCCAGCATTGGCAAATTAACAAAAAATATCTTCATCCCCACCACATTACCCCCATATTGCTTGAATGCTTTTTTAAAGGCCATTTCTACATATGTAAACCCTCAGGAGTACAGTATAACCTGGTTATTTAATGCTACAAATGTCTAATACTCATCAACAATAAGAATTCACTCCTAAAATGAGTAGTTTATTCTCTAAGATCAGATTAACTTTGTGAGAATCAGTGGTATTATCATACATCGTCAAGTATCTTGTACATACATACATAAGGATTGTAGGGGAACAAGACTTTGCAGAAGACTTTATACAGATTGAGTAAATTCTTCTTTCCTCCCTCCCTCTATGTGTATGTATATCTCCTTCTTTCTCTCCCTCCTTCACTTCCTTTCTTCTCTCCCTCTCTATCCCTCTGTCCCTCCCTCTCTCCTTTACTCCTTTTTCCTTTCCTCTCTCTCTCTTCCTCTCTTTCCCTCTCCCTCCCTCCCTCTCCCCCCTCTCTCTCTCCTAACTCCCCCTCCAACAAAAGCAGTGAGTGTTGTATGAATTTGTCTAGGGAAACTGTATATAATATCTGTTTTGAGCCATTAGATTATCTTTGCTCAATGAAAAATCATTATCATTAAGAACAATAAATTCACATATGTGACTTTCCAAGTTTTATACTTATAGCTAATTAAATAAAAACAATAGCTTTCAGTGGTTTAATAAATCTTCTATATCAAAATCAAGGATCAAGACAATAAACTCTGGAATTCCTAAGTACAGGCATCCTGTGACAAGAGAATTGTCAAGGTCATTTCCTTATCTTCCATGTGTGAACTCTCACATTTAATCATTATAACCTTAAATAAATAATAATTTTCATTATTGATTTATATAGCTCTAGTTCTCGTTCTAGCCCTCCCACTATTTTAAGGAAACATCTCTGTGAAAATGGTACATATCCCATTCTTTAGCATGTCCTTACCCCTTGCCATAACATTATTTCTATTCAGATTATGAGAACTACTTATTTCCTCAGGAATCCTTTTCTTTATAGGAAAGTTGTTCATGATAAAAAGTTTTCTTTTTCTTTTTTCAGCTTTTAAGAAACCAAATACAAAATAGGAAAAGAAAAACAACACATTGTCATGTGCATAACAATGTGAGAGAGGATTCAAAATATAAAGCAATTCATTTTCATTTCAAGAAAGTATATATATTAAATTTCCATTATATTCAGAGCTCTCCATCTCTTCTTCTGTTTCCTCATGAGTTTTCTTTTGTTCTCTACTTTGCATTTTTTTACTGTATTATTTTTCCCCTTCTTCCAAACAATTTACCATTCAGTGCAGATATATATGTAGGTATGTATGTATATATCTATATACATCTATACACATATGTATGCATATATAACACATATACAAACATACATATAAGGATATGTATACCTATATAAACATACATATATGTATACATATACATAAACATAGGTATCTATAATCATAGGTATATATATTCATATATAATCATGTGCATATATATAAAATCATACGATTCTTGTTTGTCCTCTTCCTTCATGAGTCCAAATCTTTCTATTTTTCCAAACTCCATCAATGCATCATTTCCTGTACCACAGCACTATTAAAACCTTTATTATCTGGTTATTTTAGCTTTAACTTTTACTACTATCCCTCTTTTTGTTAACCTAAAAAAATTGTACTCCTGATATTTATTTCATATTTATGTATATCTTTTATTTCCTATTCCTCCTGATTCCTCAGTTTACTTCACAGTTTTACTCTCATTTTTACTTCTACTCTACTTCTACTTGCTGACTATTACTTAACTGAAAATGGTGTTTAAGGATCCTTCCCCTATCATCTTCACCTATTCTTTTCATTTGTTTTCTTGTTTCTATTTGAATTTGTTATATTCCTGTTGATCTACACACCCTTTTATATAGTCCCTTCTCTTATTCTCTCAACCCTCTTATTTCTTTATAAATTTAGAAGACTTTTGTTCCCTTATAAAATATATGTTGCTTCCTTTGTAACCCTGATGTGAAAAGGGTTCCCTCTAAAAATCTCTTCCTTATCTTCCCCCCCAATCCCTTTACCTACTTTCTGAATTTAGAAGGTTATTATGACCTACTTGATATGTATGTACTGTTCCCACTTTAAACCCATTCTCAATGAGGGCAGAGTTCCTCCTACCTCATCTACTTTTCCTATATGAGTTCTTCTCATACTTCATTTTAATAAGATAACTGATCTTTTTGCATTTTCCTGTATGATTTTGCTTTTTAGAATCCATCATACTCAGCTTTACTCCAATCTCTTTTTTGAACTAGTCAATTCCTAATTACTCTCATAGAAATAGTTTATATTTCTATATATAAAATATAAACAGTTTCTCATTATTGAATCTCTTGTAACTAGTCTTCAATAAATATATTTATCTTGTCTTTTTTTTTCCTTTTGAGTTCAATTCTTTTTGCAATAAAATTCTGAAAGACTGGCATTTTTTTTTTTCTTTTCAGGATTATGCTTAACTTTATTCTTGGCCACAACACCAGCTATTTTTCTTTTCAATATACAGTGTTCCAAGACCTGCAGTCTATTAATAATAGCTGCTGCTAGATCTTGTATTATTCTAATATTTGTATTTTTTTTTCTTGTTCCACATAACATTTTCTCCTTGATGTGGCGGTTTCATAACTTGGCCATGATGTTCCTGTAGCTTTTTCTTATAGATCTCTTTGAGGTGGTGATCAGTAGATTTTTTTTTTTTTTCGAATTTCTGTCCTTCCCTTCTTGTTCTAAGTCTTAAGGACAATTCTCTTCTATTATTAATTTTTTTCCCATTATTGTTTCAAGATCCTTTTTTTTTTTTATCATAGCTTTTATTTAGTTCAATTATTCTTATGTTTTTTTTTTCTTCATGACCCATTCTACATTCTTATAAAATGTCTTCCATTCTTTTCTATTTTTTTATTCTTTATATTTTGTTTTGTTATTTATTGGTCTCATAACTTTGATTGCTTTCTGTTGCCCAATTCTAATTTTCAAGAAATTGTTTTTCCCCTCAAGATTCTGGATTTCCTTTTCCAATTGGTTGGCTTTCCTTACATAATCAGTTTTTTATTTATTTATTTTTGTTTGTTTGTTTGTTTTTTCTTCTTGGATTACTCTTATTTTAATATTTCCCTTTATCTCTCTCACTTGATTTTTAAAGTCTTTTTTTGAGTTGTTCTAGGAATTCTTTTGGGGGCAGGTGACTATTCAACATTATTCTTAGGAGAAGGAGATGCTTTTGTTGCTTCAGTATCATCCTGTGATGACAAATTGGTCTTTTCTACTTCCATAATAACTTTGTATGATTGAGTTCTTTCTCCTTTTTAATTTATTTTATTATTATTTATAGTACTTTCTGGGTATAATCACTTCTAATCCTGGGATATGAGAGATGGTGTCTCTGGCCTCAGGTCCTCATTCAGTTCTCCTCTCTTCTGAAATCAAAATGTAGAACTTTGCTTTCTTTTAAATGCTAACAGTCAGCACCCCACTGTTTCTGCACTTACTATTGTGTGCTGGTTTCATCTTGTCCAGAGTCATGTCTCAGAAGCACAGCTTGGCCTGGATGGCATATCAGCATGTGTTATAGACTCAGATGTCTACCTCTTTACACTATCCAGGTGAAAATTCCTGTGGATGGAGCTGAGGCTACCTCCCAACACAGATGACCCTAGGGCTTGCTACTTGTTGTTTTAGTGGAACTTGCCAAGAGGTATTCACACTTCATAGGAGCCAACCCTCTATCCCAGTATCTTTCTTCAGATGTTTTCCAGTTTTCTCAGAAGGATCATAGTCCTCCAGCACTTGTTTATTTTTAAAAGAATATATTTGGGACTTTCATTTTGCAACTGAATCATGATTACATCCATTATTTATTCTATTATAGTGCTGAAGCCCTAAAAATGAATGAAGTTTACTACTTCTCCCTTTTGATGGGTATTTTTTTTTTTTCTTAACTTCTTCATGCTTTAATTCTTCTGGGAACTGCTTGAATTGAACTTACAACTATAATTATTAACCATGACATATTGTGAAATTCATTTTAATCTCATTCATTTAAACTCATAGAGCTTCTAAATAATAATTGTTTGTAGAAAAACAATTCCTTAAGAGATAGAATTATTTTTAAATTTTTGTTGTTGTTTGCTTTATTTGTAGGGTTCTCTATTGAGTCTGTGTGGGATGGATGCTAGATCCTTCCCCAAATTAACTAATCAGAGACATCTTCAAATACAAAAAGAAAGCATAGTCCCTGCAGGGAGAGGCCCTAGCAATCTGGCAAGCATTTTAGCTCCCAATATGTGCTGGGTCTGACAAGGTGAAAGCAGTAAAGCTGGTTAAACAGCAAAAGACTAAAAGGAAGTAACCATCATTGACCAATGGTCACCAATGTTCTCTGCTTCCTGTAGGTCACATCACTTCTGTCACTTCCTGTCACTGACCTAGGGTTTTGGCCTTTAAAGATCTCTAGGCCTAGAGATCATCTGACTTCCTAAAACCTGGGCCCAAAACCTGATCTTCTGGCTCTGGGAATAAGGATCATTTGATTTAGATCTAGTCACATAGACTTCTTGAGAAAGCTTCACCTGTCTATCTCACTCAAGTCTGTTTTAATTGGTGAACAAAACTTTTTTAATCTGACCCTAAAAGCACAGTCATGATGTTGACTTGAAATGACATTTTGAATGTTAAACATTATCGATCACAAATAATGTTCATATTTTGCTAGAAAAGACTCTAAAGGAAAACTTGGAATACAAGACGCATCCACAATATTTTATGTTTCTTAGTATATAGTTACATATAGTCTAAAACATATCTTTAAAATATACATAATAGAAATTCACAGTTTTTATACAATTTATACAATATATTATATTGTGTATATTATATTAGATAGATAGAGATAGAAGAATCTTGCATCATTTGGCTTATTACTTTAGATGATAAATATGTTCAATTTACCAAAAGTAGATGCTTTTTATAATAGTTATTTAAAGACTATATGAAAACAGGTTTGTTTGTTTTTTTTTTTTTTTTTATGAACATGAGTCAAAAAATCAATTTGCTATTTATGTGTTTTAAAAATTTTAGTATTACCTATGCAGGATGCTATAATCAAAATATGCTCAGGGAATTTACTTTTGTTTTCTCAAATTTGGGAGATTCTTTTGGGGGAAAATACTTTAAAAATAATCGTGCAATATTATATTGAAGAGTTTTGTTCAGGAGAATTTTTCATGAAATACTTTGAAGTTGCAATGTGTTCCAGAGAGAATGTTATACAGAGTTTTGTTCAAATTTAACCCTTGTGTGGATAGAGCACCAGCCTGAAGTCAGGAGGACTTTGAGTTCAAATCTGACCTCATACACTTAATACTAGCTATGGGACCCTGGGCAAGTCTCTTAACTCCAATTGCCTCTGAAAAAAAAAAAAAAAAAAAAATCAACCTTTGTGAATGCCCTTGAGATAACAAAAACAGTAAATTGTTCACAGGGAATCTGGAGGGGAAGGAATACTAAGTAAACAATAAGTAAAAGAATATTTTTTTTTCCTTCTTTCCCTTCTTTAGCTAAATACAAAGATTGAAGTTACAATGAAATGGTGAAAACATTTATCACTGACCAATGATCTAGATAAAACTAAACATGATAAAGTGGAAATGTGCATCAAATAAATATATTGTCCCAAAGTAATAGTGCATGGGAAAGAGCACTGGGATTACTTAAAAACAAACACACAAACAAGCAAAAAACTATGATTTGAATTCTAACCCTGCCTTTTACTAAGCTAATTGGAGGTTATTTGGGACTAATTGGAGGTTGCAATAGTAAATTTTGAAAGACAATGATGGCTTAAACTAGTGGTACTTAAAGAATAATTATAAGTGAAACATTACTATGGAGATAGTACCTACAAGACTTGAAAAAATTCAGAAGAATTACTGAATCTCAGCTTTTTTTTTTTTTTAACTATTATAAGGAAATAATAAATATTTGATATACTATAATTCAATCATTTAATAATCATTTATTTCTTAAGTACCTCTCATGTTTAAGATACTGCATGCAATAGGGATACTATGATTAAGGGGTTCCAGACCCCAATTAGCTTTATAACTGATGCTACAAAGTCCATTTGTTTAGGATTATCTCATTGGTAAAGATTGGAAAAAAAACCAATATGATTGATGTCCTCTTTTATTTGTTGTCTTTTTCCCAGAGTCTTTCTCTCCATTCCAGAAGGGGAAATAAATCTAGCACATCCTAACTTCTCTTTCTCAGTCCAAAAAGTTAGAAGACTAGAATCTCTTTTCTCCCAAGATCTCATCAACTCTGCCCCTTTATACACACACACGGAATAATCATTGCCCACAAAAAGATGAATGAATGCAAATGGACTTTAAGGAGAAAGTTAAACATTATACCAGGAACAAAGAACATATACAAAGACAATTTAATGTAAAATAATAATCAGAGAGGGGATATTAATGGTATGGTATAAACTGAATGAAGACACTTTCAGGCAAATATAGCCTTAAACTATACATTAATTGTGACTTGAGACTTTATAATAACAAGTATAGCTATAGCTAAAAAAAAAAAAAAAAAAAAGTTGCAGCTGTTTGTCCTCTCCAGTTTCTAACCACTTCTTAATTGGCATTTCAAGACCTCTTTTAAAGCAATTCTTTTATTTCTGGGATAGATTTCCCAGATTAGAATGTTAAGACTAAACTCACTCAAACTATGGGAGAAAAGGCCCTCAGGCATGGGTGGCAGCTTCTGTCTGCAAACTACTTAATCTTGTGTTTTGCCATTTTTTTTTTTTTTTACTTTGCACTTGTATTGATGTAAACTGTGTCCCCTTTAATCTTTGGGGGGGGGGAGGATTGGAAAGGAATCTTTGGGGGAAGGTTGATTTGGAGTCTCAAACCCTCCTGGCCTTTGGGAGGGGCATACCCCTCTGTTCATAGGGGAAACTTCAAGATAAGTAATTTAATTCCTTTGGAAATCTTGGCTTGGGGCATAAATCACCACCCTCTATTGGATTGAAAATTACTTTCTCAATCTGCTCCTCAGCTTGAGCCAGGTAAACCTGATAAAACTGAAGGCCTGTCAATCCATCTCTGCTAATTCCTAATTAGGAAAGCCCACTGAGAAGTAGGTTCTTCTCAATGTAAATCCATCTTGGCAAAATTATCCTAACAGTATTTTGCCTGCTAAAGAATGATGTCTACTTGTTTTCTTAGTGTAAATAAACCCATTCTTGCCACAAACATTGAGCTATATTCATTGGGGTTTGTGAATCCTGGGCAAAGGCATTCCCATTGCTGTCAGGGGATCTCTCAACCCTCAGTTCTCATACCTCAACATTTGGTGGCTCATCACAGGGATCCCTGAAATTCTGGCCAAGAAGGTCAGCTTTCTCTTGCTGATTGTCTATTCTATAGATAGGACACTCAAATACCTGGGAAATTTTGGGTTGTCAGGAGTTCCATGCTCGAGCAGAATTCCCTGCCTAGGGATGCCTGGACTGGGAATTCCTGCTTTTCTAACAAAAGTCCCCTTAATCAGGGAACTTCTGTCATTTCTCCCTCTCTGGGAATGCCTGAGAGAGAGAAAGAGATGATAGAGAATCTGGGAATCTAAGACTTGTGGCAAAATGGGATCATCTACCTCTGTTTCTACTCTTAAGGATTTTTCCTTAGACAGTCTCTTAAAAAAAAAGCAGAAAAATTTGGCTTAAAAGATCTCAAAACTAAAAAGTTTAAATTAAAACAGCATTGCAGGATGTTACTTAAATTTGCTGAAAAGAAATCAAAATTAGGTACTAAACTTTTAAAAAACACTCCTTCCTGCTCCTCTGGGACACAGGGTCCCCCATCTGCATCCCTATGCAGCCCTTAGGCTTCTGAATCCCTTCCAGAATAGGACCTTATGTCAAACAATATTTCTTTAACTCTATCCCCCTCATCTCCTGAACCAGATCCTGAGACTTCCCAGCCCCCACTCCTCAATCACTCTGATACAAGGAGTGGGACTCTTTTTTCTTCTCCCCTAAAAAGAAACAACAGATTCAGAGCAGAGATACCTCTTTCCATGTCATCTCTCCCAGACTAAGGAAAAACCTGGCCATTCCTCTGAGGACCTCACTTAGTTTTTTGAGGGGTCCAACACCTATGCTCTTCTTGATTTCTCCTGGGGGGATGTTAACATGTTAACATCCCAGATATATGGAGGAAGCTGCAGAAGCCACCTTTGGGTCCTTAAACTTCCCCCACTCAGTTATTAGAAACTGTTGGACTCTTTAATAACTGTAGCAGAGTTAAAGCAAGAAATGGAACAGTCCCATATTTTACTACTGACACTTCTGGGAAACCTAGGAGTTTGTGCTTTAAGGTATCATGGATAGGGTCAAGGGCCCCCGAAACTGTCTGCCTAGGAAATTCCCCAGACCTTTCTCTGAGTATAATCAGGAGGGACTGCCTATAGGGAACAAACTTCCCCCCTCAAGCCCCTGCCTTCTGGGAGGAGTTTGAGATTTTGTCAAGCTCTTCCTCATTCCACCTCGACAGCCCAACACCTGGACATTCTACCTGGACAGGCCAATACCTGGATGTGGCTGGTAGGATCATTGAATTTCTATTTGCTATGGGGACTTCTCCTTCCTTCTTGCTCTGGCACACTGGTCTCATTTGCCCCTCTCTCCATAGAATGGGGATTACAGGGAAACTTAAGAATTATTTGGAGACATTTCTTTTGCCTTCCCAGTTGGGTAACTTATTATTATTCCCTCCTATCTGGCTCCCTTATTGGGGTGTGATTTAATGGTGAAATTGGGTACCCAATTTTCTCTTCTCAGTCTTCCAGATGGTCTTTTTGTGCTGCTCTCAAAGCCTTCCCATATTTCCACTGAAATTTGGGAAAAATCATCTGTCATAATTAAGAAATTTCTTAAGCACAAACTTCTAGCTAAATAGTTAAGAGATTTGGAGTCATTTAACTGCAGTCTTATCTTGATCTGCAGTTCCAAAAGGCAGGGCAAGGCTCTGGGGGATCCCAGATCCATTGCCTATTTCTCCAAGGAACTGGACTCAGTTTCCCTAAAATGGCTCTTGTACCTTAGAAAAGAAGCCTCAAAATTTACCTTAAGGCACCAAAGCATATTAGAAGCCAAAGGGTATCAGTTGCTTACTAGTGTGCAGCATACTGTATTAGGCTCTCCTACTAAACACCCCCAACCTGAATCTAAATCACTACCCCCTGGGATTTCTGCCCAGAAAACTGAACTCATTTCACTAATCAGAGCTTTGGAATTGGGGAAGTAAATGAGAGTGAACATTTATACTGACTCCAAATATGCTTTTCATATTTTGCATGCTCATGGGGTTATATGGAAAAAGGGAAAAAGGATAACTCTCCTATTAAACATGCAGGAGAACTTCTACAGCTATTACAGGCTGTCCATAAACCCAGAGAGGATTCAATCATATTTTGTAAAGGACACCAAAAGGGAGATTCACTTCAAGCCAAGGGGAATGGGTTAGCTGAAACAGCTAAAGCTGCTGCTCATTCACTCCTGAATATGGTACCTTTAATCTCCCAACTCTCTGATTCTTACACCCCTTCTCATAGCCCACAGGAACAAACCTTTTCTTCTTCTGGCTGGTTTCAAACACCTTCAAGCCAACTTTTAGCTATTAAACCTCCTCCTCTCCTGAAGCCTGTTCAGAGAGGGGGTACATAACCAGGGGTGATTGGTTTCAAGTTGCTTTTGATCTTTGCTGACACTTTTACTAATTGGGTAGAAGCTTTTCCCTGCAGGACTGAGAAGGCTCAGGAGGTATCAAGGTGCTTGCTAAAAGAGATCATACCTTACCTAAGTCTTCTGGCTCCTTGCAGAGTGACAAAAAGTACAGCCTTTACTTCTCAGGTATTTTAGAGTACTCCTGTGAACATTCTGGAGAAAGAAAGCTAAAATTGTCTGTGTCCTTTCTCTCTCTTCTTCCTAACTCTTTCTTACTCAAAGGATGAGAACTTTGCTCCTAACATTTTCTCTCTAACTTTCTTGATATCATTCTATGGCCCTTGCCAGTAGTTGACTCCTTCTTAGCCTTTCAGCTAAGGAGCTCCTGGGCAGTGGGAGAATTCAGGATTGTTGGGTGAGCCATCAGCATCCTCAAGGAAGCCCACATATGCAACCTGATGCATTATTTTTTAAGGCCCCATCCCCAAACATTACCATTTCCATCCTGGAAGCCACCCCACTTTTAATCTGCTTGCAAGATTTGTTTCCTTCAGGCTCCAAGCTACAAATTTCTAACTACTCCTTAAGTCTGAAGATCCTGGGGACAACATCCCTTAGATATTACTGCTTCTATCTTCAGATCTCATATTTCCCCTCCTAGTCCGAACCCCCATTGAAGATAGGGACAACTCTATGACCCTAGTCAGTTTGAAACAGCTACAGAAGATGAGACCTTTGTCCCTTTGCCCCAGATGAATTTGGGGTGACTGCTTGAGGGGGAAAATGATATAAACTGTGTCCCCTTTAATCTTTAGGGGGAAAGGTCGGAAAGGAATCTTTGAGGGAAGGGTGATCTGGGGTCCCAAACCCTCCTGGTCTCAGGGAGGGGCACATCCTTCCATCCATAAGGGAGACTCCCAGATAAGTAATCTCATTCAATTGGAAATCTCAGCCTGGGGCATGGTCTATACCCTATTGAGTTGAAAATTAGTCTTTCAGATCCATCTGGAGATTGGCCTTCAGGGTCGGAACAAAGATCAAAGAAATCCCAATATATCTAGTGCTGAATGCCCAGACATTTCACAAAAATATCCTAACAGAATTTTGCCCACTATGAAAGCTGTCTTCTTCGTGTATTAAAAACCACTTTTGCCACAAACTTCAGGTTTGCAAATTCTTTTGTGAAGAATCTGCAACATCGAGCAGGGAGATCTCTCAACCTTCAATTCTCACACCTCAACACTATTACAAATACTTTGTCAACTGAAAGATGCCTTTTCTTGTGAGGTCATAATAAATCCCTTTTTGTTTTTTCTTACTCTGAGAATCTCTGATTGTTTTTGTGGTCCATATTGTCCCACACATAACCAGTCAACTAATTTATTAGACACCTAATAAATTAAGTACCTACTATATGCCAGAAATCACATTGTATAGTGAAAATACAAAGAGATAAAGTGTCTGTCCTCAAGAAGTCACATTTTATAAAGGGAGATTAAAAGGTACATAAGTGACTTATAATTGAAATAAGTAAATTCTGATTGAACATATAGTAATTTGTGGGAGAATAACTAAAAGAAAAGATAGAATGGTGATACATCTTAGAAAACTTGTATATGAGGCAGAGCTTAATCTGAGCTTTAAATGAAACATTCTAAAGGGTATAGAGCAAATATATTTTAGCAACTGGGCATGTGACTGTATGTGACTCTGTGTGTGTGTGTGTGTGTGTGTGTGTGTGTGTGTGTGTGTGTGTGTGTGTATGTGTGTGTGTGTGACAGAGACAGAGACAGAGAGAGACAAAGACAGAGATAGAGAGAGAGAAAGAATAAGACACAAAGAGAGAAAGAGAGACACAGAGAGATAGAAATAGAGCACTGTATCAGGAACTGATGTTTAAAATCTTCATAAAAAGGTCAATTTGTAAAGTGGCAAGTAACTCAGTTTGCCTAGAAGAGAAAGGGCATGGAAGAAATTAAACTTACTTAAGGTTGGAAAGACAAGTTAAAAATATGAAAAATCTTAAACATAAAATACTAGAGTTGTCATTCCTATCCTAGAAACGAAAGAGAATCGTTGGAACTTGTTGAGCAAGAAAAAAACAAAACAAAACAAAAAACCCACAAATGATCCTACAATGATTTGTAGGAATATCAATTTGACATCCATATGGATAATATGTGTTCGTTAGGAGAGCATGAAGTTAATGAGACTAATTGGAGTTTGCAATAGTATATTTGAAAGATAATGATGGCTTAAACTGGTAGTAAGGTAAACTGGTAATAAGGGAAAAGATACTATGCAGGTAGAATCTACAAGACTTGGAAATTTTTTAGATATGGTAGGGGGTGGAAGGATAAAGTAAGATGATTTCACAATTGTAGATTAAAAGGATAGTGGTATCATCAACCAAAATAACGTTGTCAAGAAAGGTTATTCATTTTTCTGGAAAAATAATGAGTTCTGTTTTAAACATCTTGAAGCTTTAGGGACAAACAAAACATCTAGTTGAAATGTCAAGGCAGTCATTCAAGAAGGGAATTGAGACTAGATTTATTGGATAGCAGTTATCTACAGATAACTTTATCACCTTATTGATATTAAAACTTTATATTGATATAAAATACCTTATTGTGAAGCTCAAGTAAAATGATTCATAACCGTTTTGGAAAGTGATAAAAGACTGAATAAATAAATGCTACTATAAGTGGGGAAATGTATTAGTATTAGAGTCAAACATTTCATCTAGTAAAATTCTTTCATTAACATATCAGGAAAGAGAGACTATGAGAAAAAAAAAAGTTCCTTGCACAAGTTTATACAGATATCATATGACAAAACCAGAATATATGTTTATATTTATAGTAATTAGATTAAGTAAAGTTATTAATAACAATATATAAAATGCACAAATATATCTATATATACTACTTTATGTTTATGTGAAATATACACAAAATACTAGAACGAGGATATATAAAGATATTAAACCAAACATACATGTATATGAATGCAGGTATACATGCACACATACACACACATATAAATCACATGCATACATAGGTTCTTTTTAATTGATGGCACTTCTATTTCTGGATCTCAATCACAATGATAGCCTCAATTCAATTACTCTAATTCACTTTGAGTCATGAATGTTACATCATTCCTATAAAAATCACCTGCATGTTAATTTCTTCAAGTCAGTAACCCAATTTAGGGATCTAAGGCAGTTCTAAAAATATATGGGGTTTTTTTTCCCCTGAGGAGTAGCTTCCACATTAGGGGGATTCTGCAAGACAATAATTAAAGATTTAAAATTCATAACATTTGTTCAATAGTGGAAGCATGACCTAATCTAATTTGTAGCACAGATGGAGTCATGACAGACTTCAATTTGGAATAAATTATTAACTGAAGTGTATAATGTCCTAAGAGTTGGAAGTGATGTTCTGGAGTTTATCTGCTCTATTAGTTGGCAGGGGAAGATATAAGAGGCAGCTAATGAGACTTGATCTATTTTGTTTTCAAGGTCTGAGTTCTTTAGTCACAGTTCAGAAATATCAATATATAGGAATGAACTGCAAACAATCTTAGTTATTATAAAACACTATCATTACCAACATGTGGAAATAAAATAATAAGGGTCACAACACATTTGCTTTATTTTTATTAAACTAAATTGGGAATTGTATCCATGTTGCTACTTTTGTTGTTTCAATATTCACAAAAACTCATAAAGGAAAAGAGAGAAAGAATTTAAAAAATACCAGTGACTGCCTTTTGCATAATAAATATGTAATAAATGTTTGTTGTATTTGATTGTTTTTTATATTACCCCAGCACTGAGAATAGTTTTTGGTCAACACTAGGTACTAAATAAGTGTTTGTTGCATTGAGTGGAATCAAAGTTGGAAAAGAAGATATACTGATTGATCAATAGCTTTTGGTGTTAGGGTTATAGATTTAGAGTTTTGTGGGAACTTAGAAGCTATTTCATCCAAACTCTTCATTTTGCAGATATAGAAACTGTGGTTCAGTAAATTTAGGTGACTTGCTCAAAGTCATTCAGGTAGAAAAGGGTAGAACTGATATTTGAACTGAGGTTTTCTATCTCTAAATTCATTTTTTTTTAATAACCCTGCTCATGTTGGCTTTCACTTTTCTTCCCTTTTCTCTTTGCTCCTTGAAGTTCAGCAAAATATAGATCATTTATCAAATTTAAGATTATTTAGGTATGTGAACCAGAATGAGCCAGCCCTAACCTTCTTGTAAAATCAGGAAAATCAGGACTGAAACAGAAGTTTAATTTAAAACTGAAGAAAATGGCTTGCAAGCAAAGACACATATGCCAGGACCAAGTTAGTGTGGGGAAATCTCAATTCTTGTATCTTTGGCCACACAGTGAGCTGTAATCTTGACAATGAAAGGTAATAGCGAAATTGTAACAAGTTTACTTCATGGTAGGACTTTCATGACTGTAAACATTTCTGGGATTTTGTTGTGGCAAAAATTTTCCAGGGGGTGAACACAAAGGATTGTTATTATGCCAAGCTAAGGGCACACTTGCCTGTTGGGACTTAGCTCTGGAAAAAAGGGTGTCTCCTATCATCTTGACAGGGAACAGTGGAAAAAAAATTTTCTGCCAAAAAGTGTAGGATATGCATTTTTATTAACAACATCAACAATGAAATCCAGAACCAGTGATGAATATATTTTATATCTGTATATTCTAATTACAAATACTATACATACATAAATATCCATACATGTGTACATGCATGTGTGTATATGCTTCTCCAAACCATATACATATGCAAATTGTTTTTAAATGTTGAGCAACACATACAATTATCTGAAAAGGGTTTAATAGCTTCTTTTATGAATAGCACGTACTTGTTATTTAAAAATAACAATAAAATAAGCCTATTAAGATTTCTATAGTTTGTTCCAGGTCCCAGTGTTGAAGGGACAGGGAATCAATATTAATCATACTTCCCAAGTATTTCAGAGGTAAAATGTGCTTATAATAGATATAACTAATTAAAGCACTAAGACTTGGAAAATCATTCTTCCCATTTATTTTTTTAGGGAAAAATGAGGGCAAGAAGACCAATTCTTTAAAAAATAAATCTTATTGATGCTATAGCTAGTTGCTTTACAACTTCATTTGGATTTTTATCCAGATTGTAGGTACTTTTTCCCAAAAGAAATTAAAGAATAACAGGGCAACGACCATAAAATTATACAGATTTATGTAAATATGTAAAAAGTAGAAAAGGTAGTACCAGGTGGCCAAATATACATTGTAGAGGAGATATTACAAATTCTAATGAGGCAAGTGACCAAGAGATTCCTGTTGGTCTAGTTGGAAACAGAACAAAGAAATGTGTAGCATCTGTGTAGTATCTTCCTCATGTAAAAGATTGGTTCACACCATCTGTACCATGTTCAAGAAAATTGAGAGATAAAACTTCTACACCTCTCTCAAAAAACAATAAATAAACCTTACACGAATGGCTTATTTATTTTACCCATTTACTTTCACTAAAATATCTCACAATATTATACACTGCTTTATGAGTAATAAAGGGAATTGTAGGTTGAAACATGTATTATGGGTTTAGTGCTATAAAAACATTATATTGACTGGGATGGGAAAAACCTGGGTTTTAATTCCTTTGGTGCCATTACAGAAGAGTGTTTTTGTTTTTTGCTGTCATTTCATTACTTAGAACCTGAGTGTCCTTTCCTGTAAAATAAGTATGATGGCCTAGACACATTTTAAATTAATTTGAGTCCCAAAATTCTGAATCTATTGTGGCTACTTATAAATGATAAATAACTGAAAATTCTTGAATCACATTAAGTGTATGTCCTATAGTGTTAGTCAAATGTTGCCCTATGAAGAATTTCAAGAGCGGATAAAGACAAGGGTTGTAGAGGGTGAGAGGGAATGGAGTACTATAGTTTGTATCAACAGAAGTATTCACATATATGAGATGAGAGAACTAATAAAGTACTGACTTATGAGAAGCATAAGGATTACTTTTTCTAGCAGGGAACTGATCTCAGTCAATATGCCATTTAAGAATAACAATTTTTACAATTGTAAAGCTTTATTTAAGCTAAAAATTATTATCTTCCAATTTAAAATAAAACCTGCAAACAGAAGCTAATGGATACATATGCAATATAGTCTCTATTTAAAGGCCTAAGTTCATTTGCTAGCTTTGATTTATATGACACTGGCCCTCACAACAGGGGACTGTCATACAAGACAAATGGTGCTGTAACTAGCTCAGTGTGACAGACTAGTGCAGGTGCACTTAGGCACAGCTGTTTTGTTAGACCAGCAGGTCCTAGACTCTCCTAGTTGGAGACTGGAGGAGCACAAATTTAATAGTTGGAAGCTAGGGAACTTTGGGAAGCAAATTCCCCAGATTCAGCACTGAAGACAAAATAAAAGGAATATATATCATTATCACCTTGTAAATTTAAGATGTAGTACTCATACTTTATCACCACCTGTTCTGTTTTTTCTCCTTGGGAAATTATTTTTACAGCATATTATTTACCTAGAATTCTCAAGATTTCAAATATTTATTATCTTTTCCTGAATATGAAGTAGATTTGTTTCCACAAATTGTAGTAATTTGATAGGTTCATAGCAGATTACAAGAAAAATGTTTCTAGTCATGTCAATTCTTTGCTTATTCACTTTAAATAAAAGAATAGTTTTATTGCAACTGATTTATAAAACAAAATTGTTCCTTTTGGAAAACATAAAGAACTATTATGGGATATTTCCAGTAAGGAAACTTGCCATCATAAACAAATTTCCAATATCAATAGGGTGCTACTATTAAAAAGGCTTTTATTTTACTTTATACTTTGCAAAAGAGACTATAGGCAGACAAAGAAATGATAAGATTGCAATGAGCAATCAGCTAATGGTCTTAAAAGAGCTATATTCTGAATTTTTCTGCCCTTTTTATAGTTGATAACAGATAAATATATAGAGTATTCTCATTTGCATTATATTCTAACAAATCATCACACAGATTGCATAAGTGAATTTATGTTTCTTTCCTGCAAACCACAATATTTATCTTAACATTTTCTGAGGCAGCTTCATGTGCAGATAAGAAACTTTTTCTTCATTTTTTGGGTGTTCAATATAAACTATTGATTTATTAACATTGACCTATGAACAATAGCACTTTAAGTCATGCCTGAAGGAAATTTTTCTAACACAAGCATTTTCTTTGTAGGGGTCAACATCTCCTTCTTGCATTTAGTAACACAATATGACATTTTAACACTACATTTGGGGGAGATTTTAAGTAAAGAATCCTCCAATAAAAAACCTGCAAAAATTAAAAATAAAAATAGCACTTAATAAACTGTGCTTCATACTACCATATCTCAAAAATACATCATCTGCTTTTTTTTGGCACCCTTCCCTAATGAAGTTTGCTCTGGTTCTTTTTTCAAAATTTCTTTATATTTATTATTATTATTATTATTATTATTATTATTATTATTATTATTATTATTATTATTTTGGTGCTTAAACTGGGACTGGGACTCAGTTTCTCAATATAATAGATTAACCCCTCCTGAAACTACAAATGTCATTCCAATATTTTTCCACTTGTAATATTTCTTAGTTCCTGCCATCTACTGACCTGACCTTCTTATGAAAGTGTAGAAATTTTTATGTTAATACAAAAATTTTATTAAATATTTTTATGGCAGGCGTGTGTGTTATCTGTTGTAACTATCATTTAGTGAAAAAGGTGTAAAACTTCTTTCCTCTTTCAATATTTCTAATTTCTTTTATGAAGTTTATCTAATATATAAAATGTTTTTATGTTCCATTGTCCCTATTCCAAGCTGACCTAAGAATGATTGGAGACCAAAAAGAATTATTTAGTCCTATCTCAACAGGCATAATGGAATATAGAACTTCTAGATGAAGGAGAGCAAAGGAAGTCTAGACAACTTTTGAGGGTTATTTTTATTTGCCACAAAGATACATAGTTATTAGCTAGCTGTGGGAATGACTTATAAAATAGATAAATGTATGTAATTAATTTTAAGCATGTATACCTAGATCAATTTCTTTCTTATACACAAAATCACAAAATCCTTTGATTACAAATTGATTACAAAATAGGATGTCAGAGCTTGAGTGAATGGCATAACTAAAGATTGTAGACTTCAAACACATATATTTGGTGGGAAAATTTAATCAATTCTAGTAATACTGCTAATGTTCTATTATTTTTCCTGTACACCTTTCAGCTAAAATCCTTGGAAAAGACATCCAAATGTAGTGCTTCCACTTCTTTGCTCCATTCTAAACCCATTAATTTTTTTTAATAACATCATTCAAAACAAACATAAGATACCAATAATGACTTTTTTATAATTCTAAATTTGAATAATATATTATTTTTCACAATTGATATTCTTTATTACAACATAACATTACAATAATATATGTACCTCTTGTTTAGCATTTCCCAATTGATGGACATCTCAATTTATATATTTTTTTATAATCATAAAAAGTAGTACTGTAAATATGTTTATATAGAGAGGTCCTTCCCCTCCCCCCCTTTTTAATCTTTGGAGTATGAATCTAGTAATGGTATGCCTGGATAAATGGGAATGCATGGTTTTATAGCCTTTTGAACATAATTCCAGATTATCCTACATAATGATGATATCAATTCACAATTTCACCAATAGTATATTAGTATCCTTAGTTTCCACATCCCATCCAGCACTATTTATTTCCCTTTTCTGCTATATTAGCCATACTAACAGATAGACAAGTGGTATCTCAAAATTGTTTTAATTTTCCTATCTTTAAGAAATAGTGATTCAGAATATTTTTTCTTGTAGCTATAGAGAGCTTTCATTTATTTTTCCAAAAATTGCCTATTTCTGACAAATGGTTCTCTAGTTTTACCAGCAATTTTTGTAAGCTTGTGAGTTTTTGTCCCAAAGCTTTGAATCTTTGCATTTGTCAGGCATTAAATTCTATGATCATTAGCTACTGTGTATTATGTACCTAATCTGTTCCTTTAATCCACTATTCTATTTCTTAGCCAATAATGATGAGTGTTTTGTTATACAGTTTGAAATAAACTTCTAAGTACTTATAAAGTACTTCTAAGCAACTTTTCTTCATTTAAAAAAAAAATCCTTTTTTTTTTCTTGCCCTTTTATCTTTCCAGATGAGTTTTTTTATTGTGTTTTTTTTTTCCATGTCTATAGAAACTTTTTATGTACATTTTTCCCATTTTGGTAATTCTGTTTTTTAAGAAGTCCTCTCCTTAATTTCCTAAATCTCCTAAATTTAGTGGATTTTTGTTCCTCTTTTACCATTTAGCTTATTCTGTTTTTCACAGTATTATTTCTTTAGTACCTTTTTGTGCCTTCTTAATCAAGTTGTTGAATTTTTCATTTTTTTGGTTTTTTTTTAAAGCTCATTTTCAACCTTTTAAAAAATTTATGTAATATTTTATTTTTACCAATGTTATATGTATAAAAAGTTTAACATTCATTTTTGTAACTCCTGAGTTCCAAATTCTCTTCCTCCCTCTTTCTTCAGTCTCCAATTGTGGGACAGAGCCAAGATAGTAAAGAGTTGATATGTTTTTATCTGAGCTCCTCCTAGTGTCCCTCAGATCAACACCAGATCAAGCCTAGGAACTGATTCTGAAGTGACAGAACCCACAAATATTTGGAGTTTAACAGATTTCCAGCATAAAATACTTTGGAAGACCCTCATAAAAAGTCTGTTTCAATCAGGCAGGGGATGAGGCAGCTGAGGCCAGATGCAAAACAGGGAGGCAAGGAATTGCATCATCCTCACAGCATGTAATGGGAGACTCTTACTCTGTTCTGGTTATAAGCCAATGGATCTGAAGATTAGCTGTGAAACATCCAAAGCAAATGCAAAAAGCAGATAGGCAGCTTCTGAACCCCAGAAAAATGTGGGACTTGGCCACACCTACCCAGCACCAGAAGTCAGTCAGCAGCACTGGCCCCAAGGCAACCTAAAGTGACTGTCACCTCTTTTGCTCTAAATACAAACCTCAATCTTTAAAAAAATGAGCAAAAAAAGCAAAAAGAACTTTGACCATAAATAGCATTTATGGAGAAAAAGAAGCACAGACTTCAAACCCTGAGGATCTTAAAGGAAAATCATCTCCAGATAAAGCCCCAAAGGGCAATATGAGTTGGCCCCATTTCACAAGGCTATCTTGGAAGAGTTCAAAAAAGATCTTAAAAGAAAGCTAAAATAAATATGGGGAAAGAAAATGAGAACTTTGTAAGAGAATTGAAAAAATGAAAAATGGATATTACTTGAAGGAAACTCCTTAAAAATTAGATATGATGAAATGGGGAAAGCATATAGGTCCTTACAAAATAGATATGAAAAAAGAAAACAATTTATGGGAAAACAAATTTTATGAGATGGAAAAAATGCAATGAACAAAACATCTCATTTAAGACTTTAATTTGCCAAAGTCAAAGGGAGATAAAAAAGCTAACTGAAGAAAATAATTCACTAAAAATTAGAATTGAAAAATGGAAGTGAATTACTCAATGAGATTTCAAGAATCAGTCAAACAAATAAAAAAAAAATAGAAGAAAATATAAAATACCTTAATGGAAAAACAACTGATTTGGAAAATAGATCTACAAGAGACAAATTTAAGAATTATTGGGCTTCCTGAAAACCATAATGAAAAAAAAAGAGCCTTGAAATCATCTTTCAGGAAATCATCAATGAAAACTGTCTTCATGTACTAGAACTACAGGATAAAATAGCCAATGAAAGAACTAATCTATCACCTCCTAAAAGAAACCCCAAAAATGAAAACCCCAAGGATTATAGCTAAATTTCAGAATTAGAAAATCAAGGAAAAAATATTGCAAGTAGCTAGAAGGAAACAATTCAAATATCAAGCAGCAACAATCGGAATTACCCAGGACTTAAAAGTATCCTCTTTAAAAAAGTGAAGGACCTAGAAATTGACATTCCATAATGCAAAGGAACTTGGATTATAGCCAAGAGTCAACTATCTAGCAAAACAGCATTATCTTTCAGGGGAAAAGATAGACATTTAATTAAACAGGTGAATTCAGACTAGAGATTCAAATGCAGAACTCACGAGAGGCATAAAAAGGAAAGAATAAAATAGCTTTTTTCAAAACTTAACTTTATGTCCTTATATGGAACACGTTTTGTTAAAGCTGACTAGCACAATAAGATAGTGTGATAATGGGCAACCTTGTTTCACTTCTGATCTTATAAAAAATGCTTCTAGCTTATCCCCAATACAATAATTGCTAATGGGTGTAGATACATAGATATAATTTTAAGGAAAACAATTTATTCTTATGATCTCTATAGTTTTTAATAGAAATGGGTATAAAATTTTAATTTTTTTGCATATATTGAGATAATTATGATTTCTTTTTGCTTTGTTGTATGTTATTTCTTATTTAAACCAAATCCAATGAGGTTAAAGTTTAAATCATGCTCTCCCTCTTCCCCTTTCCTCTTCTACTGAAAAGGTTTTTTGTGTCTCTTCTTGTGATATCATTTGCCACATCTTATCTTCCCTTTTCTCTTCTCCTAGTAAAATCTTTTTTTAACCTTAACCCCTTAATTTCTTTTTTTTCAAGCCAACTTATACCCACATATTCTCTCTATGTAACTGCTCTTCAAATAGCCTTGACAATGATATCATTCCAAGAGTTATGAGTATCATCTTCCCATGTAGGAATGTAAATTGTTTAATCTTCAAATAACACTTTTTTATTTGCTGTTTACCTTTTCATGTTTTTCTTAGTTTTAGTCCAAGCTTTGCCTTCTAGCATATTATTGACTTGCTAATGTAATATTTTTTTTACAAAGATGGGGATGGAGTTGGTTGAGCTAAAATGAGATCATACTTTTACTCTGCCATCTTGGCGTCACTTCATTATGTGAGCTGTTTTCATATTTTTCTTGAATCATGCTAATTATTTTCCATGTTTTTCTCTTTCTTTATAAATTTAATTTTAATTTTTTTTTGTATTTCTCAAAGAATTCATGGGATAGGGTTTAGAGAGGCTCTGAATAATTCACATTTTTCTTTGCATTTTTGCATGTAGCTGTTTTGAATTCATAGTTTTCTTCTGATTTGGTATTAGATGTTCTATTTCATTGTAATAACTTGTTATGGTTAGGCTTTTCTCTCATGTTTGCTCATTCTTGAATCTTATTTCTCTTTCTGTTTTTCTTTTTAATTTTGTGAACTTCTTTTGTTATATATACATACATATGTATATATACACACACATATTTTATTTTCCCCAGATAAATAACAAAAACAATTCTAGCATGTATTTTTTATGATTTTGTTTTTGAAAGTTTTGTCCTTCTGCAAGAGTCCTTTAAATGAGTGGCCACAGTGCAACAGGAGATTGAGTGTCCCAGAAGTAATCTCTGTGGATAAAGGACTGCCCCGTGAGTGGGATCCTGGCCATATTGAGATAGCTTCATAATCAGTGATGGCTCTCTCGCTCATTGGCTGTGTGTGTGACCTCACAGACCCTTTATAAGCCCACTGCAGGCAGCAAGTCACTCTCTTTAACCTGGCTCTCTTTAATCTGGGGTAGCCAGATGGATAGCCGAGAGAGGTAAGGAGTTTCTTGTCATCTTGACCAATTTGATAGGTATGAGGTGGTATCTCAGAGTTGTTTCAATTTGCATTTCTGTAATCAAAAATAATTTAGAGGGACAATTAAATGACACAGTGGATAGACTACTATTCTTGAAGTGAGGAGAACTTGAGTTCAAATCAGACCTCAGATACTTAACACTTACTACTTGTGTGATCCTCAGCATGTCATTTACCCCAAATTGTCTAAAAACAACAACAAAAATATTTTAGGACATTTTTTCACATGCCTTTTGACAGTTTTGATTTTCTCATCAGAAAATTGTCTGTTCCTATTCTTTGCCCATTTATAAATTAATGAATAGCTTGCATTCTTAGAAATCTGACTCAGTTCTTTACATATTTGAGAAATGAGTGCTTTATCAGAGGTACTTGCTATAAAAATATTTTACATCTTTGTTTTTTTTTTTTCCCCTAATATTGATGGTATTTTTTGTTTTCTTTTTGTGTTTTTAATAAGAGTTTTTTTTTTAAATTTAATAGAATCAGAATGATCTATTTTGCATTTGTAATGCTCTCTCATTCTTTTTAGATCAGGAATTATTCATTCATAGATCTGATGGTAGACTGTTCCTTGGTCTTCTAATTCTTTTATGATGTTCCAATTTATATCTAAAACTTAAACTCATTTAGACCTAATTTTATTATAGGACAAGGAATGTTGGTCTTTAGTAAGCTTTTTTCTTATTGTTTTCAGGTTTTTCCTGTAGTTTTTGTGAAACAGTGAATTCATATTCTAAATACTGGAGTGGGTTTATCAAACAATAAATTATTATGATGGTTGACTACTGTGTCTCATGTGTCTTTTGTACCTAATCTATGATCTACCTCTCTATTTCTTAGACAGTCCTGCTTTATAATATAATTTGAGATTGAGTGTTACTAGACCACTATCCTTTGTATTTTTATTTTTAGCAATTCTCTTGATATTATTGACCTTTTGTTCTTCCAAATGAATTTCTAGTATTTTTAGTAGAAATGGGTGGTGTATTATGTCAAAAACTTTTTCAACATCTACTGAGATAATTATGTGATTTCTGCTGATTTTCTTATAGATATGGTCTACTATGCTGATAGTTTCCCTAATATTGAATCAGCTCTTAATTCCTGGTATAAATCCTACCTGGTCAAAGTGAATTATTCTGCTGTTAAATTGCTACAGTCTCTTTGCTAATGCTTCATTTATAATCGTTGCATCAATATTCATTAGGGAAATTAGTCTATCAATTTCTTTTTCTGTTGTAGATATCAGAACCATATTTTTAGGGAATTTGTTAGGACTCCACCCATTTTTTTGAAATGGCTTATGCAGTATTGCAATTAAGTTTTCTTTACATGCTTAGTAAGTTTCACTTTGAACTATGTTGGACCAAGGCATTTTTTCCTAGGGAGTTCATTAATGGCTATTCAATTTCTTTGGCTTAGAGGGTTTTTTTTTAGGTTTCCTATTTCATGATCTGTTACTCTAGGCAATTAAAATTTTCTTGTAAATATTCATAAATTTATCTCAGATTGGCAGATTTATTGTTATGTAATTGAACAAAATATTTCTTAATGATTGCTTTAATTTCTTTTTCATTAATTTAACTTCTTTTCATTTTTGATACAGGATATTTGGTTTTCTTTTTGCTTTTTGTAAATCAATTTAATCAATGGCTTATCTATCTTATTTTTTTCTCATAAAATTGGCTTCTAGATTTATTCATTCAATAGGTTTTTTCCCCTTTATTTCAATCTCACCTTTGACTTTCAGGAGAACCAATTTAGTGCTCAATTGATAATTTTTAATTTGTTCTTTTCCAATTTTTTTTGTTTATTTGTTTTAGTTGCATGCCTAATTCATTTACCTGTTATTTTTACATTTTGTTGATATTAGAATTTAGAAAATAGAATTTTCCCTAGTACTTCTTTGGCTGCATCCCATAAATGGCACTTCCATTTTCTTGATTCTCACAATAGACTTCTCAGTCTGGTGCTGGCTAAAAATGCTTGGTGGGATATAGGTGGTGCTTCTGGAGGCTCTAGGAATCTGGCAGCTTACTGGTATTGAACTGGAGTTCCAGTGGTGATGTTTTTCATGTGCTAAGACTCTATAGGGTGTTTCTGTGTTTTCTTTGTACTACACTGAAGCAGGTGTTGGTCTGGCTACTGGAGGATTCCTAGTTCTTATGGGATGTATTAAGGCCCATGATGGTTTGTATTCCTATTTTTCCCATATCTATTTTGAGGCTCCTGGAGGATGCTTATTTTCTTGGAGATACCCAACATGATAGTTCCAAGATTCTGGAGCTAAAGTCTAAAGGCTCTCCTGATTTTAACAAGCACATGAGTATCTTAGTGTTGCTATTCATCTGCTCCACCATGCAGAGACTTAGGATCTTCTGCTGATATCCTGAAGTGGGGCTTGATGCTGACTGGTTGGAGAGGTTCCTGTCTTGGATTAAGGCTAACTTCTTCTCACCCTTATTGAGTGATAGGGATCAATTCTGCTGATCCTATAAATTTTTGACTGTTTAAACCTTTAACCTTTCTTATTCTGCTGCTCCAGGATTTGTATTGGGGCATTAGTTTATTGTCACCTTTAAGTGACATTTAAGTAACATTGATTTGATTCTATTGGTCATGGAGGGTTGCATTAATTTACTACTTAAGTCTGCCATCTTGGCTCCTGGAATTTTCTAGCCTATTTCTTGGCTTTAAATGCTATTAAAGTTGGTTTCTGGTCCTGGGGTGAAAGGGACACTATATCAAGTTTCAGGCCCTATTTTGTTATTGTTTTCAGATGTAGCTCTGAGGATCTTTAGATTTTGTTACTTCCAAAGTGGAATGATTCTTTTTGACTTGGATTCTTGTCTTTAACCAGGTTGAGAACTTCTTCCCATAGTACTTCTTATGGCCAAAGGTCAATGATCAAATACTCTGCTCTCCTACAACTTCAATTTCTAGTGTTCCCCTCTTTCTTGGAATTAAGATCAGTGTCATTGCTTTCTATTAAGTGCTGATGGGAACTTTCTTCCCTATGGTCACAAATGTTGTCTGTATTTTTGAACTACTTATGGGCAATGTGAAAAAGTTTTGAACTCAGTGCCAGAAAAGGGTCACTTGCAATCTTATTCTGACCACTTGTCCTCCCTGTCCTCCCCTTCAGTAGGCTGAAAGCTCCTGAAGTTGTTGCTTCCATGAATGCAGCTATGGATAGTCTCTGTTGTTTAGTCTCTGTTGCTTACAATGTATTTGATGGCCCACTGATATAGATCTATCCTGACAACTATAGTTGTCCTGTGCTAGAAAAATATTTTGTACCACTTTCTGTTGCTTTTGTTGCTTCTGAACTTGATTAGAGAAGTTATTTTAAAATTGTTTGTTGAGAAATCTGGAGAGCTCACCTGAATGTTTCTCTAATCCACTACCTTAGCTCCAACTTCCAGATCAAAATATGCACATATAGCTGGTATGATACTAAGATCTAGGGGAAAGAAAAGAAAATCTTAGGATTTTGTGAGGATCATTAGAAAATATTGAATTTCCCTTAAAATTTGTTCTCTATTCAAAGGACCCTTCAAGAAAACATATATGGAGAACAAGTTGGAAACTTTGAGAGGTGGGCATCACTGAATAAATTGAGATTTTTGGAAATATTCCCAGGATTAATCCAGTCCTTTAATACTCAGAGTTATAATTTTGAAGCATTGGTTTTACACAGAGGGTTTGAGTAGACTGTTGTATGACCAGTAATGACTTCTATTAGAAATTGGATTTTAAAAATATGATAAAGGAGATATCCTATGATCCTATGACACAATTTATGCCTGAAGAGAAATATTTATTTAGTAATGATAAAGAGGGATGAATGAATAACTTAAAATGTTGAATTAGTAAGAATTATACTTTACTGGAGTGATAGGAGTGATACTATTATTATTCCTATTTAACAGTTGGAGAAACTGATAAAGGCAAAGATTGCTATTCATCTAAGGCCATAATACATCTAGTAAAGTGTTAGAGAGAATTTAAACTCAAATCTCTTTGCATCTAGATCCAACATTTCACTTACTATGTCAACTAGCTCCTTCTTAAACATAAACAAGTATACAGGCTACATAAATTTAGATGACCTATCTTCTGCCTTTTTTTGGAGAGGAAAAACCCACATCAATAATACTGATTATTTGAATTATTAAAGTATTATCTGAATTATCTGATTATTATCTGAAGTATTAAAGGAAAATATAATTCTCAAAAATAACTTCCTATTGAGGGATTAATCACTTTTGGGAATTAAGTACAGCTATAAGCTTCCAAAAGGATTATTTTAGTAATCTCTATTGAGTAAATACACACAGATTTAGCGGTGAAACCCAAAGAGAAAATAATATTCAATACTGAGTGTTTTAGGGGAGATGATATGAGTAAGAAAAGATATAGGAGTATTTGAGTGTAGCTCCTCTCAAGGCCATTTGCTCAAGATATAAAGTTCAGTAATATAGAGAAATGTAGTGGGTAAAATGAGCCATTTCTCCATTCAAGCAGACAACAATTTCAAATAGTTGGAGTACATGGGTTAATTTACTCCTCCTTCTTTCTATTCATCCCTTAGATATCACAGCAAATAGATTCTATTGACTGACCTCAGTTGTCTCTATAATGAAAAACTATACCTTGTTGGAAGGTGCAGTGGCTGGGGTCTTTGCTGAGACTGTATGGGAAATAATGACAGGGTTAGGGAATCATAAAAAATTGCAATAATGAAAAAAAGTCAGTAAATCAAAGGAGTAAAATTCAGATGAAATTCTTTATGTAGTTTAAATACAGTTGCTTACATAGTATCTCCATTATTAGACAACTAGATCATTGAAAGCACTATGTTTTTGCCTTTTTAAAAAAATAACTCCAACACTTAACATTGCTTGGTATTTAGTAGTCACTTAATAAATATTTATTGATTCACTAAATTGTGTGCCTAGACATTAAGATTATAGAATTTTATCTTAGTTCTTAATAACAGTTTGTAAAGAAATTCCCATGAGTTATTCATCATACTTACACAATTGGTGGTGTGAACTGTTTTTTTTTTTTTTGTTGTTGTTGTTGTTGTTTTTTTTTTTTTTTTTTTTTTTTTTTTTTGTGGGGACGTCCTATGTGGTAGATTTGGGAAATAAAAGATGTACTTTGTGGAACATGTTTGTTAGGAAAGGTCATATCTTGTCATAATTATACATTATTTTAAAAATACAAGCAAGGACCTGAACTATAACATTGTTATGTTGACTTTGTACTCATTACTATGTCAACTAGCTGCTTCTTAAACATAAACAAGTATGCAGGCTACATAAATTTAGATGAGCTATCTTCTGCCTTTTTTGGAGAGGAAAAACCCACATCAATAATACTGCGGATTATCTGAAGTATTAAAGGAAAATATAATTCTCAACACACATTTGTGTGTTCAGAAACTCTATACAGACCTAATATATTTCCTTCTTATTTTCACCTGAAACTGAAAGTTAATTTGTTTTCTCATGTCTTTGTTAGAACTTGCCATTAAAATGTCTACTGGCTAATCTAGATCATGACATAAAATATTTAAAGTGCACATGGATGTTGGTAAAGGATAGAAATTTAGATCTAAATCAAGGAGGGATATTCATTTTTGTTGGGCCCACTATCCATTCATATAGAAATTCTTTCCAATAATTTATTTTTAATAACAAATTTATGACCTCCTAATGGAACTCTCCTTATATGTATGTATGTCCTATAGACAAAGGTTTGTATTGCCATTGAGTTGCATTCACAGTTGCCTCTGTAATTCTCATTTACTCTTGGATGTCATATCAGATTATTCTTTGGACTTGGAGTATGATTTCTTATTAAATACAACTAGCATGATTCAGTAACTAGAATAATAACATAAAGCCAGGAAACCTGAATTGTCATCTAAATTCAGTTTTCATTGACTTCTTATTTTGGGGAAGCCATGTAGTTCAGTTTTCTCCCCCTCCAAAAAGAAAAGAAAAAATAATATCCCCATATAAGAGAAACACTAAGAAGGTTTCATTTAAAATTGCATTCTAAAACAGCAGGCTTAGAAAAATGCAAGTATTTCAAAATAAGTTCTCACAAATCTTATCATGAAGAGAACTAAAATACATAAACTATTTTAGAATAGTTATCAAATTATAAAGTCTACACCCAGTATAAATACAGGAAAATCAAATTAAATGTATAGTAGAGCCATATATTTATGTAATTATATGTATTTATGTGAATAGATATGTAATCTCAATATATCTATAAATGTGTAATTTATACTATAGTTTACTTACAGCTACATAATTTTGTACTTAGCCACCATTTAATATATGTATATTTAGTATCTTTATTTACAATTACAATTTTGATTTATATATAATATTAAATAATGTATTTAAGTATATATATAATAAAGAATTACACCTACATATTTTTAATATTCTGTGATATATATATATATATAATTGTGTATGTATATATATATATATATATATGTATACATGTGCATAAATAATATAACAACATGTATACACAAGTATATAATTATAATAAAAATATACATCGGACCAGAAGAACATGAGCAAGATATTTTTTGGAGGGAGTCCATAGAATGAATTAGTGATATTTTATTTCAAAAAGTTAAATAATGAATTTTATTCAGAATATAATTTCAAAATAGAGATTACACATTTTAAGACAAATCTGGGGCAAAGTTTGTAATTATGAACTTGAAATCAATGGTTTAACAAAGTTAAAGTGGTCAAAATTAATTTAATAGATATAAACAACAGAAATTCATTTCTGCTAATATTTATGAATTTAATATTTCCTTTATATTCTGTTTAATGATGTTCAGGCCTGGAGACAACGTATGCCTATAGAATGCATTAACATGAGACATTGTTCAGTCATTTTTCAATTGAGTATGATTTTCATGATCTCATAGGGATTTTTTTTGGTAAAAATACTGACATGGTTTAACATTTCCTTATGTAGGTCAATTACTGATGAGGAAATTGAAGCAATCAGTATTAAATGTCTTGCCCAGTGTCACATGACTAGTAAGTATCTGAGACCAGATTTGAATTCAGAAAGATTTGTCTTTCCCACTTCAGACTTGGCATGCTACATATTGTGCCACTTAGCTACCAAACATAAGGTAGAGCAAGGAATTGTGGAATGGTCCAATTAAAATAAAGGAATAGATGATAAGTCAGAATCCTTCAACCTCTACCAGAACCTTCTACTAAAAATGAGGATTGTTATCAATGTTATTTTTTTTTTCCTTAAATATCTGCAGTACCTTTTCCTCTCCACCTCACTCTGTCAGTATAATATTCCCAATTTTATGAGATTCAAAGGCCTTTCTTTTATGTCAAGTATTTGATGTCTTTTACTTTATTATCTTCATTTAGTAGGTATCCAGGAGCCTTGTACATTAGTGTAATGAGAGACAACTTGTCACTTTCAAAAAATGTGCCAAAGTAAACTTGTTTTTATCTTTAAGAAATGCAAAGTGAATTTGAATCAATAATGTAAAACCTAAGATGAAATGCTAAGTAGTACTTCATTTCTACTAAGTTTTCTCAATGATTTCCCATTCCTACTTCAGGCAGTAAGAGGAAGCAGGATAGCAATTGTATTGTAGAGATCACAAAATTCGCATGAAAATGAATCAGGCAGCTACTTTTTCTACTCTCATTATAATCATTGTCAGGAATAAGAACTAGAATTTTAATGCTTCCACCAAACAGACTTCTTAAATGTTCTTAGGTCACTTTTTGAAGTTTTGTTGTTTTCCAATTTGTAGTGATTTATTTTCACTCCTACAACATTAAAGAGATAGAAACAAAAGGGTAGAAGTTATTAGCTTCAGAGTATAATCAACTTACATTGATATTAATAAATTGTAGTCATTTTCCGAGGTAGGAGTGTCAATGATTCACTAAGAGCAAATGTTACATCAAAATCTATATTTTTCATAAGCAAAAAATATTTCCATGAGAAATTAAAGCTTTTAAAACAACAAACTGTTCCCCTCACCATTATTTGAGTTAGGATTTTTGATCATTGGGAATATTCGTTTTGCTCTAAAATTACTGTGAACTTAAAACTTGAAAGTGAACCCTTCCCACCATTACATATATGTGTCTGTGTGTATGCATATATGCATGTGTTCTACACATATTGATTTTATATACACATACATATATGCATGCACTATAGATGCATGTATAAGGCATGCATGTGTGTTTATACAAATATATCTGTATATGCATAATTATATGCAAATAAATTTCTACTCAATGAGTTCCTTCAGCCAGGACTGTTTCACATCCCCTTAGAAGGGGATCTTTGTTACTATTTCAGAAATGATAGTAAACCAAATTTGCATAATAGTAAACAGGCCAATAAGGATCCAGTCCTGAGTCCATGTGTGTAAAAGATCCATGTGGGTGATAAATAATTTTGCTTCTGGAAGTATGTGATGATTTGAAATTAGGCAAATGAGCTCCCTACGGCAAAGAATGTGCAGGTGTTCTAGAACTATTTACTAAGTGATGAAGAAAAGCTTTTTACTTGACTGCAAAGGCAGGACTGAATGTGCATACAAAATAAACTAAATGGATATATTGTCTTAATTCTGCTGGCTACAAAGTATAAAGGATGACTTTCTGAACTCTTGAGAATTCTGCTGCTCTTTCTACCAGTCTGACAGGGTCTACTATGAAAGCCTCTATCAAAGCTGGGACTAATTCTTTCATATATATATATTTCCCCCCCACTCCCCCAAGGAATCCTGCTATCGTATAAGGTCAGATATTGGTTAAGATTTTAGCTAGTTAGATAATTTTCTAAGACTATAAATTACAGATAAATTTTCAATTAAAAATTAAATTTAAAATTACAGGTATGTTCTATTAAAAAAAAAAAACAACAGCACTGACAATTTCAAAGGGCCACTGTAAAACTAAACATCCTGAAGACATGGATGCCATACATGAAGTCCTATATCAATGTCAGTTCTTATGCCAACATTACCTTATGTTATACATTAGAATTTATCTCATCTCATTACCAAGATTGTCATCTGTGAAAGGGAGGAAGTTAATGGGATTCTCTTCTGTATACTCTAAGCAGCTAAACATGCCTTGAAGCAAGAAAATATTTAATAATGTATTGGTAAATATATAAAAATTACTGATTTAAATTTATTTTAACATCGTTTCTTCTTATTGAACCATTGGTAAACCAATCCAATTCTACATTGTCCTCCTCTTTTGAATTCCAAGCCCCATGTTTATATTGCTACTTATGCCCACTCAAGTATCAGCTTGGACCACTCATACCATTTACTTTAACCTCTACAAATGGACTGCTGAGTAAAAATGGAGAAAACTATCCAACTGTTCTGACTGAGTTTGCTAAAAAATTATACTACACAACCTCAAATGGACCATCATTGCTTCTAAGCCATGTTATGAGGTATTACTTATCAACTGATGACTCCACTCTCTAAAGTGGCTCTCAATAACTCTCCTCCACTCTCAATTTAGAATCTTACTCATATTTTACCAAAAAAAAATGAGGCCAATTGCAAAGAGTTTTTTCTTATATCCCTGACTTCATCTCCTATCACTTAGATGCCTTTTGTCCCTATTTTCTTCATTTGTTTGTCTCCCTTGATGAAATAATATTTTCCTTACCTTCTCTTCTTGTTCACGTGATCTCATTACATCCCATTTTTTCCAACAGTTTTCCCACTTTTTCAATCCCCACACTTGTGTTGTCTTCATTCTTTCTATGATTACTGTCTCATTTTTCAAAGCCTACAAATATTTCCATGTTTCCCTCATGCTAAAAAAAATCCTCATTTAATACTTCCAGTTAAATTTCATCTTACATTTTCCCCTCTTTTTATCTAAAGTTAAAAAGGCTTACTACAATGGGAGCCTCCCTTTTCTCTTTTCCTTCTCTCTTCTTAAGCCATACTTTCTGGCTTCCAACTCACACTTTTCAAAGTTAATCTCAGTCGACAAAATCCAATACCTTTTTCTCCATGATATTCCCTTCTCTTGTTTCTCCTCTTATTTATCTGATCATTTCTTCTTGGTCCCTTTATTGGCTCCTCTTCCAGATTGCATCCTCTAAACATATGCATTACAGTTTGGTCCCAAGTCCTTTTCTGGTCTTACTCTATAATACTATATTTGGTAGCTTCATCAATTCCCATGGATTTACATATCATCATTATGTTGATAATTTTCAAATCCGGTTATCCTACCTTCACTTCTCTGTAACTTCCAATCTTTCACTTTTCAGAAAGCTTAAACTGGATTACTGTAGAAATCACAAACTCAAAATGTAAATAATTATCTTTCCCTCTAAATTCTTTTGTAATCCAACTTTTGTTATTACTACAGAAGATATCACCATTATCCCAGTCCTTCAGACTGGCAACCTACTAGTCACTCTGGACTTCTATTTTTTTTTATCCTTTCATATCAAATCTTTGCCAGTCTTTCACTTTCACTTTCGAAGAATAGCCAACCATGCTGCACTCAACCACTAAAAATGATTTTCCTAAGGCACAGATTTAATCATGTCATCTCCTCAGTGCATAAATTCCATAAATTCCCTATTGCTTCCAGGATACTTTTTTTTAAATGTTTGATTTAGCATTCAAAAGCCTTTATAATCTAATTTTCTCCTATTTTTTCATTTGTTTTACAACTTACTCTTTGATATCTACTCTTAAATTCAGAAATATTTGGCTTTCTGACTGTTCCATGAATAAGGCACTCCATCTTTTGGCTCTAGGTATTATTTCTGATTGTTCCCAATGTCTGGATTCTTCTGTACAGCCTAATGATATCTATGACTTCCTTTCATTCTCAAATAAAATCCCATTTAAAAAAAATCTATCTTATCCAACCCCTTTTAATTCAAATGCCCTTTCTCTGATTATACTACATTTTTCCCAAATGGAAAAAAATGTAAAGATGATTTTTATATGACTCTGAATGTTTCAGAGGAAAATTATGCACTGCATATATTTTTTTGTTTTAAAAACAATTTTTTTAAAAATTGTAATATTTATTTTAAATAATCTATTGTTAAACAATTAATCAGTATCTACCATTGGAATCATCTAACTTTTAACAAACTGGGGAAATACTTTTATAATCTATAAAATTCATCAAAACAAAATTTTTCATTAGCCATTTCTGACAATGTTTGTTTCTTTCTTTCTCCCCCTTAAATTCATCACTTCTCTATCAGGAATCAAGTGTTGTTTCAAGTTCATTCTTTGGGACTATTTCCTTTGCATTGATCAAAGTTCTAATATATTTCAGTTGTTTTTCTCTATAATATCATTGCTATCATTGCATAAATTATTTTAGTTCTATTCAATTTGTTCTGAATCAGTTAATACAAGTGTTTTCATCGTCCTCTGAAATTGTTCATTTAATCATCTGTTGTGTCACAAAAGATTAAATTAAATTCATATACCATAATTTGTGTATCTACTTTTCAAAAGAGTTACATTGTTTCCAATTTGGGGATTACCACAACTAGTTTTGTTTTGTTTTGTTTTTGATAATGTATTAGTATCTATGTGTAAAGGGTAGAACTCTGGAGAAGTATACTTGAAACAAAGATACTTACAACAAGGTGTTAACTCAACGGAATTGATGAGATGATGGTTCTTTAGTATACATATACTTAGTACTTAATATGTGATGTGATGATTCTTTAATTCACACATACATAGTGTGCTGAAATGATGTAATCAACCAATATATTTAAGAGCTGAGGGGACTGGAAATGAGACATTCCATCTTTGACCATCCTCCTGGTGGCTTTCCTGCCTCCTGCACTCTTCCATTGAGATCAAGACTGAGTCAGACTATAACAGACACAAACTGTGAAAAAGACTGACTGTGAGAATAATAAAGAGTTTAGACTATTCCTGACTATCCTTGTGGTGACTATTCTACTGAGACCAAGACCAATCTGGAAGACCTCCAGAAAGTTAGCCCGAACATTACATCTATGGATCTTTTCCTTCTTTCTTTGATTATTTTGGGGTTTGGGATTAGTAATAGTATTGTTGGTAAAAGGATGTGGATATTTTGGAAATTTATTAGTTCCAATTTGTTTTCTAGAACAACTATATAAACTTACAGCTACAGTGACATTACATTAATGTAGCAATTTTTCCACAAATCTTACATTTGTAAATTATTTCCCTCTGGTTGTTGTAAATACAAAAGGTGTGGAGTGGAAAGGTAACACAAAATTGCTTTTTTCTAAACGTGAATGATTTAACAAATTTCATATAATTATAGTAACTTGGTTTTCTTTTCTTAAAACTGTATGTTCGTAATCTTTCATATATATATGTATATATCTATAATATATATATATGTATGTATATTTCTCAAAATAGTTTCCCTTTATACTACAAACCCAAAAAGGTATGGACCAGGAACTTTCATCGCTTATTTACACTTTTATCAATACAATCTTCACAGAAATGTTGATGATGAACCATAACATTTAAAAATCTAGCATTCCTCTTTGATCTTCAATATAACATTATTTCTTCAGCTGTAAAATGGATTCGAAGCTTTTGTGAACTTAACAACCGTAAGTTTAATTCATAAAGATAATCATATTTATTTTGAAATTTACTTATCTTATAACATTTATATTATGAATGAAACCTTTCTAAATATATCATCATTTTCTTGATTTGTTAATAAAATGTATCAGTTATTCTGTGCATAAATTTTGAAGATGAGTGAAGCAAAGGGAGGAGAAAATATATTAACAAAGAAATTAAATGACTTATTTATTGGTTCATAAGAAAAATCAGATTGAATCTATTTTTCTATTTCCCTGAAAGAAGAAATTCCTCAATTGTACTATATAGAACAGAAATATTTTGCTCTAATAGTGAAGGGAATATCATTAAATAACAGTAATGTGATAACTGACTACCAAATGTAATATGAATAGAGAGCAAAAATACAAAAAAAGATTTAAAAGTAAAAGGAGAAAAATGGATAGAATGGGAAAAAAAACCCTAGAAATATTTTTTTTTAAAGTAGCATGTAATGAATATTTGTAAACATTTAGCATTTAGTCTCTTATTGTGATTATTTATTTTTTCATGGGCTAACTAAACCAAAAAAAAATTCTTATAGCTATATTGGTCACCTTATAACAACAACAACAACAACAACAAAACAAAACAAAAAAAGAAAGAAAATCCATATATACTGAATTCATTTATAGAAGAATTGGATGAGGAAGTTGAAGAAAAAGGACAAAAATTGCAGGGTGAGGAGGAATATCTGCAAAGAAAATATTTTACTTAAATATTGATTGATAATAGCGTCTAGAGCAATTACCTACAATACCTGATAATATAATAAGGGTAGGATAGCTCAATGGTTCATTGCACAGAATGCTGGGACTGTAATCAGGAAATTTACTTTTCTAGATTCCTTTTCCTGAGTTCAAATTTGGCCTAACCCACTTACCCAGGGCAAGTCACTTAGTCCAATTTGCTTTAGTTTTCATAGCTTTAAAATAAATTGGAAAAATAGAAAACCATTCCAATATCTTTGCCAAGAAAATCCCAAACTAGGTCATGAAGAATTGAACATAACTGAAAAAAAATTAATAACAAATAATAACTATAATACAATGCTCCCAATTTTGTGTAAAAATCTCTTTTAATTCAAGGAGAAGTAATACAATTCAATTCAAAAAGCACTAGACCCCTAATATAGATGTTATTTTGCATTGCAGAGCCTGGGAATAACAAAGATAAAAAGTTTCTCCACTGCAGAAGTTTGCATTCTCTTAATTATAATTAGCCTTTATATGAAATGTTATGGGAATTCCTATTTCTTTTTTTTTTTTTTTTTTCATTTTGCATCTTGAGGTTTGAAGTTTACCAGGAAATAGAAGTTATATATCCTATTCTCTTTCTGGTAACATCACCCTATGTTTTGACCTTACCCTTAGAATAAAATATGTTATGGAACTTTATTTTTCTGGAGAAAATAGCTCAATAATAGAGAGGCAAAAGAAGGAATAAAGAGAAGAATTTGTTGCATGGATACAATAGGAGTAAAGAAGAATTAAGAGCTCTGGAATCATCAGAGCAGTTTTGTCATCTTATTTGTGTAATGATGAAGTATTTTCTTTTTTTTAATTTTATTTTATTTAGAATTTTTTTCCACAGTATATATGCATGAGTAATATTTTTTTATAATATTATCCCTTGTATTCATTTTTCCAGAGTTCCCCCCCCCCCTCTACTTCCTCTCCTTGATGACAGGCAATCCTATACATTTTACATATGTTACAATATAACCTAGATACAATATATGTGTGTAAATACCATTTTCTTTTTGCACATTAAGTATTAGATTCTGAAGGTGTAAGTAACCTGGATAGATAGACAGTAGTGCTAACAATTTACATTCACTTCCCAGTGTTCCTTCTCTGGGTGTAGTTATTTCTGTCCATCATTGATCAACTGGAAGTGAGTTGGATCTTCTTTATGTTGAAGATATCCACTTCCAATTGATGAAGTATTTTCAAAATGAATCTGGAGAGAATTCTATTAAGGAAGATTCCTCTCTCTAACTGGCTTATTAGTTTTATCCCATGAAAAGTCAAGAGTCAAAAATCAAGTTAAAGTCAAAGAAAATAAGTATGTTTAGGATTTATTTTCCTTTTTAATTATTTACTGGACCTATTATATCATCAGTACCTGATATACTGTGAGAAACTTGCTTTACAAAATTACACCAGCACCAGTTCTGCAACATATTCTTGGAAGCTGGATAGAGTAGAAGTATCAATGGAAACAGATGCTACTAAACTGAAGCCAAAGACCCCTGCAGGAGGTGTGTTGATTTAGAAAACCATATATTATTTATGTTTCATTGTATTTTTCTTGTATTTTGTTAAATATTTCCCAATTACATTCTAATCTGGGAACTATATTTGGTGTATTTTGGGGGATCCCATGTTTGATTTCTAAAGGACGTGGCAATGAAATATTAAATGACTTGGCTAAGATAATAACCATTAGTGTCAGACAGAGAACTGGAAACAAGGATAATATTATGTAGCCTAAATCACCTCTAAGACCAAATATACAATTCTTTATTTAATTTTAAAAGTCTTTTGTAACTTGTTTCCTAGTAATTTTCCAAGTTTCTTATGCCTCATTCCTCTTCAGGCACCCTGTAATTCAATGACACCAATCTTCTCTTCCCTAAGGCATCTCCTGTTTCTGTGTATATTTATTAACTGTTTCCTCCTTTATCTATATCTTATGGCCTTTTCCAATTTTTTTCATCTCTTAAATAAAAGCCCACTTTTTATAAGACACCTTTCTCACTCTCCTCTTTGTTCTTAATTTTAAGATTATTTCCTTTCATTTTGTTTATATTTTGCTTATGCATAATTGTTTTCATATTTTTCCCAAAGGAATTGTAAGCTCCTTAAAAGAAGGTACCAATTTTTTTTCCTAGCACATAGCACAATGTCTGGAACAAAGTAGGCACTTAATGATTCATTATGTCATATTGCTTCTTCTGAGTCTTTAATTAAAACTGCAGAAATTTTAGTTTCCATGTTCCCATTACAAAGTGAAAATCAGGGCAATTTCTTTTTCAAAAAAGCTCATTTTTCTTCTCTTAATATCAAATATCAAATTTACATACTTAGGTAAAATCACCATTAATGATCATATAAAATATTTGCAGTATCATGAGAATAGAAAAAAGATTTAGTTTCAAAAATGGGGAATAATATTCAAACTTGAGGGAATTAAGTACAGATAAAAAAATCAGACATTCAACTACTATTATATCCCTTTCAGCTTGCACTTAACTTTCTCCGAAACTGCCATGCTTTTGTCTTCTCTTCTCTTATGCCCAATCTTCATGTTCATCTGGTCACCATTTGTTCCTGATATTCTTTTCCCCCTTTCTGATAGCCCCAGATTTTTCTGCATGCTACCTACATATATACTACCTTTGAAGAAAAGAAGACATGTAGCTTGATGAATGTATAATTAGAGATTTTTTTAAGGCAGAATATTTAATAAGAATTTGATGAGTCAAAATTTAAAGAAATTAAAATGGATTTTGAAAGCATAGAAATTTAACATGATAAAAAGAAAGTAAAGTAGAACGGGCAAACTAAAAGATGTATGAGGAAATAACAAGACACTCAAAAATGTACTGATTCACTGTTTGGAGAATATCTTTTGGTTTGCGACTCTTAAGATTAAAATTTTCCTAATTGTCAATAAAACTTGCTTCCACAACATTTTTTATGCGATTTTCTTGTCAAAGGTACTGGAGTGATTTTCCTTTTTTTTTTTTTTTTTTTCCTCCAGGGTCTCCACTTTACAGTAGAGGAAACTAAGCAAACAGAGTGATTTGTCTAGGGTCACACAGCTACTAAGTGTCTGAAACTGAATTTGAACTCATGTCATCCTGACCTTAGGACCAGCATTTTATGCACAGTGGTAACTATCTTTTAGTTTAGTATTATAACCCTTTATTTTTAGCCAAGGAGAGAGGTTTGGAGAAAATAAATGTTTGTTCAGAATTTTTAGTTTTCCCATGCAAATCCTCAGTTGAATTAAGCCATTGCTTCTTAGGAATAAGATATTATACTTAGATCTAGAAGCAACTTAATATTTTATTCATAAGGAAACTGAGTTTCTCAGAGATGGTAAGATATTTGATAGGAACCGTGGAATCCAAACTTAAGTGTTTTGATTCCAAATCCAATGTTCTGTCATTGAATATCACTTTATCTCTTGTTATTCTTATTTTACTTGTTTCCATTTCATTTCCCAAAATAATTATTTTAGTCCAAGCCCAATCACACCCAAAATATATTTACTTATATTAGTAAATGTAGTTTCCTGTTTACTATAAAAAATGAAGTCATTTTTGGAACTCTTTTCTACTACTCAAAATTTTGTCGTGTTCTCATTCATCCTCTCTTTACTACTTTTCTAGTATTTTGGAAGCGGGTTCAGATTCCTTCATAAAATCAACTTTCATGCCTTTTTTGAAACAGTTTTTGTCTAAAAACATAAACAAGTCACTCAATCTCATTGGGCTTCAATTATTCACATGTAAAATTAATTACTTTTCTTTCTTAAAATTCCAGGACTTTGCCTTGATCATGAGATCTCTTCTATAATGTATATTTACTCTCTGGCTCCCAAAAACAAATTTTCAATTCAGCCCTTTAAAGGATCATTCAATTCACTGATCTCAAGGGCCCTGAGGCTCCCTAAAACACCTCATAGTCAGAAAATGTATTTCCAAATCATTGACTTAAGTCTTTCTCTGTCTTTCCAAATTATCACTAAACATCTCCAATAATGATCTCATGCAACACGGAACTTGTACTTCTCTAATACACTTGGAAATTGCTAATTACAATATCTAACACATGTTTAATGATTACTCTGTATCAGGCATTATGCTAAGTACTTTACATTTTCACTTGATCCTTACATCAATCCCAGTTGATTCATATTCAAGTCTTTCCACAAAATCCTTTCAGAATGTATCCATTCACTGTGTTAGGAATCATACTCTATCCTTTGGCAAGGTGCACATAGTAATGCATCAGTTTGTCAATCAGATATTCTTCATGCTTCTCATGCTTTGTGACCACTGGAAATCACTGGAAAGTAGATGCTGTTATTACTATTGCCATCTTACAGATGAGGAGACAGATGCAGTCAGATGTTAAATGACTTATTCTGAGTCACAAGACTGTCTGAGGCTGAATATCGTCTTGATTCCAGGCCTGACTCTCTATTAACTGTACCACTTAACTAGCCCTTTTAAATATTGTTATGTATATGTGCATGGGATGGACATAAGCATGTACATATGCATTCCTATAAACTCACTGGAAGAAAAATCATGTGCAATGTAAACTTTGTATATCTTATAGTGCCTAGAACAGTATTTTATAACAACAAAATTCCTATTTGCATGGTACTTTAAGATTTCCTTTCTTTATATATGGTTACATTAAAATGTCATAAATATCTTATGAATTACATTATCACCTCATAAATATCCTGTGACATGGGTTGTATAACCATTAGTAGCACCTCTATTTTTTACATATTAAAAAACTGTGACTTGAAAATGTTAAATGATTTGTCCATAGTCATAGAACTGTTACATGTAGGCAGTATTTCCAATTAGCTATTCACTTGATTTTAAGGCACTATTGTACTCTTGCATTATTCTATGTATGTGCTTAGTAAATATTCGAAAAATTTGATTTTGAAATGCTGATTGAATCCTGGGAAATATGCCATTGAAAACTTTAATTCCGAAATGTAAATGCTTGGTTAGATAATATATTTTAGAAAGAAACTATGGGTAACCAAGGTAACCAGTACTACTCCATCAGCCAGCATCACATCACATAACCCATATGTGGAACCATTGGTTAGAGCAAATGGCGACATTTTGAATGCTATGGATAAGTTTATTTACTTTGACTGTATACTTCCCAGGAAAGTACACGTTGATAATGATATTGAAACACACATTGCCAGAACTAGTTTGTGTTTGGGAGCCTCTGAAGGAAAGGATAAGATATCAGACACAGGTGTTTTCTTGAGTTAAACTGCCAAGCTTTCAAACTCTACTGTAAAAAGCACAACTCCATTGAGTTGGCTTCTTTGTTTGAATGCCAAATGTATGTTTGCCAAACAACAACAACAACAAAACACTATTTTATGGAGAATTTACATAGGTCAAGGTCTTATGTGACTGTCAGAAAAAAATGATACAAAAACATTTTCAAAGTCTCTCAAGTATTTTGGAATTGATTGTATGTCAAGGGAGACTAGCACAGAACCACCCAGCATAGAATGCCCTCATCAGAGAAGGTACTGTGCTCTATGAGCAAAAAGGAATTTTGAAGTAGTTCAAAAGAAATGTAAAATATACAAATTTAGGGAATCTACCCTAAATGTTTATAGGGACTATTTGTGTCCAACTTGTGGAAGAGCATTCTGAACTTGCATTTTTCTAATTAGTCACAGTTGAGCACATTGTAACTTAACTCCAACACAGTGATGTTATATTGGTCCCCTTCAAAGGGCAATAACTAATCAATAATTTATTTTTGTTACTTCAACAGATAGATTAAACTTCATCTTTTCAGCAATTGGCCTTTTTAGTAATTGTTCATTTATGAGGGATCAATTATTACTCATGCAAATAGGAATTACTTTTTTTTCATAGTAGAGTATGTGGAGTCATGCAGATACTAGTATATGAATTAGCAAGCAATTTTTAAAAAAGTCTGCTCTCTAGTTTTGGGAAGGAAATTAATTTAGTCAATGGTAGTTGTTATTTGAAATAATTATTAAATTATATAATGTCATTCATGTCTTTATATATTTAAAAAAATAATGTGTAGTTTTGTTCACTTTGTTTTATACATTAATTTATGGAAACTTAAAATAATTGATTGTTCAATTAATTAATTAGTTGATTAATTAAACTCCTAATACAGTGTCAATACAAATAGCACAAATTTACATATATGCGGATATATGTCTGGATGACTTTAAAAGATTAAAAAACAACAATATTTAATAGTCTTATCTTTCCTTCACTTTTCTCAAAAATCAGTTATCCTATCTTTCATAAATTCAGTCATTTTACCCATTTATCATATGCAAATGGTATAGTATAGTCACATAAATTTTTTTCTGTAATAATAAACAATATACACTTTGAAAGAATTAATTAATTTTCAAATAATGAGCTTTTTTCAGAAAGTCACATTTTACAATAGTTTAGTTTCATAATCAATCAGGTACTAATTATTAATATAAGGAAATTATATTAACACTTAGATATCTGAGAGTTAATTTTTGCTTTGCTTGTATTTTCCTAAAAAACTTGATTCTAAAATAAATGTCTCATAATTTTTATGAATATCCTTTAAAATCTAAGAGGACATGTATTCCTATTCTTATGAATATCCCTACATTTGTGCAACCCAATCTATTTCTGTGACTCTAGGGAATGTTTTGCCATAAATCCTTCACATAGTCATTCAATGTCGTGGAGACCACAATTGATCTCTTGGGAAGATGTTGATAATCATGAATCTATTTGACCATTCATTATCTTTCATCTGTGGCATATGAGCAATCCATTTCACCCATTCATATATCTTTTTGATGATGGCTTTTTTGTCTGTCTCTCTAATTTTCATTTTTAATGTGTTTCAGTCTGTTTATGATAATTGTTTAATTGCCAATGGAGCAAACCATCAGCAATGATTATTTAGAAATTAGTTTTACATGAATCATGCCATTTAAAATCACCTTGTGTACACATATGTGCATATCCATGTAAATGTGTAGAAAGGAAGGAAAGAAGGAAGGTAGATGGTTTTATTTAGATTCATTTTTGACTTAGTTGAAAGAGGTCTTTCTTTGCTTGGATTTCTACCTTGCTTTACTCACTAAATGAGTGTGGCTTTAGTCAAACTGAGACTTATTTGAATTCCTTAGCCTAAAAAAACACCAAAGTCTCCCAGTGTATGTAGGACCATTTCTAGTCATCCTGATCCATATCTAGCTACTGGACCCATATGGCTCTGGAGGAGAAAGTGAAGCAGGTGAACTCACATAAGCTTCACTCATTTAAATCCAGTTCACTTCCGTGTCATGGCATCACCTCCCTGATGTTATGATCTTCTTCGAGAATAAAGAACAAACAATAAAACGATGGGTATAAAATATACATACATATGTATATATATATATATATATATATATATATATATATATATATATATATATATATATATATATATAATAGAAAACTCTTAAAGTAGAAACAAAATGAAACAATGCAGAAATGTTCTAATACTTATAATCTTAGGAAATTTATGGAGATGGAGAAATTAAGTGGTTTGGCCAGAATTAATAAAATCCCTATGTAGCAAAGTAAGATTTGAACCCCAGTTTTACTTAAATCAAAGGAGTATTATCTGTGCACTATAAAATGGTTGCCTTTTGCCACTAAAATAAGATTACTATTAAAAATATGCCCCTTTTCCTTCATAGAAAAACTTGGAATTAATATGGATATTGAAAAACTTGAAAAGTAGCAACCAAAAATAATATATTGCTTTAGCTTGTACTTTTTTGTGCCCCAAGCAAAATGTTTATTCATTTATTTCTGTTTATTCTAGAATGGTACTAGTCAGGTTGCAACTGGTGGTGTGCTTGCTGTGAAGTTAATTGCAGCCTAGTCTCCACACAAGAGTTATTAAAGACTTAAAAACTGTGCTGAAGATATCCTCAAAGGCCCTTTTAGACATTCACTCACTCCTACTTTCCACACAACAAAATGACCTGGTTCTTAAAGCTCTCTGTATAATTGAGGGAAATGAAGGCCTGATTTCTTTCATCTCATTATTATTTTCTTCTCTCTTTATAAAATATTTAGGCTTGCTTGTAACTTGTTTATCCCTAAAATTATTTCGCATAAACAAAACTTCCTTCGTTGTCAATGAATTTTGAATATAAAATTACAATAGCACAAATGGTGATATTTAGAAGATTGTGCTATGAAACAAACAAAATCAAAAACTCCTGAAGTTGTGTTGACATGTAAGCAAGAATTCATTTTTTTGAGTTACAGGAGGATGATTTTTGACTTATATCCCTTCTTGTTCCCTTAAATGCCTTTATTGAGAATGCTATAGAAAGCATCAGATACCATTAAATCATTGAATTTTAAAGTTAAAATTTATTTTTCTCATATCATGCACTTGACACATGAATAAACTAAGGAACAATAACTTGCAAAGAATCACACAAAATGTCAGGACTATGAAAAAGATCTAGTTTTCTTTAGCTTTGGCTAGTATTCTTTTCACTTTAATGTGTTGACTAGGTGATTAATATTAATGAATCTGGTTGGAAAAGTGCTTTATTCTATAGATACCAATGTTTATAGAAATGATGCATCAATGTCTTTCTTCTTTTAAAAACTTTTCTATTCTCTTGTTGGGTAGTTTTAAAGGGTAAAGTAGGATACTTCAGGTAAATATAACAACTTAGATATGGAGGAATCTTTGGATAGATTTCAAGAAAGTCATAGAATGTGGAAAAAAGTCATAACTATTTTGTTAAGATATGTATGTGTATGCATACATGCACATATATAACACATGAATATATATGTGTGTATAACATGTATACATACACATATATATTTATATCTATCTTTATCTACATATATGTATACATAAAATACACACATAAGATATATAAAAACATTTTGAAAAGGGAAAAGCTTCATCAGATTACTAAAGATATCCACAACAACAACAACAACAACAACATAAAACTCTTGAAAAATTGTAATATCTCTAGACTTAGGGTCAGAACACATCCAGGCTTTGTTACTCAAAACACACTATTTAGCCTCAGTACTCTGGGTAATTCTCTAAATAGTGTCAATTTGTATTGATATAGGGAGTTTTTTCTGTAATAATAAACAATATACACTTTGAAACAATTAATTCATTCTCAAATAATGAGCTTTTTTCAGAAAGTCACACATTCTATATTCTATATTCCTAATATTCATATTTTAGCAGAAATGAGAAAATACAAAACATCACTAATTTACCTTTCCATTATATATATATATATATATATATATATATAGTTTTTAGGCACTGTGTTAGACATTGTAAAGGGATGAAGGTGGGAATAAAACATTATAAATTATGGCACTGTGTCTCATGCATCTTATAAATTTTGAATGGAAAATTTCCAAATCACAGTTTAAATATGGCATTCATATTCATATTTACATTTATAGACAAAGTATAATAGAAAACTTAGGTATTACATGTCAATTAAGAGTCAAGAATTTTCATCTTTAAATACCACATGTATTTACTATTAAATTCTGAAAACACTTCCAAAATTCCTTTAAAATACGACAGAAACTTTTAAATGATGACATTGAATTTTCAGAAACAATGTATATTATTAAGCATGTCAAAGGAGTGGCAATAGCTAAAATATTTAAGAAGCTTTTATTCTGAATGCAGTTTTGATAAATCCATTACAAAGCTGGATTGGCTTTAAGCAGTGGTTTGCTGAACCAGGAAAAATGTTCATACTTTGAACTCTTTTCATCCAGTGTCAATTAATTTGCATGATGAAAAGAAAAGCCTTCTCAGCTCTCTTCATGGGGAGTAAATATATGTAACTTCAGATAGCTAGTTAGGTTAATCCCCACTGTGTGTTCCCAATAGATATCCAAAGGCAAGTAACTTAAAGCCTGTTTCTATATAAAAAGGGTATTTGTATTCAGGTCACACATTTATGATCTTCTGATTTGAACTGCTCTAAACCTTGAAGCAGTGTTGAGACACTAGCCTTCATAGCCACAGAAACTTAAATACTTCTCAGAATTAACTCTTGCCTTAGGACTTTGAATTACAGTTAAATGTCTTTTCTAAGGAAAATTATTAATTTGAAATTTTTTGTAGTAGAATATTCTGAATATTTTCATGTCTATTATAAATGCAAGTCAATGATCATAAATGATATTCACTTTTCAATTTTGAAGAAAATCAACGAATATTTACTCTTATAATCATTAAGGTTTATCTAAATTATGTTCATATAATTTACTTTTAATATTTTTTTTGCAGTTTTGTATAATATTTTTTGTGCTCCTCTCTGAACTTCAACTTGGGAAATTGGAGACAGAAGCCGCTGAATCTGTGCCAGATTTATTTAGCATGAATCTCACTCATAATGAACAGTCAAGGGGAAATAGCACAAATGCATAATTTTAACTTGTCATTGCTATGTGCTCAGGGCACATAAAAGAGGCATAGCATATAAGAACACTCTAAGAAATATGCCTCTAGAATTCACAAGGATCATAGTGCACTCTGGAAATTGTTGAAGTGGCTTTCACTATAACCATAATTTTATCTTTCAATGATCAGAGATATTGTCATTGTTGGGCATTCTTCCCCATTATTTTTATACTGACATCTCTAGAAATATTTTGGCTGCTTTATAAATCTGTGGAATAATATTTCTTGGGCTAGATTTTCCCTAACTTGGGAAACTTAGTCATATTCCTTGTAGAAACTACATTAATATACTATGCTCTCCCTTTCTTTTGGGAACTTAATTTTGTGCACCTAAATAGAGAAAAGATACTTTGGTAAGTAAAAAATAAGCTGGGTTGAGCCTGTACTATTATTGACAAACGAAGACACATGAAACTACATTAAATGAATCTATTCTAGTCTGTAGTAATTGGATTTATCAGAGCAGAGAAGTCACTGTTAACAGATTCCTAATGGCCCTGATTTTACAGACCTTAACTACAGCCAAAATTTTAAACCACTTTTGCAGAGTATGCTTGGAACAGAATAAAATACTGATATTTTTGATTCACTGGAAATTTTGTTCTGAAATTTTAAAAGGACTTCCTGTTTTGGGTCAAGGCAAATTGTATATCAGTTAGGTGTCAACATTGAATTAGCACAACTAAGATTGTTTTGTTAAATAAGCTCAAATAATTAATCCCTTGGCTGATTCTTAGTAATAATAATAATAACGCTAAGTTCTAGTTATTCAGTAATGAAGAGAGCCATCTATAGCCAGAGAGAGGATTGTGGGAACTGAATGTGATTCACAATATAGCATTTTCACTCTTTTTGTTGTTGCTTGCTTGCATTTTATTTTTTAAAACTGGTTTGATTTGATTTTTTTTTATGAAGCATAATAATTACATAAAATGTATACATATATTAGATTTAACATATATTTATACTATGTTTAACATATATTGGAATACTTACCATCTAAGGGAGGTGGAGGAAGGGAGGGGGAAATAGGAACCTAAAGTTTTGCAAGGGCTAATGTTGAAGAATTGTCCACTCATTGTTTTCAAAAATAAAAAGCTTTAATAAATAATAATGATGATGATGATAAAAATAAAAGAAAAAATAACTCTTTTATAATTGTAATGCACATCTCCCAAGGGTCATGAATTTTATATGCCTCTGTAATCCAACAAATCAGGCAAGAAATCAATCATGCTTATAAGACAACCAAGAAAAATCTAGTTAAGTCAGATGCATTTTTTAGAATGAAAGAGAAAACAACATGGGGAAAGGAAACAAAATATTGTCAAGGGTATTGATAAGCTGAGTTACATTTGACAGTGAAGTACACATCACTTAATGGTTTTTAGATAAGGCTTGGGATGATCACAAGATATTTTGGTTAGTTTTATAAATTAGGGAAAAGACAGTTACCATATTAAATCATGATTAACACTGCCATATGGATAGAATATCATCTCATTTTATATTTTCTCCAAAATGTTTATCATCCTTCATTTTTTGTTGCTTTACTACATAAGATCTAAGTTATTTTAATAAGTGTATTTTGTTTTTGTATAAAATGAAGACTTTAATCTTCCTGATTTTTCCTGAGCTTCAAATTATGCACTTTCCTGATAGTGTGACTTTTTTTGTGCCCTGTTGGTAAAAATCATGACTTGCTTTGAGAGAATTGTCTCTTTGGACAAAACCAGTAAGTGGGGCCCTAATCACAATATACAATGATTTTAAGATTGAAGCCCAAATCAATTATCTTCACTATTCTCTATTTCTTCTATTTTATCTAGAGATATAAAATATAACTGCTTTGGCTGTATTCCATAAATTTTGGCACATTGTCTCATTATTGTCATTCTCTTAGATAAAATTATTGATTGTAACTATGATTTGTTGTTTCAAACATTCATTTTTTTTATTTTTTTGCTTTTTTTTATTATTAAAGCTTTTTATTTACAAAGCATATGAAGTGGTAATTTTTCCAACATTGACTCTTGCATAACCTTTTGTTCCAAATTTTCTCCTCCTTCCTCCCACCACTTCCCCCCCAGCTAACAGGTCTTCCAATACATGTTAAATATGTTGAAATACATGTTAGGTCCAATATATATACATATACATATATATATATATATATATATATATATATATATATATATATATATAGTTATCTTGTTGCACAAGAAAAATCAGATCAAGAAGGAATAAAAATAAAAACTGAGAAAGAAAACAAAATGGAAGCAAATAAGAGAGAGTGAGAATGCTATGTCGTGTTCCACTCTCTGTTCCCATGGTTCTCTCTCTGGGTATAGATGGCTCTTTTCATCACTACACTAGTGGAACTGGTTTCAATCATCTCATTGTTGAAGAGAACCACATCCATCAGAATTGATCATTGTATAGTCTTACTGTATAGTCAAACTCCCAAGAAACTATTTTAGTGACCTTGAAAAAATAACAACAAAATTCATCTGGAAGAACAAAAAGTCAAGAATTCCAAAGGAATTAATGAATAGAAAAGAAAATGAAGGTGGCCTTGCTGTACCAGATCTAAAACTAGAAAGCAGCAGTCATCAAAACTATTTGGTACTGGCTAAGAAATAGAGGAGATGGTCAAAGGATATGAACAGATGATTCTCAGATGAAGAAATTGAAACTATTTCTAGCCATATGAAAAGATGCTCTAAGTCATTATTAATCAGAGAAATGTAAATTAAGACAACTTTGAGATACCACTACACACTTGTCAGATTGGTTAGAATGACAGGGAAAGATAATGCAAAATGTTGGAGGGGATATGGGAAAACTGGAACATTGATACCTTGTTGGTGGAATTGTGAATACATCGAACCATTCTGGAGAGCAATTTGGAACTATGCTCAAAAAGTTATCAAACTGTGCAAATCCTTTGATCTAGCAATGTTACTGCCAAAGAGATTATAAAGAAGGGAAAGGGACCTGTTTGTGCAAGAATGTTTGTGGCAGCCTTCTTTCTAGTGGCCAGAAACTGGAAATTGAGTGGATGCCTATAAGGATATGGTTCCCGCAAAACAAGAGAAGGGAATTGTAAGATCCCTTTAAATGGGCAGCGCCACAGCGCATCTGGAGATTGAGGCCCAGAAGTAATTTCTGTGGATATTAGGACTGCCTTGTAGGTGGGATCTTGGCCACGTTGAGATAGCTTCATAAAGGGTGACTCTCTCACTGATTGGCTGTGTGTGTGACCTCACAGGACCTTTATAAGCCCACTGCAGGCAGCAGTCACTCTCTTTAATCTGGCTCCCTAGCCTGGGTAGCCAAGCCGAGATGGGTAGCCGAAAGAGGTAAGGATTTTGGTAGTGAACACGTGGGTCTTCTGACCAGGTGTTCACTAAGGAACCAACAAGTCAGGGCATCAGTCAGGGCATTATGTGAGTATGTATAATAAAGGCTTTTAAGATTACACATGGCGGGGGCAGATCCAAGATGGCGGAGAAGAAACACACGACTCTGTGAACGTCCTCACTCCCTCACAACCAAAGAATTCACAGGAGATGCAGGGAAACAAAATTTATGAATTAGAAAAGGTTAAAAAAACGCAGGAAAGTAGGATTTCTGAATTGGAAAAGATAAAAAAGTCTCAAGAAAATAGAATTTCTGAATTGGAAAAAGAAAATAATTCTCAAAAAAAAAAATTAGGGAAATGGAAAAAAATTCAATAGAGCAAAATAATTCATTTAAAAACGAAATTGGGCATTTACACAAAGAACTAAAAACTGTGAAAGAAGAAAATAACTCCTTAAAAGTCAGGATGGAACAAATAGAAATGAGTGATTCACAGAGAACCCAAGAATCAGTCAAACAAAACAAAAAAAATGAGAAGCTGGAGAACAACGTCAAATACTTACTGGGAAAATCTATAGATCTGGAAAATAGATCTAAGAGAGATAATCTGCGGATTATTGGACTTCCAGAAAACTATGACCAAAAAAAGAGCCTAGATTCTATTTTACAGGAAATATCAAAGAGAACTGTCCAGAGATAATAGAAACAGAAGGGAAAGTAGATGTGGAAAGAATTCATCGAACTCCTTCTGAAATAGACCCTAAAAAAAGAACACCACGGAATATAGTGGCTAAGCTGCAGAATTACCACACAAAGGAGAAAATCCTGCAAGCAGCTAGAAAAAAACAATTTAAATACCAAGGTGCCACAATAAGGGTCACCCAAGATCTGGCTGGCTCCACATTAAAAGATAGAAGGGTCTGAAACCTGATATTCCGTAAGGCAAAAGATCAAGGACTGCAACCAAGAATGAACTACCCAGCTAAGTTTAGCATCTTTTTCCATGGAAGAAGATGGTCATTCAATGAAACAGAGGAATTCTATATGTTTCTAAGAAAAAAACCAGACTTAAACAAAAAATTTGATCTACATCCACAAGACTGAAGAGAAACAGAAAAAGGTACACAGAACCCTTGAGAACTGTAACTCTGTTGTGGGTATATAAAAAGTACTCAAGGATAATTTGATTTTACTGATATAAAAAAAAAAGGGGGGGTGTAGTAAAGGGAAGGAGGTCGGTTCAGAAAAAGGGGAAGGAGTGATAAAAAGAGGGAAACTACATCCCAGGAAGAGGCATAGAAAATACACCATATCTGAGGGAACTTAGTGAGGGGGAGAATCATTGTGTGAATCTTACTCTCATCAGGAGAGGCTCAAAGAGTAAATAATTAACATATTTGTTTTTCAGAGAATTTTCTCTCACCTCATTAAAAGGGGGGAGAGGAAAAGGGAAAAGGAAAAAGAGAATAAGTGAAGGGACTTGGAGGGAGGGAGGAGGGATCCTAAAAAAAAAAAAAAAAGAGGGAGGGTTGCGTGTCACAAGGGGGGGTCTGTAAATTAAATATCGGGGAGGGGGATCAGGGGGGTCAAGGGAAAAAAGCATAATCTGGGGATAATACGATGGCAGGAAATACAGAATTAGTAATTTTAACTGTAAATGTAAATGGGATGAACGATCCCATCAAACGGAGACGGATAGCAGATTGGATCAAAAAGCAGAACCCTACAATATGTTGTCTACAGGAAACACACTTAAAGCAGGGAGATACATACAGAGTAAAGGTAAAAGGTTGGAACAGAGCCTATTATGCTTCAGGTAAAGCCAAAAAAGCAGGGGTAGCTATCCTTATCTCAGATCAAGCAAAAGCAGAAGTAGATCTCATTAAAAAACATAAGGAAGGAAACTATATCCTGCTGAAAGGTAGCATAAATAATGAAGCCATATCAATACTAAACATATATGCACCAAGTGGTATAGCATCTAACTTTCTAAAGGAAAAGTTAAGAGAACTGCAGGAAGAAATAGACAGTAAAACTATAATAGTGGGAGATCTCAACCTTGCACTCTCAGATTTAGACAAATCAAACCACAAAACAAACAAGAAAGAAATTAAAAAAGTAAATAGAACATTAGAAAAACTAGGTATGATAGACCTTTGGAGAAAACTGAATGGCAATAGAAAGGAATATACTTTCTTCTCAGCAGTTCATGGATCCTATACAGAAATAGACCATATATTAGGACATAAAGATCTCAAAATTAAATGTAGGAAGGCAGAAATAATAAATGCCTTCTTCTCAGATCACAATGCAATAAAAGCTACATTCAGTAAAAAGTTAGGGGTAAATAGACCAAAAAATAATTGGAAACTGAATAATCTCATCTTAAAGAATGACTGGGTGAAAGAGCAAATTATAGAAACAATTAACAATTTCACCCAAGATAATGACAATGATGAGACATCGTATCAAAATCTTTGGGATGCAGCTAAAGCAGTAATAAGGGGAAATTTTATATCTTTAGAGGCTTATTTGAAGAAAATAGAGAAAGAGAAGATTAATGAATTGGGCTTACAACTTAAAAGGCTAGAAAAAGACCAAATTATAAACCCCCAACCAAAAATTAAACTTGAAATACAAAAATTAAAAGGAGAAATCAATAATATTGAAAGTAAAAAAACTATTGAATTAATAAATAAAACCAAGAGTTGGTTTTATGAAAAAGCCAATAAAATAGATAAACCTTTGGTAAATTTGATCAAAAAAAAGAAAGAGGAAAATCAAATTGATAGTCTTACAAATGAAAAGGGGGATCTTTCCACCAATGAAGAGGAAATTAGAGAAATAATAAGGAGTTACTTTGCCCAACTTTATGCCAATAAATTTGATAACTTAAGTGAAATGGATGACTTCCTCCAAAAATATAGACTCCCTAGATTAACAGAGGAGAAGATAAATTGCTTAAATAGTCCCATTTCAGAAAAAGAAATAGAACAAGCTATTAATCAACTCCCCAGGAAAAAATCCCCAGGGCCAGATGGATTCACATGTGAATTCTACCAAACATTTAAAGAACAATTAGCCCCAATGTTATATAAATTATTTGAAAAAATAGGGGATGAAGGAGTCCTACCAAACTCCTTTTATGACACAGACATGGTACTGATACCTAAACCAGGTAGATCGAAAACTGAGAAAGAAAATTATAGACCAATCTCCTTAATGAATATTGATGCTAAAATCTTAAATAAGATATTAGCAAAAAGACTTCAGAAAATCATCTCCAGGATAATACACTATGATCAAGTAGGATTTATTCCAGGAATGCAGGGCTGGTTTAATATTAGGAAAACTATTAATATAATTAATGATATTAATAATCAAATTAATAAGAACCATATGATCATCTCAATAGATGCAGAAAAAGCATATGACAAAATCCAACATCCATTCCTACTAAAAACTCTTGAGTGTATAGGAATAAATGGACTATTCCTTAGAATAATCAGGAGCATATATTTAAGACCTTCAGTAAGCATAATATGCAATAGAAATAAACTGCAACCTTTCCCAGTAAGATCAGGAGTGAAACAAGGTTGCCCACTATCACCATTACTATTCAATATAGTACTAGAAACGCTAGCCTCGGCAATAAGAGCAGAGAAAAAGATTCAAGGAATTAGAGTAGGAAATGAGGAAATTAAACTATCACTTTTTGCAGATGACATGATGGTATACTTAGAGAACCCCAAAGACTCTGCTACAAAGCTACTAGAAATAATTCAAAATTTCAGCAAAGTGGCAGGATACAAAACAAATCCACATAAATCCTCGGCATTTTTATATATCACTAACAAAATGCAACAGCAAGAGATACAAAGAGAAATTCCATTCCAAACAAATGTTGAGAGTATAAAGTATTTGGGAATCCATCTACCAAAGAAAAGTCAGGAATTATATGAGAAAAATTACAAAACACTTGCCACAAAAATAAAATCAGATTTAAATAATTGGAAAGACATTCAGTGCTCTTGGATAGTCCGAGCAAATATAATAAAGATGACAATACTCCCCAAACTAATCTATTTATTTAGTGCTATACCAATCAGACTCCCAAGAAACTATTTCAATGACCTAGAAAAAATAACAACAAAATTCATATGGAAGAATAAAAGGTTGAGAATTGCAAGGGAACTAATGAAAAAAAACTCAGAGGAAGGTGGTCTAAGTGTACCTGATCTAAAGCTATATTATATAGCAGCAGTCACCAAAACCATTTGGTATTGGCTAAGAAATAGACTGGTAGATCAGTGGAACAGATTAGATACAAAGGACAAAAAAGGATACATATATAGCAACCTAATCTTTGACAAACCCAAAGATACCAACATTAGGGATAAAAATTCATTATTCGGAACAAACTGTTGGGAAAACTGGAAATTAGTATGGCAGAAATTAGATATGGATCCACACTTAACACCATATACCAAGATAAGATCAAAATGGGTCCATGATTTAGGCATAAAGAGGGAGATAATAAATAGATTAGAAGAACAGAGGATAATCTACCTCTCAGACTTGTGGAGGAGGAAGGAATTTATGACCAGAGGAGAACTAGAGATCATTATTGATCACAAAATAGAAGATTTTGATTACATCAAACTAAAAAGTTTCTGTACAAATAATACTAATGCAAACAATATTAGAAGGGAAGTAACAAATTGGGAAAATATTTTTAAAAACAAAGGTTCTGACAAAGGTCTCATTTCCAAAATACATAGAGAACTGACCCTAATTTATAAGAAACCGAACCATTCTCCAATTGATAAATGGTCAAAGGATATGAACAGACAATTCTCAGAGGAAGAAATTGAAACTATATCCACTCACATGAAAGAGTGTTCCAAATCACTACTGATCAGAGAAATGCAAATTAAGAGAACTCTGAGATACCACTACACACCTGTCAGATTGGCTAAGATGACAGGAACAAATAATGATGAATGTTGGAGGGAATGTGGGAAAACTGGGACACTGATGCATTGCTGGTGGAGTTGCAAAAGAATCCAGCCATTCTGGAGAGCAATCTGGAATTATGCCCAAAAAGTTATCAAACTGTGCATACCCTTTGACCCAGCAGTGCTACTACTGGGATTATATCCCAAAGAAATACTAAAGAGCGGAAAGAGTCATATATGTGCCAAAATGTTTGTGGCATCTCTTTTTGTTGTAGCTAGAAACTGGAAGATGAATGGATGTCCATCAGTTGGAGAATGGTTGGGTAAATTGTGGTAAATGAAGGTTATGGAATATTATTGCTCTGTAAGAAATGACCAGCAGGTGGAATACAGAGAGGCCTGGAGAGACTTAAATCAACTGATGCTGAGTGAAATGAGCAGAACCAGAAGATCACTGTACACTTCAACAACAATACTGTATGAGGATGTATTCTGATGGAAGTGGAAATCTTCAACATAAAGAAGATCCAACTCACTTCCAGTTGATCAATGATGGACAGAGGTAGCTGCACCCAGAGAAGAAACACTGGGAAGTGAATGTAAATTGTTAGCACTAATATCTGTCTGCCCAGGTTGCATGTATCTTCGGATTCTAATGTTTATTGTGCAACAAGAAAATGATATTCACACACATGTATTGTACCTAGACTATATTGTAACACATGTAAAATGTATGGGATTGCCTGTCATCGGGGCGAGGGAATAGAAGGAGGGGGGGATAATTTGGAAAAATGAATACAAGGGATAATATTATAAAGTATATATATATATATATAATAAAAAATTAAAAAAAATAAATAAAACAATAATAAATTTCATGACCAAAAAAAAAAAAAAGATTACACATGGCTGTTCTTGAGCATGCTACTGGTTATTAAACTATAGATTCAAGAGTTTGTGGCCAGAGACCTTTGAAGGCCTCAGAGGAGGCGAGCCGGGTAGAGTTCACATTGCAAAAGTCAGTGGTCAAAGGTACTCTGTTGGGCCTAGGGCAGACTAGTAATAGTAACTGCCAGGAGGGCACGTTACAGATGCCTATCAATTGGAGAATGGCTGAATAAATTGTGGTATATGAATATTATGGAATATTATTGTTCTGTAGGAAATGACCAGCAGGAGGAATACAGAGAGGCTTGGAGAGACTTACATGAACTGATGCTGAGTGAAATGAACAGGACCAGGAGATAAGTATATACTTCTACATCAATATTATATGATGATCAATTCTGATGAACATGGACCTCTTCAACAATGAGAAGAACCAAATAAGTTCCAATAGAGCAGTAATGAACTGAACCAGCTACACCTGGAAAAAGAACTTTGGGAGATGACTACGAACCACTACATAGAATTCCCAATCCCTCTATTTTTGTCCTCCTGCATTTTGGATTTCCTTCACAGGCTAATTGTACACTATTTCAAAGTCCCATTCTTTTTTGTATAGCAAAATAACTGTTTGGACATGTATATATGTGTGTGTGTGTGTGGGGGGGTGTGTATAGTATTTAACTTATACTTTATCACATTTAACATGTATTGGTCAACCTGTCATCTGGGGGAAGGGGTGGGGGCAAACAGGGGAAAAGTTGGAACAAAAGGTTTTGCAATTGTCAATTCTGGAAAATTCATTCATTCAGATAATCTCCACTCTTAAGAATTCTAAGGAGAAAGATTCTAATGCATTCAAAATGGTACCATCTTACTTTAGAGAACTCTGTTAAGAATCCAACCCAGTTCCCTTATCTAATCTAAATTTTCCTGTTTTGCAATGCCTTTACATTATTTCTAGTGTTGTGTTCTCTGGCTAAATAGAAAATTTCGAATTTCTCCTTAGCAAGAGCTTACTTTAAATATTTTTTGTTTAATTGTCATATAATAATCATTTTCTTTTTTACTGATTGGCATAATTTTCTTGTATCTTTTTTTTTACTCACTACCTCACTACCTGCTTAAAGTTCTGTTTTTGTAGTTGTTGTTGTTGTTTTTGCTTCCATGCCTTTATGCATTTGATAGACTATTTTATTTTCAAAAATAATTTTTTATTTAAAAAAATGTTGCTTTAAAAAACAAAGAAGCAAACACACACAAACCCACTAACACAGAATAGGTCTTTATCTCAAAAATCCAAACTTTCTAATATACCTTCAATTATAATAAATAAATAAGTCCCAGAGATGTTAAATGACTTGTTCAAAGCTATGCAAATAGTAAATAGTAACAAATTAAATTTAAAATTAAATATTAAATAAATAATATAAAAATAAAAAAAATTAATAAAAAATTAAAAAATTCTCATTCCATTTGCATCACACTATTCTGCAATCTGATATAACTAACATTGAATGATATTGTATGGTACTAAAGGGCTAGATCTGGAATTAGTTAAGTCTCAATAGAAATACTATATATGACACTATATATATATATATATATATAAAAGACAGGTTTCTTCCTTTTTCTGGGCATTTTTTTTTGTCTATTAATGGAACAAATAATTTCTATAATATCTATCTTATATGGTTGATTTGAAGCTGAAATGAATGAATGTAAGTTAAATTCTTTGCAAACTTTAAAACACTGTTTAGATGTTAAGTATGTTTAGCTACTTATCATTATTTATCTCCAATTATGGATCAGTGATATTTTAGATACTGAGTATATAACACAATGAATGAAACAATTTCTAAATGAGAGATAGTCCTCTTTGCCAAAAATACTTAACTCTCATATTATGTGGAGAGGAAAAAAGGAAATGGAAAATGAATTGAAAACATAACACTGTAAAAGTGTGTTTATTCCTTAAAACAAAAAGAAAAGAAAAGAAAAAAATAAGTTAATTATACACTAGCCAATAAAATTTTCACTATAAATAGCTAGGCTATTTAAATCATAGATGATGTTCATTTTGAATAAATAATCCTCTCTCCCAAGATAATATATCAGGTAAAATAATACAGAAAGAATTAAAGCCAGCAAGATAAATAAGCACATGGGGGAGGTGGGAGGCAGGGTCAAGAAGGCCTGAGTTTAAATCTAACCTCAGACCCTGACTAGCTGTGTGACCCTGGGCAAGTCACTTAATTTTACAGCGAATATCTCTGATTAGTCCTTATTTCTCAAAAACATAGTAAAATGAGGCAAAAATAAATTGTGAAAAGGTAAACTTTTTTTTTTTTTTTTTTTTTTACTATCCTGTTAATTTTTTTTTTTAACCACTATTTCTTTTCCTTTGTTGATTCATATCCCATTCCTTTCTCCTCATTTTCCTTAAACTCACTATTAGCTGTCCAGGACCCACCTGGCATTCCTTCTCAAGAAATACACAATTCTTTGGACACAGTTATATGTCCTTTCTCTGAAACTCTCTTCTCAGATTGCTTTTATAATAGAAAATCAATAAAGTGATTCACACTCGAATTAAGAACTGATAATGGTTTAATGTGTTGCCCTTTCTGTTGTGTTTGAATTTTAACAGAGCAATACCTTGTCTTAGAATCTGTGAAATTTCAGGCATCAATGATAGTGCCTAGGAGACCTGTTTTCAAGAAGGAGTATCATTCCTGAACCCCTAAAACACTATGTGAGAAACAATTTAATCTTCTAACCTGTGAGACCAGGCCTGATATTTTGCATGAAAGCTTAGAGTTTGAAGAAAAGATTGCTTTTTTAGACAAGAAATGTTATTCAAAGTCATCAAGGATCACAATCTATTTTCTGGATTTGAAGCTTAAAAGTATATTTTGATAAGAAAGTAAATACATTTTTTATCTGCATTAATGCATGTAAAATGCATGAATTCTTCAAAAACAGTTTGGGTAAAGTGATGCCAGACGTTGATTTTTGTTTTATAAGTTTAGAAAAACAAACTATTATGATAAATAAAAGGGAACTAAGACATACATTAGAACTGAGTTGAAAATATTATATTTAAAAAATATGACCTTGAAGTCTATATAATTGGGTCTTTCTCCCATTAAGCCAAGGGAGAGATTGCATTTGTGATTTCATGAAAACTTAGAATTTCCAATTAGAAAAATATTTCTATCAATGCAGATCTGGTGCTCACTCTATAATTTACAGTTTTAGAGTTGTCTGAGGCACAAAAACATTAATTAATTTGTCTAGGGTCATAAAGACAGAAAAAAAATCAAGATAAAAGTTGAAACCACTTCTTGCTTCTTAGAAACTAGCTCTCTATTCATCATGCCACACTATTTTCCCTTTTAGCTAATATAATTTAAAATAGTTGGGAAAAAGGATATTTAGCTATAAATAATAATAGTAGTTAATATTTAGCTTTTGTACAATTTTTTGGAATATTCATACATTTTTTTTTCATTTTTCCCTTACAAGAAATTATGGAGATAAATTCTATTAATACTATCATTTTACAGATAAGGAAAATGAGACAGAGAAAGGCCCACCTGTTTAGGATCACAGAACTGGTGAGTGTCTGAGGCTAAATATGAATTTAATTCTGCCCAACTCCAAGTTGATCCCGTTAACCAATATATCACTATCTATATTAACATTTTCAAGCAATTCTATTATTTTTTTTTGATTAAAGCTTTTCATTTTCAAAACATATGCATAGATAATTTTCAACATTCACCCTTGCAAAACCTTGTGTACTACTTTTTTTCTTTCCCTTCTCCCCACCACCCTTCCCTAACTAGCAAGTAATTTAATGTTAAAAATGTGCAGTTCTTCTATACATATTTCCACAATTATCATGCCACACAAGAAAAATCAGGTCAAAAAGAAAAAAAAAATAAGAAACAAAATGTAAGCAAAAAAATAAAAATTTAAAGTGAAAGTGCCACGTTGGGATCCATACTTGGTTCCTACAATCTTCTTTCTGGGTGCAAATGATTCTCTTCATTATAAGACCATGGAACTGATGTGAATCACCTTACTGTTGAAAAGAGTCACATCTGTTAGGTAGAATTGATCAAAGATAATCTTAGTGCTGTGTACAATGGCCTCGTTCTGTTCACTTTATTCAGAATCAGTTCATGTAATTTTCTCTAGGCCTCTGAAATCATCTGTTGATCATTTCTTATAGAACAATAATGAGGAATTCTTTTCTCATTGGAACTTCCTTCCATTGTTAGATTAATAGGAATTCTTTTCTCATTAGAACTTCCTTCCATTCTTAGATTAAGACTTGCGTAATATTTTGGTTTTGGTTGTTTCACCGTAATAAAGTGTTGATTGTGGTGAAGACCTTTTGCAACAAAGCTGAAATTTTTGTGTTATAGATCAAGTCATTTTTTTAGTAATTCCTTTTTGAACTTCAAGTTGGGAAGGGCATATCAGTTCATAGTTTAGAACCTTCTGAATGTTCTATTCCATTATGGATAATTTAGGAGATCTTTTAGCATGAGATTCATAAATACCAATAATAACATATTGTAAGGGTCCAAGAAAGGTCAGGCCAGCACAATTAAGATGTAGGTGGACCAATGGTCTTTATCCCTGGATGTGCTTAAGAGTTGAGTACTTAGGGACTTCCTCCATGGTTGGGACTTCCACCTATGGCAGGAACCTAGATCTCACTCTGAAGTCTCAGTCAAGTTCCGGATGTAGACTTCATCGTTGATTGGCTTGTGTCTGTGACCTCATTGACTCTATTTAAGCTTGAGACAGACAAGGAGAGCCCTTCCTTTTTCACTTCTCTCTTCTCCCTTTTCTCTTTCCTCTTTCCACCTGGAGCCTGGACTGGGAGGTTGATACTAAGGTATGTGTGGAAGGTCATAGGATAGATGTGATTTACGGGAATAAAGTTTAAGATTACTGCTCATTTAAACTCGTGGGTGCTCTGTTATGCTTCAACTACTTTCTTTTTTTTTTTTTAATTATATATATATATTTTTTATATTATTATCCCTTGTATTCATTTTTCCAAATTATCCCCCCTCCCTCTATTCCCTCCCCCCCGATGACAGGCAATCCCATACATTTTACATGTGTTACAATATAGTCTAGGTACAATACATGTGTGTGAATATCATTTTCTTGTTACACAATAAACATTAGAATCCGAAGATAAAGTATATTCCTTTTTATTGCCATTCAGTTTTCTCCAAAGGTCTATCATACCTAGTTTTTCTAATGTTCTATTTACTTTTTTAATTTCTTTCTTGTTTGTTTTGTGGTTTGATTTGTCTAAATCTGAGAGTGCAAGGTTGAGATCTCCCACTATTATAGTTTTACTGTCTATTTCTTCTTGCAGTTCTCTTAACTTTTCCTTTAGAAAGTTAGATGCTATACCACTTGGTGCATATATGTTTAGTATTGATATGGCTTCATTATTTATGCTACCTTTCAGCAGGATATAGTTTCCTTCCTTATCTTTTTTAATGAGATGTACTTCTGCTTTTGCTTGATCTGAGATAAGGATAGCTACCCCTGCTTTTTTGGCTTTACCTGAAGCATAATAGGCTCTGTTCCAACCTTTTACCTTTATTCTGTATGTATCTCCCTGCTTTAAGTGTGTTTCCTGTAGGCAACATATTGTAGGGTTCTGCTTTTTGATCCAATCTGCTATCCGTCTCCGTTTGATGGGATCGTTCATCCCATTTACATTTACAGTTAAAATTACTAATTCTGTATTTCCTGCCATCGTATTATCCCCAGATTATGCTTTTTTCCCTTGACCCCCCTGATCCCCCTCCCCGATATTTAATTTACAGACCCCCCCTTGTGACGCGCATCCCTCCCTTTTTTTTTTTTTAGGATCCCTCCCCCCTCCCTCCAAGTCCCTTCACTTATTCTCCTTTTCCTTTTCCCTTTTCCTCTCCCCCCTTTTAATGAGGTGAGAGAAAATTCTCTGAAAAACAAATATGTTAATTATTTACTCTTTGAGCCTCTCCTGATGAGAGTAAGATTCACACAATGATTCTCCCCCTCACTAAGTTCCCTCAGATATGGTGTATTTTCTATGCCTCTTCCTGGGATGTAGTTTCCCTCTTTTTATCACTCCTTCCCCTTTTTCTGAACCGACCTCCTTCCCTTTACTACACCCTCCTTTTTTTCTTTTATATCAGTAAAATCAAATTATCCTTGAGTACTTTTTATATACCCACAACAGAGTTACAGTTCTCAAGGGTTCTGTGTACCTTTTTCTGTTTCTCTTCAGTCTTGTGGATGTAGATCAAATTTTTTGTTTAAGTCTGGTTTTTTTCTTAGAAACATATAGAATTCCTCTGTTTCATTGAATGACCATCTTCTTCCATGGAAAAAGATGCTAAACTTAGCTGGGTAGTTCATTCTTGGTTGCAGTCCTTGATCTTTTGCCTTACGGAATATCAGGTTCCAGGCCCTTCTATCTTTTAATGTGGAGGCAGCCAGATCTTGGGTGACCCTTATTGTGGCACCTTGGTATTTAAATTGTTTTTTTCTAGCTGCTTGCAGGATTTTCTCCTTTGTGTGGTAATTCTGCAGCTTAGCCACTATATTCCGTGGTGTTCTTTTTTTAGGGTCTATTTCAGAAGGAGTTTGATGAATTCTTTCCACATCTACTTTCCCTTCTGTTTCTATTATCTCTGGACAGTTCTCTTTGATATTTCCTGTAAAATAGAATCTAGGCTCTTTTTTTGGTCATAGTTTTCTGGAAGTCCAATAATCCGCAGATTATCTCTCCTGGATCTATTTTCCAGGTCTATAGATTTTCCCAGTAAGTATTTGACGTTGTTCTCCAGCTTCTCATTTTTTTTGTTTTGTTTGACTGATTCTTGGGTTCTCTGTGAATCATTCATTTCTATTTGTTCCATCCTGACTTTTAAGGAGTTATTTTCTTCTTTCACAGTTTTTAGTTCTTTTTGTAAATGCCCAATTTCGTTTTTAAATGAATTATTTTGCTCTATTGAATTTTTTTCCATTTCCCTAATTTTTTTTTTTTGAGAATTATTTTCTTTTTCCAATTCAGAAATTCTATTTTCTTGAGACTTTTTTATCTTTTCCAATTCAGAAATCCTACTTTCCTGTGTTTTTTTAACCTTTTCTAATTCATAAATTTTGTTTTCCTGCATCTCCTGTGAATTTTTTGGTTGTGAGGGAGTGAGGACGTTCACAGAGTCGTGTGTTTCTTCTCCGCCATCTTGGCTCTGCCCCCGCCATGTGCTTCGAGGGCGTAGAATAGTAAAGACAGCACAAAGCCCAGCCTATGTGTCCGGGTGGGGAGTGGATGTCTGCAGCAGGTGACGTGAAAAGCCCCTGTGCTCAAACTGGAAGTGTCTGCCAGAAACCATGGTCCCTAGTTCAAAGGTTCTGCTTCTCTGGGACTTCCTGGAGCTGAGTTCCACTCCCTCCAGCTAAGCTAGGCAGTGTGTGTTGCCTTGGGCCGTATCCACCCACTTGTCAATCTCTTAACTATTCTCAGGTGGTAGCTGAGGCCACACCCCCTGGTGCCGAGATCTGCTGAGTCACCCCCAGGATCAGGGAAAATCTAATCTGAGTTTTAAAATATTTTGGCTTTCTCTTCTGAACTGCTAAATAATTAGCAGAGAAGAGCTAACAGCCTGTGCCAGATTCCTTTACCTCAGTGGCTTCTCTGATCCCAGAGCCCCTCCCAGCGCAATGGGCGCAGTGTGCCACTACCCCACCGTCTGTGCTGGTCTCTCTTATTCCTCCCCTGAGAACTGACCTTTCCTGTTGAAACTCCAGATTCTCTTCAGCTGGTAAGTCGTGCTTCCAGTCCTTATGGTATCTATCAGTCCTGAGCTAATTCTGAGACTTAATTTATCTAATTGGTTGTGAGGGAGTGAGGACGTTCACTGAGTCGTGTGTTTCTTCTCCGCCATCTTGGCTCCGCCCCTCTCTTGGCTCCGCCCCCCCAACTACTTTTTATGAGATAGTAGCCAGAAGATTCTGAAGACCTCAAAATAGAGGTGAGATTGATATTATATTTACCAGATTTTCTCTGATAGGCCTAGGAATAAGGACAGATTAGCATTAGTTAGGGAGAGGAAAATAAAACCCTAACAACATATACTTCCTGGAAAAGTTCAATTTTTTCCCATTTCAGTCAAATATTGACAGTCAGTTCAAAAGGTATATTTCCATAAATTCCAATTGCTTTTTTTTTTTTTTGGATATATGTAAGAATATGTAAGAACTCATACCACAGACTATAACACTGAGGTCTATAACAGTATTTTATCTAAAAAGCAAAACAATTGGTTCTTCTCAGTGCTTCAATTATCCAATGCAATCCCAATAAACTTTGGATAGAAAATGCCATCTCGATCTAGAAAAGGAATAATGAAGATTGAATATAAATCAACACATTCTATGTTCACATCTTTTTTCTTTTTTTCTTCTTGTGGTTTTTATCTTTTATTTTTTTCTCCACATGATTTATGCAGAAATGTGTATTAAGATATTAATATACATGTATAACCAGAAAAAATAAAACAACTAAACCATAAAAAGAAGAAAAAATAAACTAAAGTTGTCATTAGTGTAATTTATTCTTCCTTATATATTAACTTTCCAAGTGATGGATAATTACTACAATATTTCCTTATACTGGCAGATCAAAGATCTCTGTCTCCCTTTTATATGACATGAATATATTCTGGGAAATGTATATTATTTGAAAATAACTCTTTATTTAGCTTATCCTGTTTTCTCAAAGTTGAGCATATCAGGAGTAGCAAATTGGTGTAGTGGATAAGCAATAGCCCTGAAGTCATTAGAGACCTGAGTTCAAATCTGGCCTCAGACAATTAACACTTCCTGGATGTGTGACTGTAGGGGAGTCACTTAATCCCAATTGCCTCAGCAAAAAGAAAAAGAAAAAAAAGAAAAGAAAAAAAAATTGAGCATATCAAATGTAGCAAAAGGTTGTAGCTGGTTATCATAACTGTGACTTGCTCTTGATTATGCCAGAATCATGTAGGGTACACATCAAACTGAAATTCACTGCTCAGTAAACCTTTATCCCAGACTAAGGAAGATAGATGCTTTTCTTAAAATATATTATCTAAAAGCATTTTTAGAAAGCATTTCCTATTTTTCTCTTTTAGTACTCTATTATGGAATCATAAATGATCAACATAAGAATTGGAACTCCAAGTGCTGCAAAATAATATCTAAAAGCTTCCATTTCATGCTCATATTATTTATATTATGAGAATTAATTGTAGACCAACAAAAGACAACAGCTTCATGAATATCCCATGATCTAAAAGCCTGTTCTGCCTGATTATTACTAAAGTCATAGCCTACAGGGATGCAACTTCAGAGAATATTCCCCAGATAAACAAGCAAATTAAATTGATATAATGTCAGCTTCTACCAGATATGCATTACTAGGACCAGACCATATAGACTAAAAACTTTGTTAATTCATTTTTTCCATAACACTTGCTGAAATCTAAGGTACCATTGTGAAACTCAAATAGAAATGAAGGACTAGTGGTCTTGAATATTCTGTTGCTACAAATCAATTTAGAAAACCATCTCAAATTATTTAAAATTACTTATGTCCTAATGTATTTTTTAAAATTATAAAGTTATTTCCACTTACACTTTAATGTTTAGACTATACAAATTGCATCTTTGACACTTCAGATCCAAAGTACTTTCACAGAAATGTTAATACTTAAATAAAACACTAACCTGAGAAAATAATTCAAATGTAATTATAAATCTGCATACAAAAAACATGAAAAGTATTTCTATCTCTATGTAATATACAGGTGAATATATTCATGTATGTATATATTTATATATACTCATGAACACACCTATATACATATGTAGAAACATGCATATTTGCACAATAGATAATATGTGTGTATACATACATGTTTAAGCATATTGCAAACAACATATAGGCATATGTGTATATAATTATAATGTACTTATGTCGGTATACATATGTGTAATATAATTATGTATATAATGTATTATGTGCATAATATATGTTCATATATAATATAAATATAGATATATACATGTGTGTGTTTGTGTATGAGAGAAACATGGCATTATCATGGCAGAAAAGTAATATAGCATTTTGGGGAAATATTTTTCTATATAAGAGCATTTCAATTTTTTATTTTATACTTATAATATTACTTTTATTTCCTATACCCTATAATTTATGAGAATAGCTATAGGGGTAAAGATATGAAAAGAGTTACCAGATAGATATAGGAGATAAAAGATTTAAATATCCAGCAGGATTGTCACTTATAAGCAAAAGATGTACAACTAATACTATGATAGATTACAATACTATTAATTTTTCCTTTTGCTTAGAAGGAACTTCCATTGAGAAAGGTTTCTCAATTAATACAATTTAATGTTTTGTTTAATTTTCCCCTGAAATTTATAATCTCACAGTATTATCTTTGGTATAAGGAATTAAATGAATTGCCAAGGATATTAAATCTATAGGTCTTATTGGTTTAAAGGGCAGTTTATATCTACCTTTGTTTGTTGCCTTACCACTCTCCCTCTATAACCAATCTTCAGTATGCTCTTCTAAATTATGTGAGTGAGACAGGGCCTCTGAGGAGAAAAGAATGAGAAGGCATACTTATTTAGATTAAACTGGTTGTCAGTAAAGTTCTTGACTGCTATGAAAAATGATATTACAGAGAAAAAATAAATAAGCCTATTAACACATATAAAAATATGTGCCAGGCACTGTTAGCAAAGTTCTGGGACCATAAAAAGAAGAAAAAGATAAATCTTGAGCTCCAAGAACTAACAATCTAATGCAACCCAATATCTCTTACTACATCAATTATGGTACTTAGAAGTAGAGTAGTTAGGAAATTGTAGATACTCAAAAAAAGTCTTCTGGAAACCTAGAAACAAACCATTTTAATCAACAAGGCACCATTACATGTCCATTGATGTCTGAGGAAAAATATAGGTCTCTCATGCACTGAAAACCAATAGATAATGATTTTATTTTCATCTTTCAATTGTATAAAAAGTAACAAGGAGTTTAGCAATGTAAAACAAACTCATATTTTGTTTTGATTCCCCTGAAATAAGTTTATGTTCTGCACTGGAAAGCATAGATAGGTTTAGTAATGGACATGCTTAAAATAAATCATGCAAATCTTTGTGTATTTTGAGTATATGCTAATTTTGCCTGATTATGAAAGACAGTTTTATTTTCTGACCTATAGAATATTAAAACAGTTTAAAATGTTTTCTCTTTTTTGTATTTTGCATTTTTAATTTATAAAATAATAAAATCATTTTCATAAAACAGTAAAATAAAAAAGGCAATTGCACATGAAATGGCAAATGAATTTTCATGGACTTAGGTATAATTTCCCTTTGTAATACTACTCTTATGAAGCCTAGATACTTTAGCATGTTAAACTTTTTAATTTACTCTTCATTTTGCATATGAGGCACACTGAGACTAACAGAAATCAAGAAACAGCTCTTGCTGACACATAAAAACATTAATGGAAAAGCCAATACTGGATTTTTACATTTTCATGCTTTCATTCTTTCTCCTACACTGTCTTGACAGGGGGAAGCTTGATGGTAAAGTGGATAAAGTACCAGGAAGGAGTCAGAAAGATTCATCTTCCTAACTTTAAAGCTAATCTCAGAGATTTACTAGTTGAGAGACCCTATGCAAAACACAGGGTCTGTTTGCCTCAGTTTTTCCATGTAAAAATGATCTGGAGAAGGAAATGACAAATTATTCCAATATCTTTCTCCAAAAAACCCAAATGGGGTCACAGTCAGACACTACTGAAATGGAGTTCAGTTTTAGATATAAGCATGTATATATAAACAAACACACACACACACACACACACACACACACACACACACACACACACACACACACACACACATATATATATATATATATATACACATATATATACACACGCATACATATATCACTTCTTGTCTCACTACTTTTTTTTTTTTTTTAACAACAATCTTTATGCTTTTAAAAGATACAATAAAGCCTAATATTTTCAGGTCCATTTCATTTCCTTCTTTTGCTTCCAATGCTTTACTTTCTTTTATGATACCTCTTACATGTTCATGATCCCTCTCCTTTCTAACTAAATATTCACTTTGTCTTTCAAAAAGTCTTTTTGACTTCTCCCAAAAACCTACCTGATACTGATTTTTACACCAAGAATGGCTGAAACAAATCCAATAAATCTGTGTTGAGAATTATATTAGTATTTTTCCCCATTAACTTGTACATAATCTTTTTTCAACAGAAGATTGTATATTCCCTTTTTACTCCATCTTCTTATTTTTCTAGTATCCAATTTCAGTTGGCATGATTCCTGCTTTTGGTACAAACTCAGGACTTTTTAATCATGAAAGTTCAGTGATATAGAATGGAATTGTCAAAAGAATATTGGATGGGCAAAGGATAGAAAAGAAAATCTGGATTTGAAATTTAACTTTTTATCTTTTAGGCTGGGTGACTTTGTCAAGCCACATAAACTCTCTGAACTCAGTTTGTAAAATAATACTTGTATTGATTACCACAAAAAGATTTTGTGAAGACAAATAAATCAATACTATTATAGAAATGTGAGCAAACAGTCCCCCAAAATAACCATTTTTGAAAATTGAATTATTCCTCATAAAAGCATTTGAGAGGACTTATTCTAATTTTGAAAGAAATTCAACTGTGATCAAGGAATGTGATCAAATAACATTGCATGATAGAAATATTTCTAGAAAGGAAGAGTCAATACCTTTGACAACCTTCATTGCTGTCTTACTTTCAGAAATCACCCTCTCCATTCTAGCTACCATTCTGATCAGTCAGCAGCTATCAACATCTAGCTAACATCTTCTTCTGGTAATAAGATTATGATTCCTTGAAAGCTATGATGGTGATAGTTAGCATTTCTTAGCAATAACATATTTTAAAATTAATATATGTACATTTTAGACAATATAATTGCACATTAAATTATAATGCATGCACATTTTCATGGTAAGACAAGAAAAAATGTCATTCACTTAATTTCAATGGTCTAGAAATGCACCTGCAATGTCTCTAAAGTAAACCTCCATAATAGTAATTAATTTTTCCAGATTTCCTTTCAGTTCTTTAGGATGTGTACTTTATAAAATAAATGTTTCTTGATTTCATCAATGTGTTGTTTCTTAGAAACATAAATTTAGAACTTGAAAGGACATTAAAAGTCATAAAATCTAACTTCTTTAAAACACAAATGAGGAAATTGATATAATAGAAATTAATATTAATAAAAATACATAGTTAATCAATAACAAAATATGGATTTTAACCTATGTTTTATGGTTAGGGACTTTCCTTCTGAGAATAGCCATGTATGCCTTGTCAGCCAGTAGGGTGGACCCAAGAGGTAAAAATGGGCTTGGCTTCTAAGTTAGGAGGTTGTGTCATATAGGTGTTTCCTTGAGATGGTGAAGGGTGTGTCCTCTTGCTAGATCTTTTCTTAGGATGAAGCACTTACTCCAGATGTCTCCCTTCTCTGAATCCACCTACCCAGTGCTGAGGGGGTTAGGCATGTGTAATCCCAGAGGAGAGTAAATATAAATAACCACCTTTTGACTCAAAATCCATTCAAAAAAGGATGCAGAGAGAAATAGAGAGAGGCAAAGATGCAGAAAGAGAAAAGCAGAAACATACATACATACACTTGCTCTTCCTTGCTAACCCCTGTTGAGATTACCAATAAAGAAAGGTTGTGTGGCACCAGGATTGGCCAGGGATCTCATGAGTTCAGCTGGTCCTATCATGGGAAGGGAGATGAGACCCCAAGACTGATAAAACAAGCCAAAAGTAGATGTAGGCTTGGAGGAGGCAATGGAAAAGAAGCAGGAATAGACAGATTTATAGACAGAATTAGGATGTATGTCACAAATGAAAGGAATCCAGAAGCAAGAATTTGGCATGTTTGATAGCCTCCAGGAAAGAACTTGGGCCCCAATGGAATGGAAGAAATTTAAAGAATTGAAAGAGGCAGTAAACACTTACAGAGTTGAATCTCCATATGTTAGGGAGCTGCTGACTCTCTTAGCCTCCAGCCATATAACCTTTCCCTGATTTTGTGGCTCACCTACAGGTGGCTGTTGAGAGAGTAGTAGGTAAAGGAGAAGCAGCTGGTCTTCTTATCTGGAAATTAGAACACTAACACCCATTTCCAGAAAGCCATTTCCTCTTTAGATAAGGATGCATGCCTTAAGGAAATGACAGAAAGATAGGAGAACGTTGGCTCCGGTGTCTTTGAAACTTGTGCTCACAAGCTCCTGTGTCCAGGTGCTCTGTTGAACAAGAGCCACTAACTGATGAGGCAATGGCTGGAAACATCCAAAGGCCTGGGATAAGGCAATCAGTAATCTCTGAGGTTCAACAGCCTCCTTGAGAGATGGGAAGGTAGCAATGAATAATAGGTCAGGGTATAAGTTTGCCCATGATCATGCCTGGTGACACAGCTATGCAAGCAGTTCAAGTATATAAGTTAGAGAGACAGATGGGTGGATGTTGATAAAGTCTTACAGGATAGAAAACTAGATCCTTTGAAAACAGGGCTTAAAGGGTTAGAGAACATTCCAAAGGTGTTTTGAAAGGATAAGGGAGGACAATGGCAAGGTCCAACCTTAGTCCTTTGGAGAGAGCCAGGATTTTGATGGGGAAGGGCACTGGATTTCAGAAGGATTCCAGAATTACCAACCACTTGGTCCACCTGAAATCACCTTAGACCTGATCTTTGGTACCAGATGCTGCTGTGCCTGGTGCCTACAAGTCATTCATCTCTTTCTTCAGTCTGGACCCAATTGCGTAGGGCCAGCTAAATGCCACTTGTCAGCCTAAAGTAGTTTCAAAAGATGAGACTCGTCTCTTTATCATAGATGAATCTGGGTCTGATTAAATGAGGTGGCCCCTTGTGGAAAACTTGAGGAAATCCTTCTATAGTTCTGGTACCAACACCTGATCGAACATATTCCCCTTTTATCCCCTTTATTGCATCTTTGTACTTTTTCTACTTTAAGCCTATGTTTTATATGTAGATATATATTTTATATCTTTAATATAAAAGCTGGTTTTATGAGCAGTCCCGGCTAAACAGAAATGGGAATATGTTAGGGACTTTCCTTTTGAGAATTACAATGTATGCCATGTCAGCTGGTAGGGTAGACCCAGGAGGTAAAAAGGGGCTTCACCTTTGAGGCAGGAAGTTGTGTCTTACAGGTGTTTCCTAGAGAAGGTGAGGGGTATGTCCTCTTGCTAGATGTTTTCTTAGGATGCAGCATTAACTCCAGGTTAATGCTCCAGGTTAACTCCAGGATCCCTTCTGTGGATCCATTTACCACCTAATGCTGTGCTGAATGGGCTAGGTACAGGATAATCCCAGAGGAGAGTAAATATAAATAACCACCTTTGAGTCAATAGGAAAAAAAAGGATGTGGAAGAAGTAGAGAGAGGCAGAGATGTAGAAAGATTCAGAAATGCTAACCCCTGCTGAGATTACCAATAAAGAAAGGCCGTTTGTCATCTTAATATTGGTTCATCTTCATGTCTATCTGGGAAAGATTTGTATGTATGGCCCTGGCAATCAGTAGCCTCTGAGGGAGAGGTTACAAATAAGGATTGCCAGATCCCATAAGGGACTGGTATGTAGCCTCGCTGGAAGGTTGCATCTTATAATAAAATTCAGCTCTCTGTCCTCTGTACATACAAAAAAATAGACTTTCTCCACTTGATAAAATGCCATTAATCCTAGTGACCCAATATTCTTGATTTTACAGTCAGGAGAGTAATAAGCTGCTTTGAATTTAGAGTTCTCTTATCAACATGATGAGGGGACCATAGCGTTATGGGTACACATCTATACTGGAAGTTTTCTCAATTTAGTACATACATATATACATGTAATATAGGTATTGTATAGATTTTGAATATACACACATATGTTTTTATCTATACATATATGTATAAAACATATTAATAACTATATACACATAAGTGGATATACATACATATTGAGAGAGAACAAAATAAATATCTAGATTCTCATTGCAATTTATTTTGCTAATATCCACATTTTTTAAGTGCAAGTAAAATATTGATTTTCATTTCATGTGATTCATTTTAACCCCTGTTATGGTCATTTCTAAAGAACTGGTTTTTGCCTGAGTTTAATTACAGCTATATTAGAGAAATTGGGAAGAAGAAAATTATTACCCTCTTAAATCTTTCCTGGTCAGACTCATATTTTGATCCTGGCCATCTTTATTTCCATTTGTTAGTTTGTCTCCTCTTCAAGGAATCTTCTGTATTAATTTCTTAATACCAAGACCTTACTTCTGAAATCTATGACTCCTTCCATGAGCTCAATGTTGCAGTATAGGTGCTTAGGCCTACTTTCTCTCTGACCAGATATTTTATTCCTAAATTCCTATCCTCTCTTTCTTTTTGTTTTTATTTTAATTTTAAATTTTTTTTTATATTTTTATTTTATAATTATAACTTATTTGCATGGGTAATTTTTTACATTATCCCTTGCACTCACTTCTGTTCCGATTTTTCCCTTCCTTCCCTTCATCCCTTCCTTCCCTCCACCCCTTCCCCTACATGGCAGGCAGTCTTATACATGTTAGATATGTTATAGTATATGCTAGATACAATATGTGAGTGCAGAACCAAATTTATTGTTGCACAGGAAGAACTGGATTCAGAAAGTAAAAATAACCTGGGAAGAAAAACAAAAATGCAAACAGTTTACACTCATTTCCCAGTGTTCCTTCTCTGGGTGTAGCTGATTCTGTCTATCATTGATCAATTGGAACTGAATTAGATCTTCTCTTTGTTGAAGATATCCACTTCCATCAGAATAAATCCTCATACAGTACTGTTCTATCCTCTCTTTCTAACTCCACCAACAATATAACAGCTAGCACACTCATGATTCACTCTGATTTTCTGGTGGAGTTTCAGGAGTAATTGTCTGTAGAGCATTTTGTGATGTTTCCCATGTTCAACAATATACAAAATAAATTAGATTTTAAAATTTATTTGGGGACTTAGTTCTGGCTTTCACAAAATATTTATGCAGTTCTACTCTCTGAGGAAATCTGCCTGTGGTTGATATGTCACTTTTGCATTTGGAAATCTCCAGTCTTCGACTCTTTTTCTTTCTGAGAAACTTCTTAATCTAATAGAGTGTTTTGAGACTGTCAGAAAGTAGTATGTATTGTTTTACATAAGTGCTTTAGAAAAGGTATTGCTAAACAAACCTATTTCAATAAACTGATAAACTGATAAATGTATATTTAGGAAAGAAAATTCCTTGTATAAATAACATCCCTGAAGACTTTTTTTTTCTTTTTTTTTCTCTCTTCCTTCCTTCCTTCCTTCCTTCCTTCCTTCCTTCCTTCCTTCCTTCCTTCCTTCCTTCCTTCCTTCCTTCCTTCCTTCCTTCCTTCCTTCCTTCCTTCCTTCCTTCCTTTCTTCCTTCCTTCCTTCCTTTCTCTCTCCCTCCCTCTCTTTTTCTCCCCCTCTCTTTCTCTCTCTTTCTCTCCCCCTCTCTCTTTTAGAATTAGATTACTAGAATTTTTTCTTCTAATTTACTAACAATGGAAAATAATATTTTCCCTCCAGAATTCTGATTTCAATAGGAAAGGAAATTCTTATACGGAAAGCACTTTTATCAGAGAGATCTGCAAATCATCGGAAACTAGTAACTTGAAAGACTGAGAGAATATAACTTGCCCATTGTTACTATTTGCCAATATTAGAAGCAGAAAATGAAACCAAGTCTTCCAGACTCTTCTTTTCTACTTGCTCTCTATATATTTAACTCCAATAACTAAACATACATATGTATTTACATGAAAATAGTGGCTATATACACATTATATATTCATATATATATATATATATATATATATATATATTTCTTTATTGATTTTGATGTCTCCTATTTTAAGTAAGTCTTAATTCAAACTAGTAAATAATAAAAAATGAAAATAATAAACATATATTTATAAAAAGTTATGATGTTCGACTAACTCTATTCTGGGGCTAGCAATACAAAGAAAATAAACAAAGCAAAATTTTCCTTATTGTCAGAGTTTGTCTTAAAAGAGAGATAATATGCACATACATAGAATGTTAAAAAAGATAAAAGAGAGCTATTATAGATAGTAACTAATAATGAGGAGAGCCAGGAAACTATTAGAGTGTGAATGTTCAAAGAGAACAGAGTTTCCAGAAGGAAAAGGTGCTAAGCACTATCCAAAGTAGAAAGTATAGAAGGAAAATGATGAAGTCCTTAGAACTGAAAATTAAGTCACTTTGAAGAGAATGGTTCCAATTGAGTGATAGTTAAAAACCATATTGCCGAAGATGTAGAAAACAACTAGACGAGAGGAAGGTGAAGACAATGAGAGAGACCAATAATTTACAGAAACTTGAATGTTAAAGATAAAAATTTGAGGATGATATGTAGGACAATATTCTTCATAAAAAAGGGAGATGCTCAGAGGTATATCCAGAAGAGTGGGGACTGGCAAGGAGAAGCTATCCTATCCTCTCTTTCTAACTCTATCAACAATATAACAGCTAGCACACTCATGATGCGCCCTGATATTCTGGTGGAATTTCAGGAGTAATTAATTGTCTGTAGAGCATTTTATGATGTTTCTGTTTTTTTGTGATCTCTTCATCAGAGACCAGCGTAAGGGAGGTGGGTGGGAGGTGGATAGATGGAGTAACAATTTACTTTTTAAATATATTTTTATCCACTTCATTTTGACATATTTTTTTATGTTTTCTTGAGCATCATATGGCTTCAATTTTAATTTTTACTTTTAAAAATTCTATACAACTTAGCTATAACCCATTTTTCCAAACATCATTAGACTTTATTCCACCAACTTTTTAATAGAAATAATTATATGAGTTTTTTTAGGATTTCATTTTCATTAATATTAATAATTTTATGAGATTAATAAGATTTCTTATGTGTTTAGTCCCCATGATAAATTTAGTTTTTATTAGCCTAAACTTTTATTAGGTTGTTTCTTTTTTCTGAATTGCTTTCTCTCCTCATCTCTTGGCTTCTAATATAGGGCTCCCCTGTTCCCACACAGCTTGTTTTACTCTCATTACCTCTATATTGTTTATATCACAGATGTACAATAAAAAAAAATTGTTTTCTACCCCCTTTGAAACACGAATTGCTTGAAAGCAGCAATTGTTTTGTTTTGATTTTTCTTTACCTTTGTGTATCACCAACATTTAATAAAAAGTCTTTTGAAGTAGTTTTCTAATCACAAAAAGAAAACAATTTCCTCTGATCCAAGTTCTGATGATCTTCATTTATAGAATATTTAAAGTTTGTCCCCACTCTCCTCTTAAAGACATTTCTCATTCAAATAGTAGCTGAGAAATCCAGATACTTTTTCTTTTAAGTAGCCCATAGAAATTAAATAATTATTTATTTCATAGACTGACAGAGAATATATTATTCCTACTTCTGAATCCAAGTTGATCAATGAGAAATCTATGTAGTTATATGTAATGCTTTGAATAACATATTTTATTTCTTTTCTTCCTTTTCCCTTTTTTCTCCTTTCATAGTTCCTTCCTTGCCTCCCTTTCTATCTGCTATTCTTATGTAATGAATTCTTTCAATTGTCTCTTCTTATTTTGACACTTTTTTAAAATCAGAGGTTCTTAAACATTTTACAAATCATGGATCCCTTTATCTATATAAAAGACAATGTATTCATTATCAGACTATATATATATATATATGTATATATACATATATATATCTATACTTATGCATATATATGCATATATGCAATATGCATAAGTACCGATATATACATTCACACATAAGCATGCATACATATATGTATATATATATATATATATATATATATATATATATATATATATATATATATATATATTTTTTAATAATGACTGAAAAAAAATTCTAAATTTCACTCAGAGGCTATTGAGGACACAATTATCCTCCCTTCTCCCCATGCAAGATGACAGATGCTTTAAAATCCTAGGTTAAAAAAGCTTCCTCATAGTGAGAGCAGAAACATAAATTTCATAATTAGAACTCCATATCCAAGATTACCTATTATGTATGCATTAGTAGATATATGCAGAGCAACCTATACATGTAGAAACAGATCTGAGTGTAGATTTTTGTGCATATATGAATTATATTGTCCCACAAAATTATTTCCATTTAAAATGTTCAAGTCAATGTAGCACACCTATTTTTCAAGTTATGCCTTTCTTTGACGAAAACTTTTGTTCCCTTTTTGTGAATAGAATTCATTGTTCGTGAACCATTGCAAACCTTTTTTCACCATCAATCATCTCTCCATTACTTTTTGGAAGACCTATAATTTTGATTCTTCAGTTACAGTAATAATCCATCATTTGGATCCAAAAAGCAGTGATAATAAAAATAGTGTTTACAAAAGTTTTAAAGAGGAACATTAGGGTCTTTCAAAACTTAGATTTGTTTAAAGAACTAAATATTATCCCAAGTGCACTCCATGCTCTTGTACTTGCTCTTGTTCTCTTCACGACTGTTTAACTCTTACTTAGATCAGTTCATTTTCTATCCATATATGTTTCTGATATACATAAATACAGACATACACACACAAACACACACACAAATACACATACACTAATAGATCAGTTCTTTGTTTTGTCCACTCAATTAGGTATCATGGATACTCTTTATTTAACTCTTATTTTCCCCTCCAATGTGAATGATGAGAAAAAGAATGAGGCATTTATATGGCATTTAATATGTTCCAGATACTCTGATAAGCACTTATCATTTTACAATTGTTATCTCATTTGTTTTATGGAGAGGCTGAACACATTTAGGGAAATTTGTGACTTATTGTATAAAGTTCCTCAATATGTTATTTAAAATGCATTTATTTATTTAAAACAAATCCAAAATAAGAAAAAAAATTATGTTTCCATATAGAAATCATAAGCAGTTTGTCCTTATTGAATCACTAGAAAGAAATCTTTGATATTGGCTCTTATATGTTAAATTTTATAGAGAGTTCAGATTCTTTTGAAGCAAAATCCTGAAAATCAGAAAGTTAACTTTATGTTCATTTTTTCTCATTCTATATTATACTTAATTTTTCTGGATATATTTCTGGCCCAAACCCCAATTCTTTTGTTTGTCTTTTATTGTAGTTTTTTGACAAATCCTATGCAAATCTTTTTTTTTTTTTTTCTTTTGGATGTGGATAACATTTTTATTATAAGTTCTTCTGAGTAGTATTGGATCATTGTATTGCTGGGAATAACAAAGTCATTCATAGTTGATCATTCCACAGCATTGCTATGATGTTTTACACATTACATTCCACTTTGCATGAGCTCATAGAGGACATTCAATATTTTTTCTGAGAACATCCTGCTCCTTGTTTCTTATAGACCAATAATGTTCCATCATAATTATATAGCACAATTTATTTTAAAAAATCCCTAACTGGTTGGTATCCCCTCAAATTATAGTTTGTTTGTTTTTTTGTGTTTTTTTGTCCCAAGAGCTACTATAAATATTTTGTACTTTAAGGACTTATGTCTTTTTTAAAAATATCTTTTGAGATACATGCCTAGTTACATTTTATATATATATACACACACATATATATACACACATATGTATATAGATATATAGATATAGATATGTAACAATATATAATATATATATCATCTCTTTTTTATATTGTTTGAATTTATTTTTTTTAATTTAATTATAGTTTTTATTTATATTCTCATTCTTTATGCCTAGATCATGAAACCATTTTGACCTGATTTTGGTTTACAGTGTTAAGTGTGGGTCAATGCCTAGTTTCTGCCATGTTAATTTCCAATTTTACCAGCAATTTTTGTCAAACATTGAGTTCTTATCCCAAAAGCTGGGGACCTTTGGGTTTGTCAAACACTAGATTATTAAAGTTATTGATTATTTTGTCCTTTGAACCTAACCTATTCCACTCATCAACTAGTCTATTTCTTAGCCAATATCAAATGATTTTGATAATATAATTTTAGATCCGGTATACCTACGCCACCTTCATTTGATTTTTTTTTTTTTTTTAATTAATTCCCTTGAAATTCTTGACCTTTTGTTTTTCCACATGAACTTTGTTGTTATTTTTTCTAGGTCATTAAAATAGTTTCTTGGAAGTCTGATTGGTATAGCACTAAATAAATAGATTAGGGAGTATTCCCCAGTATTAAACTTATGGGGCCCACTTGCATCACACAGCCCTCCCTCTTTAGTATCCCTCCCCCCTCTCTTTAAATTCCTTTCCATTTCTTGTATTCTTCCCTTATTACTCTCTTCCTTTTCCCTTTTCCTCTCTCCCTTTTTAATGAGGTGAGAGAGAATTCTCTGTAAAATAAATATGTCAATTATTTTCTCTTTGAGACAACTCTGATGAAAGTATGATTCACACAATGTTCCTCCCCCTCTCTAAATTCCCTCAGATATGACAAGTTTTCTTTGCCTCTTCCTGGGATGTAGTTTCCCTCTCTTTATCTACCCTTTTCCTGTTTTCTGACACTATTTTTTGCTTGACTGATTCTTGGTGTCTCAATGAATCATTCATTTCTATTTGTTCAGTTCTGATTTTTAATGGGTTATTTTCTTCATTAGTTTTTTTTTTTTTTTTCAACTTCTTTTTGTATATGTCTAATTGAGTTTTTAAATGAGTTGTTTTGCTCTATGGAGTTTTTTTTTTTTTTTTTTTTCATTTCACTATTTTTTTTTTTTTTCTTTTTTCAATTCACAAATCCTACTTTCCAGGGATCTTTTAACCTTTTCCAATTCACAAATTCTGTTTCCCTGCACTTCCTGGAAATTCTTTATCTTTTCCAATTCACATTTCAGGACTTTGTTATTCTCTTCCATAGCTTCTCTTTTTTTCCCCCATTTTTCTTCTAACTCTCTTTTAAGGTTTTCAATAGTCTCTTCTAGGAGAAAGTTATGTGATGGGGGCCAAGTAACATTCCCCTTCAGGGTATTATGTGGAGACTATTCACTATTAATCTCCTTATGGTTGCAAACCTGCTCTCTTTCTGTATAGATGCTAGTGATCATCCTTTTAATTTATTTACTCAGTTTTATAAATCTATAAGGTCTGTCTTCAGGGCAAGGAGGTTACCAGCTTCCTCTGCAGAACAGGGATAGGACGGCAGCTATCTTGTGAATGGACTGCAAAGATATGAGGGTGTTCTGGAGAGAGTTCAAACCCTCTCCCCACCACTGGAAGTGATTCATAGGTGGTTAGCAGGGACTGGGCTGCAGAAGTGCCCTGTAAAGAACCCTCACTGTATCGTCTAGCGACTGCTCTGAGCTAAAGGGTGAACAGTGAAAATGTCACAATCCCAGGCTGAAGCCCACTTTGGGGCTGTGGATATTAGCAGCTGATCAGCGAATAGCCCCTGTGCACAGAGCACAAGTGTCTCTGCCCCGGGAAGCACAGTCGCTGCTGTGGAAGTTTTGCTGCTGTGGAAGTTCTGCTGCCTCAGGCCAAGCCCCCCACTGTGCAGAATAGAGGATGCCCCTGGCTGTGTCCCCCTGCCTTGCAGGTTCTTAACTGACTCATGGATAACCACGTATAGCAGACTGGGGCCGAACAGCTGTGCTGTAATTTGTGCTGAGTCACTTCCGGTTTTCTGTAGTTATAGGCACATTATAGGTTCTGTGGTTTTTAAAGTGGTTTTGATTTCTCTTCTGACCTGCTGTTTTGCAAGCGGAACAGAGCAATCAGCCTATGCCAAAGTCCTCTGTCTCTATAGCTTTTCTAACCCCAGAGGCCTCCCCAGACCAATGTGTACAATATGCTAGCCTAGTTCTATCACTACCCGTGCTGGTTTTTTCCTGCCCCTCAGGACAGACCTTTTCTGATGAAATTCTAGATTATCTTCAGCTGGTAAGTTGTTATACTTCTAATATTCATGGATTTTACCAGTCAAGCAATATTTTTGAGGCTGAATTAAATAGTTGGTAGTGAGAGTAGGAGAGAGCACAGAATGTCACAAGTGGTTTCTCTACCATCTTGGCTCTGCCCCCTGTTTATCCTATTCAAATCTAATAAAGTTCCACCATATTTCATTTCATTGTTGTTGTCAGTGCTTGGAATTTTTTTCCCCTTGGATCTGTTTTTTATAAATTTAGTAATTTACATATATATATATATATATATATATATATATATATATATATATATATATATATATACATATATATATATATATATATATATATATACACACACACACATATATATAACATATATATTATTATATATTATAATATATAATAACAAAATATATTATATATGTTATATTATAACAATAATATATATGTTATTTATAATATATATAATATTAATATGTAATATATAATAATTATATATTTTTTTCAAGAACTCTTTGAGGTAGTGATAGATTTATTTTCTTTTTCTACTCTCCTCTCTTGTTTCATCACTTCAAGATAATTAAAAAAAATCAATTGTCATTGTGTCAATGTTCTTTTTTTGTTTTGTTTTGTTTTGCTTTTTTTTTGGTCATAACTAACTTCCAGGTAATCCAATTATTCTTATGTTTTCTTCTCTTCTTGATCTGTTGTTTATTGTTTCACATTTTGTTCTTTGTTTTTCACTCTTTATATTCTATTTTGTTATTTCTTGGTTTCTTTTAATTTCACTGGCTTTTACTTTTCCAGTTCTAATTTTCAAAGAGATATTTTCTGCTTTATGATTCTGGATCTAAATTTCTAACTGTTTGACTTTCTTTTCATAATCTTTTTATTTTTCTTGGATCATTATTTTTTTATTTGTTTTGATTTGTTTTTCTTTTTTTAATATACCTCATTTCACTTTTTAATTTTTTTAAAAAATTCTATAAAATCTTTTTGGGTAGATAATATTTAATGTTACTCTTTGGGGGTAAGAGAGACTTTTTGATTACTTCAGTATTTTACTCTGAAGATGAACTGTAGTCTTCATTATTCCTATAGTAACTTTTTTTTTTCTCCTTTTCTGCTCATTTTAAAAAATAAGTATTACAAAATCACCTCTATTTCTGGGGTCAGGTGGATGGTGCTTCTGGACTTTATTTCATTTTTCTTTGACATAGACCCCCAAACCAACAACTCCACCCTGCTGTTTGTAGTGGCAGTCAGTATACTTATCCTGCCCAATTGCTTCACTGGGCAGCTACTTCTTTTTTCTTAGGACCGTATCTCAGAATCGCAGCTGTCTAGATCTAGTATTCCATATCAGCAGAGATTCTATCAAACTTTTAGGGTTCAGACCTGTGTTTCCTCACATGTCCAGAAAGTGAAAGTTCCTGTGATTTGAACTGAGGCTACCTCAGAGCCCCAGGTCTCCCTGCTTGTTGTATCAGAACTAGTGTGAAGTTGTTTACATCTCATACTTGTTAGAACTTTGTCACAAGGCCTTTTTTGCAGTCCCTCAGGTTGTCCTAGAAGCGTTCCAATCCTAAGTCTTATTTGTTTTTACTGGTCTAAGTTCACTCTGAGATGCAATTTTACTATCTTTGTGGAGGAAATCTATAGAGCTTTAAATTTTCTGACCTATTCTGTCATCTTCTTACAATCTTACTTTCCTTCCTCCTCTTTATTCTCACCTCTTTAATTTTTTTGGCTTGGTATAATTTAGAATTTGCTATAGGCCAAAGGAGAATATTTGAAATTTCCACTTCAATTTCATCTATATTTTGGACATCTTCCATTACAATGACAAACACTTTTGCTGACCATACATATTCCTAGCTTTTGGCTGCCTTAACACATAGTGTTATCTTCTTAATACATTTATTTTATATGTAATCCCAGTGATTTCCCAAAATGCCCTCTCTGTACATGATCCAAAAACAAAAATCAATAAGTTAAAACCTTCTAATACATCGAACATGATTGATAAAATTATATAGTCTCCCTCACCTGTATTTCATCACTGAGCAAGAACAAGAAAGAACATTTCATCTTTAGATATAATTCAATATTGAAGTTATTTCATCTGAGTCTTAAACTCCTTTAGTGCCATTCTCTTTTATATTGTTATGTTCAATGTGTTTATAATTGTTTTTATTTTGTTTCCTCTGTAGCCATTCATAAAATTCTCCCTACATATTTCTATATGATATTATCATAATTATTTTTGCTTACAATGCATTGTTTTGCTTTCACATACTACAATTTATATAACTTTACAATCGATGGATACCCTATTTTCATTTTTTTCTTCCATTGAAAAAATAATATTATAAATATTTTGGTTTCTATAAAGACTTTCATTCTGTCTTTGATTTCCTTAGGTTATATATCCAAGAGTGGAGTTTCCTGGTCATGGAGATTTAAGTAATTCTCTAATATAATTCCAAATTGATTTTCCAAATGTTTAAATCACATGAAAACTTCACCAAGAGTGTGTATAAGTGTCTGTTTTCTCATATCCATTTCAACTATGAATTGGTTCATCTTCCAAAAGCTTTGCACATAAAAATGACAGGAGTATACCTTAATAAATAGAAAGCAATCATTATATTCAAATCCTTGCCTCAGACCAGGTGAGCATGAACTTGGATTGCTGTCCATGATTCGAGCAACTCCTCTATTTTGTAAGAAGAAAAGCACTGATTTGTATTGATAAAGATTATTTCTAAATTAAAGAGACTAAAGATTCAAGTAAATTCTCTCTCCATATATGTGTGTGTTATGTGTGTGTGTGTGTGTGTATGTGTGTGTGTGTGAAGTGATACCATATCATCGTTTTGCTTTTAATTTTTCCTGTAATTACATATGCAGGCTTTATACCTTGTTTGTATTCATGTAGTTCATGATCATTTACATTTTTTCTTTGCAAATAAATTTTGATGTCAGATTTATTTCAAAGACATTACAAATAAAAATAATCCAATCTATAGTATCTATATCTTTTTCCTAGATGCAATATTTTCTTCACTCAAAAGTAAATAATGTGTATTTGAACTTCAAATTGGACATTCATCATGACAGTGGCAAATAATTTAGTTGAGTGTACTCCATGATTTTGATTAATATCAATTTTTAGAGTTTGATGAAATAAAAACATCTACATTATATGTTAGTAAGCCTTTTAACAAGTTTCTACACTCTTAATATAGCAAAGAAGAAAACTTTATTCAAAAATAACTTTTAAAGCTACATTTTCTTCAAAAAAAAAAAATCAGAGTGAGATCTTATATTCTGAGTATTTTCCATAAGTTGTGTGATAAGTAAGAGGCTGAAATTTGTAATTTGGCATGTGCATAAACATGGTGATGATTTCTCTCATAATTTCATGAAATACTTCCTTAAGTTTTGTAGTAATTATTCTCATGAGGATTTCATAAACATGAAGAACATATGCTTCATTATTGATGTCTTCAAGATAGTCTGTTTTTGGTGGTAATATCATATTTATGTCATTAATTATACCCTCATACAGATATCTTGACAATCAGTTATTCAAAACCTTAAAACTTCATTATTACTTTCTGAAATAATAGCGGATATCCATTAAGCTTAGATAATCTATTTTCTCTGGCTTTCCTTTTTTTTTCCATCTCCTTGTGTTTGTTGTTGTTGTTGTTGTTGTTGTTGTTGTTGTTGTTTTTGTGTGTGTACAGTACATCAAAGATTGCAGGTAATGCTTTTACTGTTGTTAATGGGAGAAATTTTATTTTAGAAATCTTTTATAAAGTTTTATAATTTTCATGTTTTTTTTTTAAATTTTGTAGTTTCAACTTTAAATCAACCTGCAAAATCTGGTTTCTTTGATTATGTCTTCTACCAAATTTTTGTAAGTTTATTCTTACTTCCATTGCTTCTCATCTATGACTGACAATCATGCACCCTTCTTAACATGATCTTTCAAATAAGTTATTTCAAATCATTAATATGTTTACTCTTACCTTGTTGTTTCTATGTTAAACCATTGCAGAAATATCCTGATAAGCTTCTATGTGTTCTTGGGCATCTACAGAATCCTCTGCTTCTTCAGGTATCAAGTAATTTTATATTTTCTAAAAAATTCCTTCACAGGTATCTAAACTATTTATCTAATCTAGAGGTCATTTTCCCCTTCTGCTATTATATATTTATGCTGGCTTATATGCTTATGTTCAAGGTCCTGAATTGAGTTTTATTCCTCCTTAGCTCTTTAAAATTTGAGTATCTCCTCTTTGCTTTCTATTCTTCTTTTGTTAATCACTTTTTTTTTTAATAAAGTTCTTTGGAAGTTGTCTCTTAAAGCCTTCTCACTCTGGGTGCTGAGCAAATTATCATTCACCTACTTTGATCTCCACCATGAATGACTTTTGAGGGGACAGAATTAGTGCTAAATAGATAGTCTTTCTTTCCTTCAGTATTAGTAAAGTGATACAAGCCATGCACCTATCCTTTTTTACTTGCCTCTATTAGTTCTATGGCTAAGCTTTGTTGTTTTAACAACCTGTGCAAGTTTCTTATTTTTGGCACAAGAAGTAGGAGAATATGGCTGAATCTATTTCTATCATAAGTCCATAGAGCTGGCTGTAGAAGCCTTGCCTGTATGGGGATAGTCAGGTAGATATACTCAGTTTGCTTATTAGAGATTAGTGAGCACCAATATCTCATGTCAGTCATTGCTTTTGTTTTTGTTTTTGTTTTTGTTTTGTGTGTGTGTGTGTGTGTGTGTGTGTGTGTGTGTGTGTGTGTCTTAGACTGTGGAGAAATTGTTTTTTCTCTTGCACAAAATTTTTTAGTCATTTTGTGCAGTCATGGGTTGAGAGAAACTACCTATTCTTCTATAATATGACCTACAAGTCAAGTAATTAAATAGCTGCTACATGAAATTAAAATCATATTTACTCTGGTCTCAGAGGGATAGAACTAGGCGAATTATATGTTTTGTAGGTTTGACATAAGGACATGTTGCAAAAGAATTAAAAACATTCCAAAGTGAAATAGACTGCCTCTAAAAGGTTGTGCCTTTTCCTTTATTCAACATCATTATGCAAAGTCTTTAGAACATATGTCACATAGTTTATAAAGGTTATTTTATCCAGTTACATATTGATCACATGTGAAAATCTTTATAGATATTTTACCTAAGTGACTGCTAAAGTGTTCTGTTCATGACTATTCTGGTTAGAAACCTATGCAAATTCATTGTTTCTTTATTTATATCAAGACACAGATTTATTGTAGTCTTTATTGGTGTAGTGAGTATGTATATCTAATGAAATAACATATCTTTTGATATATTTAATCAGTAAATTCTCCAAGAGTTCTGTGACTATTACTTATACAGTTATCACTCATATGCAAACTTAATTTTAGAGACTAATGAAAAATTTTGAACACTTTATGGTCTGCTGCAAAAGAAAAAAAAAAATCCCTGACCTTTAAGGTAACAACAAATGTGAAAATTTTCACTTGTAGAGGGCTGGAACTCTGGAGAAGTATACTCAAAAAAGGTGTTAACTCAGTAGAATTGATGAGATAATGGTTCTCTAAGTTCACAAATAATCGGTATGGTGTAATGATGCAATTAAAATAAGGACTAAGAAGGATTGGAAGATAGACATTCTATCTTTGACCATCCATTGGCTAAGATGACAGGAAAAAAATAATGATGAATGTTCTTTTAGCTCTCTTTTAAGATCTTAAAATTTTTTTTTTCTAGGTGAGCCTTTTGCGGTGGGGACCACCTTTGGGGTTTTGTCTGAAGACTGTCTGCTATCTATTAGTCTCCTCATAGTTGGAAATCTGTTCTCTTTCAGTATAGAAGCTATAGTCAGACCTCACTTTGCTTTTTTACTCATTTTTAAAAAATCCCTTGTGGTCTACCTTTAGGACAAGGAGGTTCCCAGCTTCCTCTACAGAATAGGGACAAATGAGCCGTGGTTGTCCTGAGATCAGGCTTTGAAGAGGGGCCACAGTAGGGAAGAATGACTGTGCTGGGGAAGTGTGGCTGTTCTAGGATGAGCAGCTGTGATGAGGAGTGAGGCTGCTCTGTGATCTTGCAACTGTGCTTTGATTGTCCTGAGTCATTCTTGGTGTTGGGTGGGTGTGGCCAGGTCCTGTGAAACTCTGGTGTTTTGAGGTCAAACAAGAAAAATTAGTTCCTATACTATATAAATTATTAGGAAAATAAATGAAGGAGTCCTACCCAACAGATATGGTGCTAATACTTAAATCTAGAAAGGTAAATACAGAGAAAGAAAATTATAAACTAATTTCCCTGGTGAATATTGATGTGAAAATATTAAATAAAATATTAATAAAGATTGCTGTAATTTATCAGCAAGGTAGTACACTATGACCATTCCTAATGACAATATTAGAGAATAGCAATAAGTAGAATTTTCTTAAAATGCTAAGTAGCCTCTACCTAAAACCATCAGCAAACATCATCCATACTAGGGATAAGCATTCCCCATAAGAACAGGGATAAAACATACTTGCCCATTATCACCACTATTATTCAATATTAGACTAGAAATATTAACTTTAGCAATAAAAGAAGAAGGAAAAGAAATCTAAGGAATTAGAGTAGGTAAAAAGAAAAAAAATATCAATTATCACTCTTTCCTAAGTCTGCAAAAATGTTTGTAGCAGCTATTTTTATAGTGGCAAGAAACTGGAAACTGAGGGGATGCCCATAAGATGGAGAATGGCTGAATATGATATATGAATGTTATGGGATATTATTTTTCTATAAGAAGTGATCACCAAATGATTTCAGACAGGCTTGGGGAGACTCACTTGAACTGATGGTAAGTCATGTGAATAGAACCAAGATAACATTGTATATAGCAATAGCAAGATTATATGATGACCAATTCTGACAGGTTTGAACAGCAAGGTGATTCAGGTCAGTCACAAATGTCTTAAGATGAAGAGAGCCATCTGCACCCAGAGAGAGGACTGTGAAAACTGAGTGTGGATCACAACATAGTTTTTTCACTATTTTCCTTTCTTTCTCATTTTTTTTTCTTTTGCTCTGGTTTTTCTTATGCAGAATGATAATTGAGGAAATAAGTATAGAAGAATTAGAAGAATTTCACATGTTTAACATTTATTGGATTACTTAGGGAGACAGTTGGTGGAAGGGAGGGAAAATTGGAATACAAGGTTTTGCAAGGGTTAATGTTGCAAATTATCTATACATATGCCTTGAGAATAAAAACTTATAGTAAAAAACTATATCACTCTTTGTCAATGATATAATGGTATATTTAGAATATCCTAGAAAATCAATTAAAATTATTAGAAACAATGAACAACTTTAGCAAACTGGCAGGATATAAAATAAACCCTCAGAAATCATGATCATTTCTATGTTACCAACAAAGCCCGGTAGCAAGAGATAGAAAGAGAAATCCATTTAAAATAACTCTAGACAAAATAAAATATATGGAAGTCTGCCTGCCAACACATAACCAGGGACTATATGAACATAATTATAAAATACTTTTTATACAAATAAAGTTAGATCTCAATAATTAGGAAAATATTATGTGCCCATGGATATGCTGAGCTACTATAATAAAAATAAAAATTATATCTAAATTAAGGTAATTCAATATCATACCAATCAAACTCCAAAAATTCATTTTAGAAGAAACAACAAAATTCATCTAAAAGAACAAAAAGTAAATAATTTGAAGGACATTAATGAAAAAAATATAAAGGAAAATGCAAAGGAATAGAGGCCTAGTTGTGCCAGAAAGCCATACTAGAAATTAGGAATTATAAAAATTATTTGTTACTAAGAAATAGACTAGTAAGTAAAAAAAAAGTTGGTTCAGAAGACACAATAGTCGATGACTATAGCAATCTAGTGTTCGGTAAACCTAAAGATTCCAGCTTCTGAGACAAAAATTCACTATTTAATGAGAATTGTTGGGAAATTTGGGATATATTATGGCAAAAACGAGGCATTCACCAGAATTTAAAATCTTATACTAAGATAAAATCAAAATGGATTCATGCTTTGTACATAAAAGATGATACTGTAAGCAAATTTGGTGAGTAAGGGATAGTCTACCTTCCAAATCTCTGGAGAAGAAAAGAATTTATGGCCAAAGAAGAACTATAGAATATTATAAAACACAAAATAGATAATTTTTATTACATCAAATTAAAAAGTTTTTGCACAACTAATCCAGTGTTGCCAGGATTAGAAGTGAAGCAGAAAATTGGGGGTGAGTGTGGAATTGATAACCAGGGTTTCTGAGAAAAGCCTCATTTCTAAAATATATAGAAAACTGAATTGAATATTTAAGAAAACAAATAAATTCCCAATTAACAAATAGGATATGAGCAGAAAATTTTCAGATGAAGAAAAAAATTTTTCAGATGAAGAAATCAAACCATTTCTAAGCATATGAAAAAGAAATACTTGAAATCACAATTGACAATTGCAAATTAAGCCATGTTGAGGTACTACTTTAAATTTCTCAGATTGCCTGAAATGATAGGAAAACACAATGATACATGTTTACAGAGTTGTGAGAAATCACAATACTAATGAATCATTGATGGATTTGTGAAATTATTCAATTATTTTGGAGAGCAATTTGGAACTATGTTGGAAGGGCCACAAAATATTGTAAACCCTTTAATCCAGCAATTTTACTGCTGTATCTGTATCTCAAAAAGATCATAAAAGAGGGACAAGGATTCACATGTCAAAAATTGAAACGTCCCTTTTTGTGATGACAAATTGGGAATTGAGTGAATGTCCAAGAGTTTGGGAATGGTTGAATAAGTTATGGTATATAAATGTAATGGAATATTATTGTTTTTTCAGAAATGAGCAGAAAAAAAAATTGTAGAAAAGCCATAAAAGACTTACATGAACTGATTCTGACTGAAGAGAGCAGAATCAAGAAAATAATGCACAGTAACAACAAGATTGTATGATTATGAATTCTGTGATGACTTTGGTTCTTCTCAATAATTAAGTGATTCAAAGCATTTCCAATTGACTTGAGATAGAAAATGTCATTTGCATCCAGAGAGAGAGAATTGTGGAGGCTAAATGTGGATCAAACCATAATATTTTCACCTTTGGTTGTTTTTGTTTTTTACTTTCTAATAATTTTCCCCATTTTGGTTTGATTTTTCTTGTGCAACAAGACAAATTTAAAAATACATTTGAAAGAATTGCACATATTTAACTATATCGGATTGCTTGCTGTCTTGGTGAGATGGTGAAGTGGAAAGGAAGAAGAATGTGGAATGCAGTCATACAAGAATGAATGTTGAAAATTGTCTTTCTATGCATTTAGAAAATAAAATACTACTGAAAATTTAAAAACAAAAACAAAAGTGTTTCCTATAGTGACAAGGTGTTCAGTGACTGAACTAGAGATAATACTCCCACTGTGTGAGAAGATAGAAATCTAAATGTTTCTGGCTTTAAGGCCAGTTTTCTATCTACTATGCTACACACTGCCTATCTCTGAGAATAGATTAATATTTACATGGCATGTTAACTTTTGCAAAGTACTTTACACACTTTTTGCTATCTTTATTATCATCATGATAATAACTAACTTTTATATTGTGTTTTAAGTCTTCAAAGCATTTTAGATATAACATTTCAATGATTTCTGAATTATTGTGGTGCTATTACTATTCCATTTTACATATGCTAATATATTGGTATAGTTTTAGGTTCATTTTAACAAGTAAATATTTGGTATCTTTTATGTACAAGACATTGTCTTGGATCTTTTCCTATTAGTTTGATATCAGAGACTATTTTTCTTTTTTGTCTCATTTTTTTCTATCTCCATTTAATGATTTGAAGATGACACAGATTAAGTGACTTGTCCAAGATTATATGGCTACCAAATGTTTGAGATTGGAGTTGAACTCAAATCTCCAAAATTCAACATGCTATTTATTTTAATTCTTACCAAATTTCTTTGAGGAAAATCACATTAGTATGGTTAATATTTTACATATTAGAAAAAATAAGTTTTGACTAGATAAAATAATTTTTCAATAATCACAGAATTGTCACATGAGTCAGAATTCTAGCCCAAGTCATCCTGATCTTTCAATTATGCTTCATAATAGATAAGGATCATGTTTTGTTTTGTTTTGTTTTTGTTTCTGTTTTTGTTTTTGTTTTTGTTTTTGTTTTTTCTGAGTCATACTATAGTCTGGGGTGAAGATACTTCACAGTTAAAAGAGGGGCAGGGTAGAATACTATGATGTCCTATAAAATTCTGCAAAGGAAATTAGAACAAAAGTTTATGGCAAGCTCTTTGATGGCTCACTTAAACACCAAATAAAATTAGCCTAATAAAAGGATTGAAAAAAGAGAATGGATCAACTGAAATTATTATATGATATATATGTGCACCAGACTGAAACTTCATTGGGAAATCCGAGAAAAAATTACAGTGAGTTATTTTCCCACCATATTTTGCCATGAGGGAATAGATTGAGAAATAGATTGGTGATAAGGATGGGATTTGGCTCTGAGAATACCTCAGAGAGCATTAAAGTATAGGAGAAGGCAAGGAGATTAAGCATAGAAAGGCCTAAATGTGTGTGGTATTCAAGGAATAGGTAGCAGATGGCAGTTCTATTGTAATTTATTTTATAAAATTTTAATATAAAACAGGGTATACTAAAAGACAAAAATTTCTGCAAGAAGGGATATTCTTGCAGAGGATCACCGTCCTTAAGGAAAGATCATAATCATTAAGCTAATACTTTACAGAAAAGCAAATTCAGAAGCAAGCAATAACTATATTGCTAAAACTGAAAACAATTGGATTGTATTTATCTTACAGACTCCAACCAGGACAGGAGTACCAGAAGAAAAGGGAAGCCTAAAGTTCTGCATCTGATACTGCACATCAGTTTTTTGTTGTCTGATTAGGGTTGAATCCAAGATCATTCTACTGATGAGACAACGCTACAATATCATTGCCAAGAACAAAATCCAGGTCAGAAAATTCTGTTTTTATTTATGTTTCTCCAATATCATGTGAAACAATTTTTAACATTTGTTTTGAAAACATTGGGTTCCAAATTCTCTTCCTAACTCCCTCCCCACTCTTATCCCCATTAAAAAGACACATGTGAAATTAAACAAAATAATTCCATAAAAGAACTCTTCTGTACCCCACCCTCCCACAAACCCCCAATAAAAATAAAATTTAATAAATGTGCTTCAATATATATTCAATCATAATCAGTTTTTTCTCTTGGTATGGATAACATTTTTCTTCCTAAGTCCTTCAAATTTGGCTTGAATCATTGTACTGCTGAGAATAACAAAATCTTTCACAGCTGATCACCTATCTAATTGCTGTACCTGATTATTTATACACAGACAATTTCACTTCGCATAAGTTCATGGAAGTCTTTTCGTGTTTTTTTGTTTTGTTTTGTTTTGTTTTGTTTTGTTCTGTTTTGTTTTGTTTTTAATATCCTGCTCATCATTTGTTATAGCATAATAGTATTCTATCATAATCACATAGCACCATTTATTTATTCATCCTTTCCCCAGTTGATGGGCATCCTCTCAATTGCTAATTTTTTGCCCTGAGAAAAAAGCTACTGAAAATATTTTTGTCCATATAAGTTCTTTTTCTTTTTTCCTTTAATCTCTTTTGGGAAACCTATAAAGTAGTGGTATTGCTAGGACAAAGGATACACATGGTTTTATAGCCTGTTGAATATTGTTCCAAATTACTCTCTGAAATGGTTGAATCAGTTCACAATTCTACCAACAATGCACTAATGTCTCATTTTCACCACATTCCATCCAAAATTTGTAATTTTCTGTCTCTGGCCTATTAGCAAATCTAGAAGATATGAGGCAGTAACTCATAATGTCTTAATTTGCATTTCTCCAATCAATAGTGAGTTAGGTTGTTGTTGTTGTTTTTTTTTTTTTTTTTTTTTTTGGTTGTTTGTTTTTTGATATGGTTATAAATAACATGATGGCTTCATCTGAAAACTGTTCATATCTTTTTCTCAATTGGGGAATAACTCTTTTTAACAAAAAATGATTCAGTTCCTAATATGTTTGAGAAATGAGACTTTCATCAGAGAAACTTGTTTCAAAATCTTTTCACAATTACTTTTGCTAACTATCTGCCCTTTCCCTTCTATTTTCTTATTTCACCCTGTCTTTCCTTATAAATTTTTGCTTCTGACCACCTCCTCCCAATATGACCTCTCTTCTCATAGCCCCTTCTCCTCTCCTCACTTCCTACAGGGTAAGATAGATTTGACCTAGGAGTTCTGGAATTTGGCTATAATATTCCTTGAAATTTTTACCTTGGGATCTCTTTCAGGAAATAAAATGTGGATTCTTTTAATTTATCTTTTATCTTCTGGTTCTAGAATAACAAGACACTTTTCCTTGATAATTTCTTGAAAAATAATGTCTACTCTCTCTTTTTTAATCATGACTTTTAATTAATCCAATAATTTCTAAATAAGCTCTCCTTGATCTATTTTCCAGGTCTGTTGTTTTCCCAGTGACATATTTCATTCATATTGTTATCTAATTTTTTAATCTTTTGTTTGTATTTGTTTCTTGCTTTCTCATAAAGTCATTAGCTTCAATTTGCTCAATTCTAATTTTTCAGGAATTAATTTTCTCAGTGAGCTTTTTATTTTATTTGGCCTTCTTTGTTTTTTAATGCATTTTTCTCTTCATTAGCTTTGTAAATTTATTTTTGCATCACTCTCATTTCTCTTTCCAATTTTTCCTCTACTTCTCTTACTTAATTTTCAAAATCCTTTTTGAATTCTTCCATGCCCTGAAGCCAATTCTTATTTTTCTTGGGGGTTTTGGATGTAAGAGCTGTCACTTTGTTATCATCTTCTGAGTGTGTTTTGATCTTCCTTCACACCATAATAATATTCTATCATTACAATATTTTTCTGTTTGCTCATTTCCTAGCCTCTTGCTTGGCTTTTAAATCTTTGTTAAATTAGGTCTCTGTTTCAGGGTGGAGGCTACAATATCCCAAGTTTAGCAGTTATCTATATAGATATAGATATAGATATCTATAGCTATAGCTATAGCTATATGTACATCTATAGATATATCTATCGATATAGATAGATAGATAGATAGATAGATAGATAGATAGATAGATAGATAGATAGATAGATGGAGGATGTGGTAAATATCTGAAGCCAAATTTGAACTCAAGTCCTCATGACTTCAGGGCTAGTGCTCTATCCACTACATCAACTAGCTGCCCCAGGTCTGTATTTTTTTTTATTTCTTCTAATGTGACATGAATCAAAAAGTATTGTCACTATTCTCCTGGATTGTCCTCTGCTCTATGGGTGACCAGAAACTCACTTTTCTGTCCTGTAACTATGAGGAGAGTCCCCATTTCATTCTGGCTTTAAGTTCTAATGTAGATGTGTTTGTGCTGATCCTAGGAGTGTGAACCAGGACTGTGTCTTATATCTGAGTATAGACAAAGCAAGAGAGTCCTGCCTCTGTACTAGGAAAAATAATTTCTTTCTGACCAGTTATTTGATCCCCTTACAGATGGCTGTGGGATGACACCTCCAGAAACTGTCACCACCACTGCTATTCCCATTGCTGCTGGTGGTGGTGATTTAGTGGCTCTCAAAGACAGCTCCCAATTTGCTGGGGCTGAGACTGTGCTTCCTTCTTACTCTAGTGTGATGAACCTTTTCTCCTGACTAGTCCGTGGGCTGAAAGGTCTGGAAACCACCTTTATTGTCACTGATTCAGAGGCTCCTGAGGACTTTTTCTAGTTTCCTGGGTCCACGGTTGTGCATACAGAATCTGTACTAGTATTGTGCTTCTGCCTTTACCCTGGTAAAACTGATCTTACCTTCTGACCTAAGTTGCTTTCAGCTGAAAATAGTTTAACTCCATCTTTTTGTGGGTTCTTATCCTCTAAAATTTGTTTAGAGGCATTATTTAAAGATAATTACAGGTTTGGGGGACTGCTTGTGAAGCACCCTGATTTTGTTCTGCTATATTGATTTTTCCCCCTTTTGCTCTGTCATGTTGGCTTTGTCTCCCAGGTCAGAAAACTCTAGTGTTCATCTCTATAGGGCAGTGAGACTTTTCCCTGTATTAAATCACTTTAGAAGCAAGCTTTCAGGCTCCTAGACTATGTTGTTCTTGAGATTCTGATTATCAGTTTCTTCAACCTGCAAAATGAAAAGCTAAAATAAATAACTTCTGAAATCCCTTCCAACTATATTATTCAATGACACTATGATCTAAAAGAACCTTTTCAGTTCTTAATATCCTGAGACAAGATTAATATTAGCACCTACATCTTCTGTTCCTAAATGCATTATTAGTTGCACCAATCATACTTCCTCTAAAGAAGTAAAGGAAGACATCATTTCTTCTACATTTTACTCACCAAACTTCAGTACCAAACTGATTCTTGTATAATGCTTCCAATTTAAAGTAAATATTATATTTAAAAAGGTATCACTTTAATTTTTATTTTCTTTCAATCCCAGATGACTATTTACCATAATTTACATTAAATAAGATATTAGATGTTCACATTCCTAATATTCCATATTTATATATGTTAAAGTATATTTTAAAATATGTGTAAACATATTTATATAAACATTATAAAAGGTACTGGTAATCAATATCTAACATACTATTGGAATTTGTACAATGTTTCAATTAATAATTTTTCAATGACAAAATCAATTTCATTTTCTGAGTTTACTGAATTAATTATCTATATTGTATTATATTAACGAAGTCCTAATTCCAAATAAAACAGGTTTCTGACAAAATACATTTCAAGGAAAGCTTCTTGATAAAATAGAGGAATTTTCCCAAGTAGTATATTTTTTTAAGATGGCTCTTCTAGCAAAAAAGTAGAATCTCATGTGGAAATTTGCAAAGCCACTTGTTTTATAACACATTGATGTCATAGAAAATTTGAGAATGACTATCTTACAACTAAAGAAAGTGAAGCTCACACAACTTAAATGTTCCATACATAGCTAATAAATTGCAGAGACAGTGTAAGCACTGAGGTATCATTAATCAGTGAATAAAGAGCTACCCTTCTGCTAATGCATCTTGCTTTTTCTGAAAGAACTCAAATCTGTATATTTTGTTGTTAATATATAGAGATTTCCATATTAGGTACATATTATATACAAAGAAATTTTAAAACTTTTTCTCATTAGATTCCTAAAATATCTCACTGAGTTAAAAAGTAGGAGTATTTTTTACAATTTTAATAATGGGAAATCTGAAAGAAATCAAAAGATCAAGTGATTTACCCAATTTGAGAGTGCTAAGTAGCCTATGTAATATTGTAATCTAGGATTAAATAAGATAGAATCAAGTAATGAATTGTTCAAAAGCATCTGTCAAATACCCATATTCTTTCCACTATATCATTACCTATATTAAAAAAAGAAGCATTCTAGGGAGTATGTTTATAAGATAGTAACTTTAAGGATGGGATAAACTAACAAAATGCATTATCTACACTAGAAGTTATTAAACAATCATTTGAAAAAGTGGCATCAGGAAATAGGTAAGATAGTTAGTTGTGTAAAAGTGTAGAGTGCCTTTAATTTTTTACTAAAGGTGTTATCTTGGGTAAGGAGAAAAAATGTTCTCCATTTAGGACATGAAATTATTCTTGCCAGATTTAAACAGATATTTTCTTCTTTTCCAAATGGTTTGAGTAATAAGCAGAAGTCTTATTATGTCATTTTCTTTTCACCCAAACCTACTGTCAAGAATCTCAATGGTTCATAAAATCATCGTAACATGCTTATATTTTATATGTATTTATATGTATAAATTATATTTATTTGTATATATATCTATACATACATATCTATGTGCATGTGAGCATATGCCTATGTAAAGAAATATTTACTATTTCTTAGTACACTTCTGATTTTTTCCAATATTTTCTCAAATACTACACAAACATTAAGGAAAAACATATAATATGCATTATGTATTCTCATTTAGGAGGCATGTTGTTTATCCCATTGAAGTGTGAAAAACAGAAAGTAATTTATAAAAGTAATGTGACATATCTCTATATTCTAGCCATTATTTTTTCTATAAGACTTTACTTTGAGGCTTTAAAACTAATCATATCTTATTAGATAGGGTTAGATTAATGGGACAATAAAAATTTTCATTTTAAATGAAACTTATTAATTACTTAATCCAACATTCATATTTTACAACTGTCAAAACTAAAGTCTGAAAGAAGTATAGTATAAAAGAAACAGTTCCAGAGAGAAAATATCTAGGTGGCATTTCTTGCTAAATCCACTAAATTTTTGACTATGAGTGAGTAACTTCTCCTTAATTTCTTTAGCCATAAAATAATACATATTCCTTTGAATTCAAATTAACTCAATTTTTATTAAAATTCAGGTAAAGAAAACAATGTTAAAATTTGATGACAATAAACATAAACAAAACTACAGGTAAATAGAAAAGTCCCAAAAGAATAGTTCCCTATTAACAGATTTGTTATCGAAATTCTTCCTAAGTATGCTATTGTGCTGCCAAACCATTTCAAATCTACAAAGCTGTTTCACTTATATAAATAGTCTAGCAAACTATAGGGAATAAAAATTAAGTCCATCTATATAACACATACTACAAAAATTATTACATAAAAATGAGTGGGTAACACATTGAGCTAATCCATAATGCATAAGGCTTGGACAGGCATTGCAAATTGGTAATAAGTTGAGCCCAGAATGAAATTTTTTTAAATGTTGCATTACACTTAGGAAATTTTGTTACACATTTAAAGATCTGGCATAATTTCTTTTTTAAAATCACCTTGCTCTCCTGGGTAAGCTACAAGGAAGCCAATAATTTAAGAAGAAGATCTCACATTAATCAGAAACATATATTAGAAATGTACAGTCAAGATGATGGAGTGTAGAAGTACACAGATGAATTTTCAAATTCTGTTCCAAACAATCAAATAATAATAATGACAACACCTTAAATTTATTTCTGGCGCAGCAGAACCAACAAAAACCAACAAAAACCATGTAAAACAATTTTCCATTGCAAGATAACTTGGAGGGAAAAATCTGTCTCATTTAAGTGGTGGTAAGTGGATCAGAAGTACACTTAAGGTAGCACCTTGGGTCCCAGTGTTAGTCCCAGGACCAAAATGAGTAATAGCAATTGCAGCCAAAGGAGAATAGCATTCCTAGCCATGATTCAAGGGTGGAGAGGAGTGCTTTTAGTGGCTCACAGTGTAATAGGTAAAATGATTCTCAATTCCAAGAGAGAGAAGAGCACTAACAATTATGTACACAGGAGGGCAGAGACCTGGTCACACTTCCAAGGGCCTGCAGAAATGCTTGTGTCTATGACTATGAAGAAACAAGTTTCTCCTTCCTGAATAAAGACCAAGTTTGGGGTGGGAGAATAGTGACCATAACTCTCCTTAGACCATTCCACCTTGCAAGAACCAAAAACCTGTGGAGTTCCAGAACTACCTCTGAAAAATAGCAGCAAGGATGGCCTGAAGTTATCCCTGGAGCAGAGTCCAATTTTAACATGAATTCAAATCTAAGAAATAGGGTAGGAAAAAAAATAGATCCCAGAAAATGGAGTAAGAAACATTCTTGCCAGAACTCTCAAACTTTTATCTCTAAATAACTAAAAAATGATACCTTAAAATAGTTTCTGGAGAGGCAGAACCAACAAAAAGATGGGATGAAATAAATTTATAGCTCAAAAGAAGGTCATCAAGAAAAGTCTGTTTCATCCTTCAAAATATGGAGAGAAATAAAGGTGGATGGAGAGTACAGAAAAGTGTTTAGATAGTGAAAGTTGGAAAAAGTATGCAGATTAATGGGAATGAAATAAAGGTAGGGGCAGAAGATAAAGGAAAGATCCATGAGTAGGGGGATGTTAAGTAATAGCAAAGCAAGTTAAGAAGTAGAACTAAAATAGTAACAAGAATTAGGAGTAGAATTTATGTTTTTTAAAGGAAGGCTAGTAATCATTGATATATGTCAGTCGTATTAATGTTGTTTTAAATGCAAGTCTGTGCATGTGTAAATGGATATATATGTGCATATGTGTACATATATAGATACATATATATGTATATAAATGTGTGTGTGTTTATGTGTAGGTTTAACTACACATTAACTATAGCATGCTTGGGTAGAGGTGTTGAAAGGGGAAAAAAAAATAAAGTACAAACTATACAGCAGAGGACAAAAGAGTAACCCTATAAGGAAGCAATAAAAACATGGATAGCCATGGATATATTTTGTTAATTTATATGCTTTCTTGAAATGGAAATCTATTGTTATATATTTTGATTTCTCCATGAATATTCAGGTGAACACATGTAAAGTGCTCATTATCTCATTATCCATGGCTATCCATGAAGATAATGAAGTTCGGCAGCCCCAGTGCAGTCCAGCAATCAGATCCCAAATGCCCTAGTTCAGGGCAGGGGCAAGTCTGTGTGCTTCCATGCAAAAGCTTGAGATGGTGCCCTCTACAACAGAAGAGAACTTTAAAATAAAATTCATAAAATAGAAAGGGAAAGAGTTAAAAAAAGAATATGAACTTAGAAAGTTACTATGGTAACAGTGAATATTAAAAAACAAATCCAAAAGAAGATAATGCCAAAAAAAAAAAAAAAAAAAAAAAGAATAGAAAAAAAAAATCCACATGGGAAGCCTCAAAAAATTGTGAATTGCCCAACTGCCCAAAAAGTCCTGAAAGAGTTCAAAACATGTTTTAAAAGTTAAACAAACATAGAAGATGAAACACTATTAAAAAATGAAAACAATGCAAGACAATTATGAAATAAAAAGTCAAATAACATAGAAAAGGAAGTACAAAAGTTAGAATCTGATGTACAAAGATCTATTAAAGAAAGAAGTTAAAAGCAAAATTGACCAAATGGGAAAGGAGGTACAAAAACTCAATTAAAAAAATAAAATTCCTTAAGAATTAAGCCTTGACAATTGAGGAAACTGAGCATCCACTCAGTTTCCAGTTTCTTGCCACTACAAAAAATTCTGCCAAAGACATTTTTGCACATGTGGATCCCTTTCCCTACTTTAAGATCTCTTTGGGATATAATCCCAGTAGAAACACTGCTAGATCAAAGGGTATGTACAGTTTGATAACTTTGAGCATAGTTCCACCTACTCTCCAGAATTGTCGGAATGGTTCACATTTTCACCAACAATGTATCAGTGACCCAGTTACTAATTTTCCCACATCTCCTCCAACATTGTCATTACCTTTTCCTGTCATCTTAGCTAATATGAAATGTGTATAATGGTATCTCAAAGTTGTCTTAATTTGCATTTCTCTGATCAATAGCACATTTTCATGTAACTACATATAGTTTTAATTTCTTCATCTGAAAATTATTCACATCCTTTGACCATTTATCAATTAGAGAGTGGCTTGAACTATTATAAATTTCAGTCAATTCTGTATATATTTTAGAAATTAGGCATTTATCAGATCTTTTGTATGTAAAAGTGTTTTTCCAGTTTATTGCTTCCCTTCTAATCTTGTCTGTATTAGTTTTGTTTGTACAAAACCTTTTTTAACTTAATATAATCAACATATTTATTTTGTGATCTACAATTCTTTGGTAAACTATGTTCTTCTAATTTGTTTATAATATTATTTTTATGTTTAGATCATGAACCCATTTTGACCTAATTTTGGTATATGATGTAAGGTGTGGGTCTATGCCTACTTTCTGCCATACTAGTTTCCAATTTTCCCAGCAGTTTTTATCAGATAGTGAATTCTTATCCCCAAAACAGGGGCTTTGAGGTTTGTCAAATACTAGATTGCTGTAGTCATTGACTATTTTGTCCTGTGAACCAAACCTATTCCACTAATCAACTAGTCTATTTCTTAGCCAATACTAAATGGTTTTGATGACCACTGCTTTATAATATAGTTTTAGATCTGGTACAGTTAGGCCATCTTCATTTGCTCTTTTCTCCATTAATTCCTTTAAAATTCTTGACCTTTTGTTCTTCCAGATGGATTTTATTGTTTTTTTTTCTAGATCAGTAAAATAGTTTCTTGGAAGTTTGATTGGTATAGCAATAAATAAATGTATTAGTTTAGGGAGATTTGTCATCCTTATTACATTCACTTGACCTATACAAGAACACTAGATATTTTTCAAATCGCTTAGATCTGACTTTATTTGTGTGGAAAGTGTTTTGCAGTTTTGCTCATACAGTTGCTGACTTTCCCTTGGCAGATAGATTCCCAAATATTTTATACTATCGAAAGTTATTTTAAATAGAATTTCTCTTTGGATCTCTTGATGTTAGATTTTGTTAATGATATATAAAAATGCTGATGATTTTTGTACATTTATTTTGTATCCTTTTGCTAAAATTGTTGATTATTTCTAATAGTTTTTTAGTTGATTCTCTAACTATACCATCATATCTGCAAAGAGTTATAATGTGGTTTCCTCATTACCTACTCTAATTCCTTCAATATTTTTTCCTTCTCTTATTGCAAAAGTTAGTATTTCTTTTTTTTTAATTAATTTTATAATTATAACATTTTTGACAGTACATATGCATGGGTAATTTTTTACAACATTATCCCTTGTACTCCCTTCTGTTCCAAATTTTTCCCCTCCTTCCCTCCACCCCCTCCCTAGATGGCAGGCATTCCCATACATATTAAATATCTTATAGTATATCCTAGGTACAATATATATGTGCAGAACCGAATTTTGTTGTTGTTGTTGTTGCAAAGGAAGAATTGGATTCGGAAGGTAAAAATAACCTGGGAAGAAAAACAAAAAATGCAAACAGTTTACACTCATTTCCCAGTGTTCCTTCTCTGGGTGTAGCGGATTCTGTCCCTCATTGATCAATTGGAATTGATTAGCTCTTCTCTATGTTGAAGATATCCACTTCCATTAGAATACATCCTCATACAGTATTGTTGACACGAGAAACAATTGGTCTGTTTCTGGGGGGGATGGGGTTAGATGGTATTAACTACAGACTGCAGGAGACAGCAGCGAGGCACTAACAGGACAGTGATGGCTGGGCTGCATCTGTGCTCTGAGGCTCTGAGAAAGCGCTGAGTCACACTGGGTGGGGGTTGGGAGTGACCAGGTTCTGAGAGACTCTAGCTTTCCAGGGTTTTATTCTTCACCTCCAGTGTTTACACCCTCTCCGCTGCTCCTGGCTTGCTGCCAAGATGGAGTATCCACTCTGGGGTAAAAGTCTTTTTGCAGAAATGGCAGAGATCATACCCCTCCCCCCTCAGGTCTGAGCTGTGTGAGCTGCCTGTCTTGCTCTGGCTTGCCTGCCCTCAGTCTGCACCCAGTCTGTTCGACCCTCTCCCAAACAAACACAGACCTTCTCTGGCGAATTTCAAGGATGTCTTGGTGATTATTGGTGGGTTTCTTTTTCAGTCAAGCATTAACTCCAAGGCTTGTCATGAAGGAAGTCCTGAGAGAAAACACAGAGCTCAAGCAGCTATCTGCCTCCACACCGCCATCTTGGCCAGAAGTCCCATAAAGTATTGTTGTTAAAGTATATAATGATCTCTGGTCCTGCTCATTTCACTCAGCATCAGTTCATGTAAGTCAGAGGCCTTTCTGAAATCATCCTACTGGTCATTTCTTACAGAACAATCATATTCCATAATATTCATATACCACACTTTATTCAGCCATTCTCCAATTGATGGACATCCACTTAGTTTCCAGTTCCTAGACTTCACAAAGAGAGCTGCCACAAACATTCTTGCACATACAGGTCCCTTTCCCTTCTTTAAAATCTCTTTGGGATATAAGCCCAATAGTAACACTGCTGGGTCAAAGGGTATGCACAGTTCAATAACGTTTTGAGCATAGTTCCAAATTGCTCTCCAGAATGGCTGGATGTATTCACAATCCAACAATGTATCAGTGTCCCTGGTTTCCCACATCGCCTCCAACATTCTACATTACCTTTCCCTGTCATTCTAGCCAATCTGTCAGGTGTGTAGTGGTATCTCAGAGTTGTCTTAATTTGCATTTCTCTAATTAATAATGACTTAGAGCATCTTTTCATATGGCTAGAAATAGTTTCAATTTCTTCGTCTGAGAATTTTCTGTTCATATCCTTTGACCATTTATCAATTGGAGAATGGCTTGATTTCTTATAAATTAGAGTCAATTCTCTACATATTTTAGAGATGAGGCCTTTATCAGAACCTTTGACTGTAAAAATGTTTTCCCAGTTTATTTCTTTCCTTCTAATCTTATCTGCATTAGTTTTGTTTGTACAAAAACTTTTCAATTTGATAAAGTCAAAATTTTCTATTTTGTGATCAATAATGATCTCTAGTTCTTCTTTGGACATAAATTCCTTCCTCTTCCACTGGTCTAAGAGGTAAACTATCCTATGTTCCTCTAATTTATTTATAGTCTCATACCTAGATCATGAACCCATTTTGACCTTATCTTGGTGTATGGTGTTAAGTGTGGATCAATGCCTAGTTTTTGCCATACTAATTTCCAATTTTCCCAGAAATTTTTGTCAAACATTGAGTTCTTATCCCAAAAGCTCAGGTCTTTGGGTTTGTCAAACACTAAATTATTAACATTATTGACTATTTTGTCCTTTGAACCTAAACTATTCCACTGATCAACTAATCTATTTCTTAGACAATACCAAATGGTTTTAGTAACCGCTGCTTTATAATATAATTTTAGATCTGGTACAATTAGGCTACCTTCATTTGATTTTTTTTTTTTATTAATTCCCTTGAAATTCTTGACCTTTTGTTTTTCCATATGAACTTTGTTGTTATTTTTTTTTCTAGCTCATTAAAATAGTTTTTTGGGAAACTGGTATAGCACTAAATAAATAGATTAGTTTAGGTAGAATTATCCTTTGTATTATATTTGCTTGCCCTATCAAAGAGCATTTAATATTTTTCCAATTGGTTAGATCAGACTTAATTTGTGTGGAAAGTGTTTTGTAGTTTTGCTCATATATTTTCTAATTTTCCCTTGGCAGGAGATTCCTAAATATTTTATTCTATCTGTACTTACTTTAAATGGAATTTCTCTTTGTAACTCTAACTGTTGGATTTTGTTGGTGATATATGAGAATGATGATGACTTATGTGGGTTTATTTTTTATCCTGCAATTTTGCTAAAGATGTAAATTATTTCTAATAATTTTTAGTAGAATCTCTGGGGTTCTCTAAATATGCCATAATATCATCAACAAAGAGCAATAATTTGGTTTCCTCATTACATACTCTAATTCCTTTAATCTCTTTCTCAACTCTTATTGCCAAAGGTAGCATTTCTAATACAATATTGAATAGTAATGGTGATAGTGGGCAACCTTGTTTCAATCCTAATCTTATTGCAGTTTATCCCCATTGCATATGATGCTTACTGATGGTTTTAAATAGATACTACTGATTATTTTAAAGAAAGTCCATTTAATCCTATACTATCAAGTGTTTTTAATAGGAATAGATGTTGGATTTTATCACATGCTTTTTCTGCATTTATTGAGATGATCATATTGTTTTTGTTAATTTGGTTATTAATATGGCCAATTATCCTGATAGTTTTCCTAATATTGAACCAGCCCTGCCTTCCTGGTATAAATTCTCCTTGATCATGGTATGTTATCCTGGGGATGATTTTTTGTAGTCTTTTTGCTAATATCTTATTTAAGATTTTAGCATCAATATTCATTAGGGAGATTGGTCTATAATTTTCTTTCTGTTTTCAACATACATGGTTTAGGTTATCAGTACCATGTCTGTGTCATAAAAGGAATTTGGTAGGACTCCTTCATTCCTTATTTTTTCAAATAGTTTATACAGAATTGGGGCTAATTGTTCTTTAAATGTTTGGTAGAATTCACATGTAAATCCATCTGATCCTGGAGATTTTTATTTAGGGAGTTGATTAATAACTTGTTCTATTTCTTTTTTCTGAAATGGGACTATTTAAGCAATTTACTTACTCCTCTATTAATCTGAGCAGCCTATATTTTTGCAGGTAGTCGTCCATTTTACTTATGTTATCAAATTTATTGGCATAAAGTTGGGCAAAGTAACTCATTATTTCTCTAATTTCCTCTTCTTTGGTGGAAAGTTCTCTCTTTTCATTTTTAAGACTAATAATTTGATTTTCCTCTCTCCTTTTTCTAATCAAATTTACCAGAGGTTTATCTATTTTATTGCTTTTTTCATAAAACCAACTCTTAATTTTATTCATTAGTTCAATAGATTTTTTACTTTCAATATTATTAATTTTTCTTTTTAATTTTAGAATTTCAAGTTTAGTATTTGATTGGGGGGTTTTAATTTCATCTTTTTCTAGCTTTTTAAGTTGCAAGCCCAATTCGTTAATCTTCTCTTTCTCTATTTTATTCAAGTAAGCCTCTAAAGATACAAAATTTCCCCTTATTACCACTTTGGCTGCATCCCACTAATTTTGGTATGATGTCTCATCATTATCATTATCTTGCGTGAAATTGTTAATTGCGAGTATAATTTGTTTGACCCATTCATTCTTTAAGATGAAATTATTTAGTTTCCAATTACTTTTTGGTCTATTTACCTCTAAATTTTTGTTGAATGTAGTTTTTATTGCATTGTGATCTGAAAAGAAATCATTTACTTTTGCTTTTCTGCATTTAATTTTGAGATCTTTATGTCCTAATATATGGTCAGTTTTTGTATAGGTCCCTTGAACTGCTGAGAAGAAAGTATACTCCTTTGTATCACCATTGAGTTTTCTCCAAAGATCTATCATACTTATTTTTCTAATGTTCTAAATTTCTTTATTTCTCCTTCATTTCTTTATTTGTTTTGTGGTTTGATTTATCTAGTTCTGAGAGTTCAAGGTTGAGATCTCCCATTATTATGGTTTTGCTGTCTATTTCTTCTTGCAACTCTATTAACTTTTCATTTAGCAAGTTAGATGCTATATCCCTTGGTGCATATACGTTTAGTATTGATATTGCTTCATTGTCTATGCTACCTTTAGCAAGATATAGTTTCCTTCCTTATTTCTTTTAATTAGATGAATTTTTGCTTTTGCTTGGTCTGAGATAAGGATGGCTACCCCTGCTTTTTTGACTTCACCTGAAGCATACTAGATTCTGCTCCAGACTTTTACCTTTACTCTGTATGTATCTCCCTGCTTTAAATGTGTTTCATGTAAACAATATATTGTAGGGTTCCAACTTTTGATCCAGTCTGCTATCTGCCTCTGCTTAATGTTAGAGTTCATCCCATTCACATTTACAGTTAAAATTACTAATTCTGTATTTCCTGCCATCTTATTATCCCCAGATTATACTTTTATTTTTCTTGCCCCCCCCTTACCCTCTTTCCCAGTATTAAACTTAAGGGCCCTACTTGTGTCACATCACTCACCCTCTATAGTTATCTCTCCCTGCCCGGTTTGAATCTCTTCCCCTTTCTTGTATTAAACTCACTAAGAAAGAAGATAAAAGGAACCTGGATGATAGTAGATAACAAGAACACGTTTAAGTTCCTTTACATGTGGGGGGAGAAATTAAAGGAGAGGTAAGACATGATAGTTGAAGCAATTTTTATTAGCACAGTATCTGACAAGAAGAATGGCAGACTACTTCTGGTTCTCTCTCATTTCTATTCTAATTACATAGAAGCTGCCTTGCCTTCTTAAGAATGAGGAAGCTATGATCAATTCCATAATTATACAGTCCCTCTCTGTAGAGGGCTAGAACTGAGCAGATGCAAGGTAACCTGGCACTTGAGGCTAATTATCAATTGGACAATTCTCTATTACCACATGTTTGGAGGATGATCCTACTTAACTATTCTGTGCTGGCTTAATAGGTGGGTGTGGACAAAGAAGGGGAAGTGAGATGAGTGGGTAGAGTAGGAGGAGGAGATTGATTCATTTTCTTGCTGTGGAGAGAGAGGAAGGAGGTATGGAGATTGCTAGATCTAATCCCCTGACAGAGACAGAATGAGAAAACAGGGTGGGAAAACAAAACTCAATACCCCGTATCCCCAACCCCAGAGGTTTCCATTGGGCATCAGAATGTAGACTGATTCAGGGAAATGGGATGAGGGGCCCAACTCCAGGGCCCCAGGCAAAAAACACTTGGGGTATGATGGCAGCCGATGCCACACCCAGAGAGTTCTCAGAAGTCCAATACCCAGACATGACCAATAAGCCAGTATGCAACCTGATAGGAGAAAGGGATTACACAATCAATCAGCCAGGAAGCAACTTGATGGGAGGAAGGGATTATAATTAGGGAGGATAGAGTTGTATGCAACTGGGACAACTGAGATACCCCCTGGAGAAATGAAATCTGTTCCTCTCCAGCCTATGGATCCCTTGCCTTCAGGCACAGTAAACTTGACCATTTCACCTCCTGAGAGTACTTACAAAACACTGTTCATTCATACAATGATGTGGGAAACTGGGGAATGTGTAGATAATATCCCAGTCACTAACACAGGTAGATAATGTGTGACTTATCAACCAGGGGAAGTAGTAGCATGGGGTTTATTGATATAGACTCCTAATGAGCAACCTGGTTATAGTCACCCACATTCTGATTCCAAGCAGCAAAACCCAGGAATATACTAGACAGCAGCTGTGACAGCTGACCGACCTATGCTCACCATCTATATAAATGGCATATCATTAGAAAGACTGGTGGACACAGGTGCATATCGCACAGTCATTAGAAGTGCAAACTGGCCCAGTCACTACCCAAAGACTAAGGCAGACACCTACATGTCTGGGACAGGAGGCTCAATAGCAGCTGAAGTTAGTGCTAACCCTTTGAGATGGATATCTGAAGGTGAAACAGGAGTTTTTACACTTTTTATAATTAAAAAAAACTCCCCATCAATCTGTGGGGAAGAGACATTTTACAACAATTAGGGTTAAAAATGAGTACTTCAGTTTTTTTAGGGAGGGCTGCTGTTGAAGGCCTGCCACCATTTTCACCTGTTCCTATTCAGTGGAAAACTGATACACCAGTGTGATAGAACAGTGGCCCTTAGGTAGCGATAAAATTCAGGCCTTACTAGACATAGTACAGGAGCCAACTTGACCAAAGACACTTACAGCCTTCTCTAAGTTCTTGGAATTCCCCAATATTTGTTGTAAAAAAGAAATCTGGAAAATGGAGATGTTGACTGATTTAAGAAAGGTAAATGAACAGATGGAAACTATGGGAACTTTTCAACCTGGACTTCCATCTCCTACTCAATTGCCTAGAGAATGGCCTCTTTGGGTTATAGACATTAAGGATTGTTTCTATTCTATCCCTCTAGATAAGGAGGATATGAAAAGATTTGCCTTCTCAGTGCCCAGCATTAATTTAGCTGAGCCTTATAAAAGATATGAATGGACAGTTTTGCCACAGGGAATAAAAAACAGCCCTACTATGTGTCAAATGTATCTTGATGCTGCTCTTACTCCAGTAAGAAAAGCATTTCCAAAAGTAATGTTATTACAGGGATGATATATTGGGATGTGCACCTGAGGAACAAATGTTAGAAGTATGTCTACAAAAAACCATAGAAACACTAAGGAATTATAAATTGCACATAGCTTCAGAAAAGATTCAAAGACATGCTCCTTTTCAATATTTAGGATATGAAGCATATTCTAAGGTGCTTACAGCACAAAAACTCTCCTTAAGAACAGAGAAGCTGGGACATCCAGGTGGTGCAGTGGATAGAGCACCAGCCCCAAAATCAGAAGGACCTGAATTCAAGTCTGGCCTGCTGTGTAACCCTGGGCAAGTCACTTAACCCCAATTGCCTTAGCAAAAAAAAAAAAAAAAAAAAAAAAAAAAAAAAAAAAAAAAAAAAGAAGAAGAACAGAGAAGCTAAACACCTTAAATGACTTCCAGAAATTGATAGGAGATATCCAATGGATGCATCCCATGTTAGGCTTGACTACCTGTCAATTGCAACCATTATATGACATTTTAAGGGGAGACATTGCTTTAAATTCACCATGCCAGCTTACAAAAGAAGCTCAAGAGGCTTTGAGACAAGTTGAACTGGCTTTGTCCAATGTGGTTGAGTCACTCAAAAACCTTTGGAAATATCAGTTTTTGCTACACAAGAGGCACCTACAGCAGACCTTCATCAAAGAGACGATGTGATAGAGTGGGTGAACCTCCCAGCACAACCAGAACAAAGATTTACTCCTTATCCAGTGCTTGTGGCTAGAATTTTATTAAAGGCTATAAAGCAAGCACAGTACAATTATCTGGGATAAGACCTGACAAGATTTACACCTTTTATATTAATGCACAAGTTAATGTATGCTGTGAAACCATCCCAGAGTGGCAAATTTTATTAGCCATGGCTCCAAATTTTACATACGGGTCTCCATTAAAGATTACCAGACTGTTACATAATTGGCGATGGATTCTTGAAGAAAAAATTTCTAAAGTTCCTCTTAAAGGACCAGCTATCTTTACAGATGCATCCAAACATAATATTTGTGCCGTATTCTCTTGTGACTTAACTATAAAGAGAGTAATCAGAACTCCTTTTCAATCCACTCAACAGAATGAATTGTATACAATCATTCTAGCTCTTATTATCCGGGAGACATAAATATAATATGTGATTCAGCCTATTCAGTAGATATGGTACAAAGAATTGCCACAGCCCAAATAAAATTTGTAGCCTCCAATATATATCAGCTCTTTAAGGAACTGCAAGAACAAGTGAGAAAGCATACAGGTAAGATTTATATCTTCCATGTTCACTCTCATAGTAGACTTCCAGGTCCTATTTTTGATGGTAATTCAAAAGCAGATAGTCTTCTAACTATGTTGGCCAATACTCCTTTATTTCCAAGAAGCCCAAGAATCTCATTCTAAATATCATCAAGCTGCCCGAGCTTTACGTTTACAATTTGGAATAACAAGAGAAGAAGCTAAGAGCATAGTAAAAACCTGTCCAGCTTGCCTTCCTTTCCATGCTCCTACACTCCCTCCAGGGAAGAACCCTTGTGATTTGAGACCTAATGAAATTTGGCAAATGGATGTGACCCATTATAAATCTTTTGGTTGTCTATCTTTTATCCACATTGTGGTAGACACCTTTTCAGGATTCACTTTTGCAATACCAGCAGCATCTGACTTTGCATCACTTCTATAATAATATATTGTACAAGTCTATATTTGTTAAATTAGCTTTTACTTTTACTTTGGTGGAATTATTAAATCTAATTTTATTATTTGCAGTCTTGCTATGATGTCCACATTACTAGAAACAACTATTTCATACTCATAAAGTAATGATTCCATGACTATTCAGTGCAATAAAAAAAAAAAAAAGAGTGAGAATTTTATCTTTTCTTTATCATTGCTATACTCAAAATAATGGTAAGGTGGGAGTTTAAATTATAGAATTTGAAGGTGGTCAGTATTTTATGGTAAGCCTTTTCTAATCTTTCATTTGTTAGAACCTGCTTCCTCCTATAACTGTGTATACCAGCCAGGTGATATATTAGAGTATTGGACTTTGTGCCAAGAAGATGTGAGTATTCATATTTTCTCATTCACTTGCTAGTTCTGTGACATCGAACAAATCACTTAAAAGTCTTTCCAAATTCATTTCCTCACTTTTATATGATAAGACTATCTTCTACTTTTAAAAAAATTGGTGTAATGATCAAATGAGTTAATGAATATAAAGGAATTAGTAAATCTTAGTTTTATATCAGTGTTCACTATGATTATTATTTATTATTGTTATTATTATGATTATTATTATGATTATTATTATTATTATATCATATTTCCTTTTCTATGTTAATATTGTAGCACCCAGCAGAAAACATGATCTTGATCAAGATTGTACTTTTTTTCGTTTTTTCTTATAATAGATCTTATCACAAGGTCATGAAAATAGCAGCTTCTTAATGTTTTGTGGAGCATTAGATATATTTCCTTTGGCTTACAAATTAAGTAATAAATAAAGCATTTCTTATAGTATATTTTTATGCTATGTTTCCTCAACTTTTTAAATTGGGATCATTGTTTAATCTTCACATCATCATTTACAATTATAAAATTTTGAGTGATAAACTGCTTTTCAATCTACTTGAAAAAATTGCCGTGAGAGGACTTTGTAATCTGTAAAGTACTATCTTAATATTATAAATGTGAAATAATATTTATAATTATAATAATAATAATTATTATTATTATTAGTGTAGTGTTCACTGTCACCACTTATTTGTTCCAGTGCTAAAATTGCTAATTTTTTACAAATAAGAGAATATATATATATATATATGTGTATATATATATATATAAATATATATATATTCACACATATATGTTGTATGTGTAAGTTTGTATGTGTGCATATATAAACACACATAAATATACACTTATAGAATAGACAAAGAAAGGAAAAGTTTTCACTTTTTTCACATGATATTATGGTGTGTTTATAGTACTCTAGCAAAAGAACTAAGTTAATTGAAACTATAACTTTAGCAAGTTCAAGTTAAAAATAAATACACATAAATCATCAGTACTTCTGTATATTACCAAAAAATCTGGTAGAAAGAACAAGAGAAAATCTATATAAAATAAGTATAGAATACATAAAATATTTGTGAGCCTATTTTCCAAGAGAAACACATAAAAACTTTATCACTTTAACGGCAAATCTCTCTTTACACAATAAAATACAATTCTAAATAACTGGAAAAATAGTTGCTCAAGGTTATACTGAGTCAATATAATAAAAATGAAAATGCCAAATCAAATTATTCAGTGACATACCAATCAAAATACGAAAAACATTGCTGTATTAGAAAAAAATAAAAATAAAATTCATCTGGAAAAATCAAATGTCAAGAATTTTAAAAGAATTGATTTAAATAAAAGGTGGAACAGATTTGTTTCATAACTTAACAAAACAAATAAGAAAACAAATGTTCAATAAACCATAGTCTTCAGCTACTGGGGAGGTATATATTATCTGATTAAAACTTCTTGGAAAACCGTACCATAGTAAGGTATGAATTAAGAGAAATAAATCATACCATTATCCAAATAATCTCCAAATAGATATTTTAATAAGATATTTTTAAGATAGCATTATAGGCTCTCAGAAAAACTTGGAAAGTTCTCCAGGATAAAAAATGAAATATATTATGTACAAAGTAATAGCAATATTGTAAGATGATCAGCTGTGAATGTCTTTGCTTTTCTCAGCAATATAATGATTCAAGACTATTCTGAAGGACTCATAATGAAAAAAACATTTTTTCATACCCAAAGAAAGAACTGATTGTGTCTGAATACAAATTGAAGTATATTTTTAAAGATTATTTTTAAAGTTTTTTTTCAAAGGTGTCTTCTCAATGTGAGAGGGAGAAAGAGGGGAAGAAGAGAGACAATCTGGAAACTAAAGTTTAAAAAAAATGTAAAAATTTGTTTTATATGTAACTTGAAAATATATTTGTATACATACATACATATATATGTACATATAGAGATATAAAATAGCATCATAAGTAAATTATAAAATTATGGTATTAATTACTTTATGGATCTATAGATAGAAGATTTCATAAACAAAGGATAGAAATAATCACATAATATAGACAATTCAGACAATTCTGATTTTTTAAAATCAAGTCATTGAACCAATAAATGAATACAACCAAGGTTTAAAAACTAATAATTAACTAAAAAAATGTTAGTAATCTGTTTCTTATAAAATTAATATTTCTAATTCTGTAAACAAAAATAGTCCTTTATGAAAGTTTATATTATTTTTAATTACAAGAGGTAGAACTATTTCCAAATTGATAAAAAATTGAAGAGGTATTTCTCAAAAAAGAAATTCAACTTATTTCTAAAAGGCATGAAAAAATGTCCCAACTTACTAATAATTAGGAAAATGCAATTTAAACAAACTCTGAGCTTTAATTTCTTATCCATTAGATTGCAAAGTTGACAAAAATTAATTTTCAAAAAGAGATGTGATTTCAACATTTTCAAATTTCCATGAGACTATGGGAAAATAAGCTCATTGGTACAATGCAAATTATTCCAGCCATTCTGGAACATGATTTGGAACTATGTTTTGAAATTACAAAGCAATAAAGAAAAGTGGAGAAAGAAAAGAAAAAAGTCTTCTATAAATAAAAATATTTATAGCATTGTTTTTGTAGTGATGAACTGCAAACTATCAATTAGAGACTGGCTAACACATGTTTTATGACTGTAATAGAATATTATTATCTTGTAAGAACTAATTAAAGAGAGATTTTCAGAGAAAATTAAACTACTTCTATGAACTTAGGCATTGTGAAATGAGAAGATAAACTTATGCTATATCAATGTTATAAAAATTTTAAAAAATTAAAGAAATTAAACTTTGAACACTCCAAATGTCTACAATTATTCTATAGGCTGAATTCCATAGGACGAATGTTGCCTCATGATACAGAATTTATCATGTATAGATTGAGAAACACAATTTTCAACATAGCCACCATGAATATTTTTCTTGATTATATTTATTTATAACAAAATTTTTGAATTTACACACATATATTATCTCTAGGTTATGCTGTAACACATGTAAAATGTATGAGATTGCCTGCCATCTAGGGGAGGGAATAGAGGGAGGGAGGGGAAAATCTGGAAAAATGAATACAAGGGATAATGTTATAAAAAAGTTATTCATGCATATATACTGTAAAAATGCATAATTATAAAATTAATAAAAACATTATATCCTTAAAATAAATATATTTTAAAAATTAAAGTAAAATCCTAGCATCATGGTTATAGATTTAAAAGAAGCTTTAGAAATTGGTGAATTTAACTTTCAATTTAAAAAGGACATTGACAGTTACGTTTATACCTAGCACCACATGAATATTTAATAACAATCAGCTATATAATGAGTTATTCTGAATGTTCAAATCTGAGCATTCTATGAATTTTAGTTTATGAAGGTTTTCATATATGTTAATGTCAGCATAAATCAACTTTTACAACTTAACTGGCTATATTTTCTTCATTTTAAAAAAGTGGTTTCTATGATAAAATTCCATTGGTTTTCAATAAATATATTTATGATCATTACAAAAATTTTGCCTTAAGATAATAAGAATTGGTGTGTAGGACATTTAAATATATTGTAAAAGGTTAATTTACATTAATGGAAAACAAATGTATTAGTCTATTTTTTTTTCTTTTTTTTTTTTTTATTGATTTTTCCAAATTATCCCCTCCCTCCCTCCACTCCCTCCCCCCATGGCAGGTAATACCATACATTTTACATGTGTTACAATATAACCTAGATACAATATATGGGTGTAAATACCATTTTCTTGTTGCACATTAATTATTAGCTTCGAAGGTATAAGTAACCTGGGTAGATAGACAATAGTGCTAACAATTTACATTCACTTCCCAGTGTTCCTTCTCTGGGCATAGATATTTCTGTCCATCATTGATCAACTGGAAGTGAGTTGGATCTTCTTTATGTTGAAGATTTCCACTTCCATCAGAATACATCCTCATACAGTATTGTTGTTGAAGTATATAGTGATCTTCTGGTTCTGCTCATTTCACTCAGCAACAGTTGATTTAAGTCTCTCCAAGCCTCTCTGTATTCCTCCTGCTGGTCATTTCTTAGAGAACAATAATATTCCATAACCTTCATATACCACAATTTACCCAACCATTCTCCAGTTGATGGACATCCATTCAACTTCCAGTTTCTAGCTACAACAAAAAGAGCTGCCACAAACATTTTGGCATATACAGGTCCCTTTCCACTCTTTAGTATTTCTTTGGGATATAATCCCAATAACAGCAATGCTGGGTCAAAGAGTATGCACAGTATGACAACTTTTTGGGCATAGTTCCAAATTGCTCTCCAGAATGGCTGGATTCTTTCACAACTCCACCAACAATGTATCAGTGTCCCAGTTTTCCCACATCCCCTCCAACATTCATCATTATTTGTTCCTGTCATATTAGCCAATCTGACAGGTGTGTAGTGGTATCTCAGAGTTGTCTTAATTTGCATTTCTCTGATCAGTAGTGATTTGGAACACTCTTTCATATGAGTGGAAATAGTTTCAATTTCATCATCTGAGAATTTTCTGTTCATATCCCTTGACCATTTATCAATTGGAGAATGGTTTGGTTTCCTATAAATCAGGGTCAGTTCTCTATATATTTTGGAAATGAGACCTTTGTCAGAACCTTTCCTTTTAAAAATATTTTCCCAATTTGTTACTTCCCTTCTAATCTTGTTTGCATTAGTATTGTTTGTACAGAAACTTTTTAGTTTGATGTAATCAAAATCTTCTATTTTGTGATCAATAATGATCTCTAATTCTCCTCTGGTCATAAATTCCTTCCTCCTCCACAGGTCTGAGAGGTAGACTATTCTCTGTTCCTCTAATCTATTTATGATCTCATTCTTTATGCCTAAATCATGGACCCATTTTGATCTTATCTTGGTATATGGTGTTAAGTGTGGGTCCATATCTAATTTCTGCCATACTAATTTCCAGTTTTCCCAACAGTTTCTTCCGAATAATGAATTTTTATCCCTAATGTTGGTATCTTTGGGTTTCTCAAAGATTAGATTGCTATAGATGTACCCTTTTTTGTCCCTTGCTCCATTGTGCAAGGGACATTGTGCATTTTTGTTCCATTGATTGAGTGGTCTATTTCTTAGCCAACACCAAATGGTTTTGGTGACTGCTGCATATAATATAGCTTTAGATCAGATACACCTAGACCACCTTCATCTGACTTTTTTTTCATTAGTTCCCTTGCAATTCTCGACCTTTTATTCTTCCATATGAATTTTGTTATTATTTTTTCTAGGTCATTAAAATAGTTTCTTGGGAGTCTGATTGGTATAGCACTAAATCAATAGATTAGTTTGGGGAGTATTGTGATCTTTATTATATTCGCTCGGCCTGTCCAAGAGCACTGAATGTCTTTCCAATTATTGAAATCTGACTTTATTTTTGTGGCAAGTGTTTTGTAATTCCTGACTATTCTTTGGTAGATGGATTCCCAAATACTTTATACTCTCAACATTTGTTTGGAATGGAAGTTCTCTTTGTATCTCTTGCTGTTGCATTTTGTTGGGGATATATAAAAATGCTGAGGATTTATGTGGATTTATTTTGTATCCTGCCACTTTGCTAAAATTCTGAATTATTTCTAATAGCTTTTTAGCAGAGTCTTTGGGGTTCTCTAAGTATACCATCATTTCATCTGCAAAAAGTGATAGTTTGATTTCCTCATTTCCTACTCTAATTCCTTAAATCTCTTTCTTGGCTCTTATTGCCAAGGCTAGCGTTTCTAGTACTATATTGAATAGTAATGGTGATAGTGGGCAACCTTGTTTCACTCCTGATCTTACTGGGAAAGGTTGCAGTTTATTTCTATTGCATATTATGCTTACTGACGGTCGTAAATATATGCTCCTGATTATTCTAAGGAATAATCCATTTATTCCTATACTCTCAAGAGTTTTTAGTAGGAATGGATGTTGGATTTTGTCAAATGCTTTTTCTGCATCTATTGAGATGATCATATGGTTTTTATTAATTGGATTATTAATATGGTCAATTATACTAATAGTTTTCCTATTATTAAACCAGCCCTGCATTCCTGGTATGAATCCTACTTGATCATAGTGTATTATCCTGGAGATGATTTTCTGAAGTCTTTTTGCTAATATCTTATTTAAGATTTTAGCATCAATATTCATTAAGGAAATTGGTCTATAATTTTCTTTCTCAGTTTTCGATCGACCTGGTTTAAGTATTAGTACCATGTCTGTGTCATAAAAGGAGTTTGGTAGGACTCCTTCATCCCCTATTTTTATAAATAGTTTATATAGCATTGGGGCTAATTGTTCTTTAAATGTTTGGTAGAATTCACATGTAAATCCATATGGTCCTGGGGATTTTTTCCTGGGGAGTTGATTAATAGCTTGTTCTATTTCTTTTTCTGAAATGGGACTATTTAAGCAATTTATCTCCTCCTCTGTTAATCTAGGAAGCCTATATTTTTGCAGGAAATCATCCATTTCACTTAAGTTATCAAATTTATTCGCATAAAGTTGGGCAAAGTAACACCTTATTATTTCTCTAATTTCCTCTTCATTGGTGGAAAGATCCCCCTTTTCATTTGTAAGACTAACAATTTGATTTTCATCTTTCTTTTTTCTGATCAGATTTACCAAATGTTTATCTATTTTATTGGCTTTTTCATAAAACCAACTCTTGGTTTTATTTATTAATTCAATAGTTATTTTTTTACTTTCAATATTCTTGATTTCTCCTTTTAAATTTTGTATTTCAAGTTTAATATTTGGTTGGGGGTTTATAATTTGGTCTTTTTCTAGCCTTTTAAGTTGTAAGCCCAATTCGTTAATCTTCTCTTTCTCTATTTTCTTCAACTAAGCCTCTAAAGATATAAAATTTCCCCTTATTACTGCTTTAGCTGCATCCCACAGATTTTGGTATGATGTCTCATCATTGTCATTATCTTGGGTGAAATTATTTTTTCTATAATTTGCTCTTTCACCCAGTCATTCTTTAAGATGAGATTATTCAGTTTCCAATTACTTTTTGGTCTATTTACCCCTAACTTCTTACTGAATGTATCTTTTATTGCATTGTGATCTGAGAAGAAGGCATTTATTATTTCTGCCTTCCTACATTTAATTTTGAGATCTTTATGTCCTAATATATGGTCAATTTTTGTATAGGATCCATGAACTGCTGAGAAGAAAGTATATTCCTTTCTATTGCCATTCAGTTTTCTCCAAAGGTCTATCATACCTAGTTTTTCTAATGTTCTATTTACTTTTTTAATTTCTTTCTTGTTTGTTTTGTGGTTTGATTTGTCTAAATCTGAGAGTGCAAAGTTGAGATCTCCCACTATTATAGCTTTACTGTCTATTTCTTCTTGCAACTCTCTTAACTTTTCCTTTAGAAAGTTAGATGCTATACCACTTGGTGCATATATGTTTAGTATTGATATGGCTTCATTATTTACACTACCTTTCAGCAGGATATAGTTTCCTTCCTTATCTCTTTTAATTAGATCAACTTCTGCTTTTGCTTGATCTGAGATAAGGATAGCTACCCCTGCTTTTTTGGCTTTACCTGAAGCATAATTGATTCTGCTCCAACCTTTTACCTTTACTCTATATGTATCTCCCTGCTTTAAGTGTGTTTCCTGTAAACAACATATTGTAGGGTTCTGATTTTTGATCCAGTCTGCTATCCGTCTCCATTTGATGGGAGCCTTCATCCCATTCACATTTACAGTTAAAATTACTAATTCTGTATTTGCTGCCATCATATTATCCCCAGATTATGCTTTTTCCCTTGACCCCCCTGAACCTCTTCCCCAATATTTAATTTATAGACCCCCCCTTGTGACGCATAGCCCTCCCTTTTTTTAGTATCCCTCCCCCCTCCCTCCACGTCCCTTCCCTTAGTCTCCTTTTCCTTTTGCCTTTTCCTCTCCCCCCTTTTAATGAGGTGAGAGAGAATTCTCTGAAAAACAAATATGACAATTATTTACTCTTTGAGCCTCTTCTGATGAGAGTAAGATTTACATAATGATTCTCCCCCTCTCTCAATTCCCTCAGATAGGGTGTATTTTCTATGCCTCTTCCTGGGATGTAGTTTCCCTCTTTTTATCACACCCTCCCCTTTTTCTTATACTACCCCCTTCCCTTTACTACACCCCCTCCTTTTTTTTCTTTTATATCAGTAAAATCAAATTATCCATGTGTACTTTCTATATACCCACAACAGAGTTACAGTTCTCAAGGGTTCTGTGTACCTTTTTCTGTTTCTCTTCAGTCTTGTGGATGTAGATCAAATTTTTTGTTTAAGTCTGGTTTTTTTCTTAGAAACATATGTAATTCCTCTATTTCATTGAATGACCATCTTCTTCCATGGAAAAAATGCTAAACTTAGCTGGGTAGTTTATTCTTGGTTGCAATACTTGATCTTTTGCCTTACGGAATATCAGGTTCCAGGCCCTTCTATCTTTTAATGTGGAGGCAGCCAGATCTTGGGTGACCCTTATTGTGGCACCTTGGTTTTTAAATTGTTTTTTTCTAGCTGCTTGCAGGATTTTCTCCTTTGTGTGGTAATTCTGCAGCTTAGCCACAATATTCCGTGGTGTTCTTTTTTTAGTGTCTATTTCAGAAGGAGTTCGATGAATTCTTTCAACATCTACTTTCCCCTCTGTTTCTATTATCTCTGGACAGTTCTCTTTGATAATTTCCTGTAAAATAGAATCTAGGCTCTTTTTTTGGTCATAGTTTTCTGGAAGTCCAATGATCTGCAGATTATCTCTCCTAGATCTATTTTCCAGGTCTATAGATTTTCCCAGTAAGTATTTGACGTTGTTCTCCAACTTCTCATTTTTTTTTTTTTTTTTTTTGTTTTGTTTGACTGATTCTTGGGTTCTCTGTGAATCATTCATTTCTATTTGTTCCATCCTGACTTTTAAGGAGTTATTTTCTTCTTTCACAGTTTTTAGTTCTTTTTGTAAATGCCCAATTTTGTTTTTAAATGAATTATTTTGCTCTATTGCAGTTTTTTTCCATTTCCCTAATTTTTTTTTGAGAATTATTTTCTTTTTCCAATTCAGAAATCCTATTTTCTTGGGGCTTTTTTATCTTCTCCAATTCAGAAATCCTACTTTCCTGTGATTTTTTTACCTTTTCTAATTCACTAATTTTGTTTCCCTGCATCTCCTGTGAATTATTTTTTCCAACTCCAATTTCAGAACGTTGTTATTTATCATAGCTTCCCTTTCCTTTCCTCATTTTTCTTCAAACTCTCTTAACTTTTTAATAGTCTCTTCTAGGAGAGAGTTATGTGATGGGGGGCAGGAATCATTCCCTTTTAGGTTGTTATCTGCTGACTCTCTGCTGTTAACTTCCTCGGGGTTGGATACCCGCTCTTTCTCTGTGTAGAAGGAATCTATGGTTTTTTTGGGCTTTTTGCTCATACTTAAAAAATTTTTTTGGGATCTGTCCCTGGGGTAGGAAATTATTTATTTATTTCTTTAGCAGCTTCCTCCCAGACCAGATGGATGCAGCAGCCCCTGCACCTGAGCTAAGAGAGAGCTCTGGGAGAGAGTTCCCCACCCCCTCCCTGGAAGTGCCTCAGAGGTGACCAGCACTGCTGTGCCCTGAGGGCGCTGTGTTTTAGTGGCTTCCCTGAGGTTGAGACTGAACAGTAAAGGCGACTCAAAGCCTAGCCTATGCGTCCCGGTGGGGCGTGGATGTCTGCAGCAGGTGATGTGAGAAGCCCCTGGGCTCAAACTGGGAAGTGTCTGCCAGAAACCGCGGTCCCTAGTTCAAATGGTCTGCTTCTCTGGGACTTCCGTTCCACAGCCTCCAGCCAGCCGAGCCAGGCACTATGAGTTACCGCCCCACCCACTCTTCAATCTCTTAACTACCCCAAGGAGAAAGCCTGGATTGCCTATGTCGGCCACACCCCCGGTGCCGAGATCTGCTGAGTCACCCCTGGGATCTGGGAAGATCCAATCTAGTTTTAAATTTTAAAGTGGCTTATATTTCTTCTCTGAACTGCTGTTTTATAAGCAGAGAAGAGCTAACAGCATGTGCCAGATTCTTTTATGTCAGTGGATTCTCTGATCCCAGAGCCCTCCCCAGTGTGAACGGCGCAGTGTGCCACTACCCCACCGTCTGTGCTGGCCTCTCTTCTTCCTCCCCTGGGAGCTGACCTTTGCTGCTGAAACTCCAGATTCTCTTCAGCTGGTAAATCCTGCTTCCAGTCCTTGTGGATTCTATCAGTCCAACGCTATTTCTGAGGCTGATTAAATTTAGTTGGTTGTGAGGGAAGAAAGGAGCTTACACAGTGGTGTGTATCTCCCCGCCATCTTGGCTCTGGAGCACTGCCCAGGAATAGAAAGAATATGTGCTATAATATATGAAAAAATTATCTCTCTCATCTCACCTCCTCCTTCTTTCTTTGTTTCTCTTTCCATCTTTCTCTTCCTATTTCATTCTCTTTCTGTTTCTTTGTTCTTTCCTTCTTTCCTCCCTTTCTCCTTCCCTTCCTTTCTTCTTTTCTTCCTTCCTCCTTCCATTTCTCTCTCTCCCTCCATTTCTCTCTTTCTTTCTCTTTCTTTCTTTCTTTACATTAAATCAGTCTCTATTTTAGTACTTAATGCTTCACTTAGAAGATACAATACACACACAAAAAAACCCCAAGAACAACAACAAAAAAAAACAAATTGTTCAATTAGCAGTGTTTGAATTTTCAGCATAGTGAAAGCCCTCTTTAAGATTGATGTTGTGGCATGTTGGAAATAAAAGTTAATTGAGAATCCCTCTGCTTAAATCTTGCCTTTATGTGACGTTAATCATGTCACTGATATGACAAAGCCTAAATTTTCACATTTCTATAATGAGTGATTTTCACTAGATAACTTCTAAAATTCTTTATAGCTTTAAATATATAATGTAACCCTAAGACTATTAAGTCATTGCAGACATATGTGCATGATGTAGGATCTCTCTTGAAAGAGCGACAGCAAAACTTGTCTCTCCTTATACATTTTTCTCAGATTGCTAAACATATGTTTATCTATTATTGGACTTAACCATCTTGGTAAAAAAAAAAGTCATTTCGTACCTTTTCCCCCACTTCCTTGCTTTGCTTGCTTTCTTTTTCATATTGAATTACTTCCCTGTCCAAGAAAAAAAAAAAAAAAAAAAAAGATATATTTTTTTTCCCCTGAGGCTGGGGTTAAGTGTCTTGCCCAGGGTCACACAGCTAGGAAGTGTTAAGTTCTGAGATCAGATTTGAATTTGGGTCCTCCTGAATTCAAGGCTGGTGCTCTATCCACTGTGCCACTTAGCTGCCCCCAAACATTATAATTTTCTATTCAATTGCCCACTTTAACCGTGAAAGTAAGAAGTAAGTCTTTTATTGTTGCCAATATAAGCATTTTGTATTCAAGATTCACAACTAGCATGGTGATTTTGACTCTTTGCTTTAGGGCACTTCTTATTTCTCCCTTTTTTTCCATACTCCCCATCCTTTAGACCTTGGATATATGGGTGACTTGTATTAAACTCATGATGAGAAGCCTGTTCCATTTAGGAAACTGAACATTGTTATAATAGCACATGTTTCCTCTCCTCCTCTAAGAGTTTATGCTTTTTTGTTTGATTTTAGTCCTTCGCTTTGTCAGAAGACCAAGTTCTGTTTTGGCTCCTATCTTACAAATTCAATTATTATTATTATTTATATATACTATTTTCAGTTGGCCCCCCAGAGGATTTGCCTTCCTTCCTCTCTCCCTCTCCCACCCCTCTCCCCCAACCCTAGGGTGTTTGATTCTGCATGTGATAGACAAAGAAAACTGTGGCACAATCCACCTATTTAACTGAAAAACAATTAGCCTATTTGTTAATATTTCTGATTTGTATCCCTAAAAAAATCATCATGAATATATTCTCTTTGTGCCAGAAAGTTGTTTAAAAAAAAAAAAAAGAATCAATGAATATCTTTTTTTTTTTTTTTTTTAAACTCCAAGTCTTTAAACAGAAATCTCTGGTAAATATAGTTATCTAAATTTCTTTTTTTACCTTCTTTAGTTTTTCTGTAGTACCATCAAATAGCATCAAAACTGAGAAATAGTACACATTTATTTCATCAATTCATTGATAAACAACATCATCTCATTTACCAAGTTAAGAAAACAAAATATATATTTAAACCCAGAAATGTGAACAAATTTTTATGCAATGGGATTAATTCTTTCAAATACTCTCAGACACAGTAGCCCACATAGAATAGAAAGAAAATGATGGCCATTTGCTTCACTGCCCATTTCAAATATAGTGAAGCAGTGCAAGATGTATATACTATGCATGAATTTTGACACTGCCTTAGTCATCCTCATAATAGCATCTTCTTTCTGCTTTGATGCTATGTCTTTTTTTTCCTCCCCAAAATTCAAACTTGTGAAATGAACTACCATTTCTATTGCTCCCCAATTCAAATCAAACATCAAGTTTGGGTATGGGAAGAAAGGTTAAGGAAGAAGCTAAGAAACTGCTCAAACTGGAAGTATCCATCCATTCCTATTGTCTTCCACTGAAAGGGTCATAGATTAAGAAATATAGAAATTGAGGCCCAGAAAATTTGATTGATTTGTATAGTAAATTATCTTTAAGACAGGCTTCAGACTGGAAGTCTTCTTTAAACAAATCAGCATTCTATGATAAGGTGTTTGCTTAGCTCTTGAAAATAGACCATAAAAAGATGTTGATATAAATGGGGAAACTGCAATATGCCCAGTTGAAAGTGTCAAGTATAAGTATTAATTGACCATAAAACTATGCCTCAAGGAAAATATTATTATTATTTGTTATGTTTTGGTTTGAGTGCTACTACTTAGGTCTTTCTTTGTTTTAATTAATTCATTGTATCTTTTAAATGGGCCTCTACTCAGCTTTAATTGCCATGTATTCATCATGGACAGGACAGGACAGAGTTAAATTCATAAAAGAGAGGAGAAATTATAGGACTGATATTGTGGCACTTTAACTTCCTTCCTTCTTGATTAACAATTCTACTTATTTTAGTTTTGGATTCCTTAAGGATATCCTCAAAGATAAAGGATAGAGGGAAGAAATGTTAATTCCCTATTCCACTGCTGATTCTTACTGTCTCTTCAATTCTTCAGTATAAATTCAAATTGATTAATTTCTAACTAATTTTTCTTTTTTATTTATGAGTTCCCATACTTCTAAATGTCTCTCTGAAAATATAAACCTTTTCACCCCTTAGTTTCCTAGAACTTCCATTCCTGACCTACATTCTTTTAAAGTCCTTGGTGTAGCCCCTATGCCAGGTCATGTTGCTTTTGTTTAGTGATTTTTCAGACATATTCAATCCTTTGTGATCCTTTTTGGGGGTTTCTTGGCAAATGTTTTTGAGTGAGTTGTCATTTCTCTCTCCAGTTTTTTTTTTTTTTTTTTTTTAAACACATCTGAGTTCATATTTGAACTCAGTAAGAATCTACCTGCCTCCAGGCACAATGATTTATCCATTTGCCACCTAGTAACACAATTATCCCAGACCATTGAGCACTTATTATTGGTGACTTAGACATGGAGTCTTTTTTTTCTGTTTGTCTAATATGTTTGGAAAGAAAAAAGAGGGATGAAAGCAAGAGATATGGCATTGCAAAGGCAATCACTGCCCCATCCCTAGGAACTATAGCAATGGGTGATAGTATCCCATATAAGCTTTCTGAACACACTTTGCTTCACATGGAAATGTTATATTTAGTGGTAAGTTTAACACAGACAAATTATTTCAAATTTGTTATTAATTATACAACCTCTTATGGAAAGTTATGATAATTATTTCTGAATCACTAACAATGGATTAAAATTAAAAACAAACAAAAAAAATTTGCAACCCAAACCATTCATAATGTTTGTGTTATCTATATAAAGATTATTTAGCTTAATTTAAAGTATGAATAGAATGTAAAGCAATACTTTGGGCAAATACTAATTGATTTCAATAGATACATTTTTACTTTTTAACTTATTCTTCAGGGTCAATTATAGAGATCAACCATTCAAAACGTACCCTACAGTAAGAGGTTAATTCAGGTAATGTTATTCTATTATCAATTAATTGTTATGATCATTTTATTCTGAACTTCCGTAAAGAAGTAGCTTAGCCCGGGGCGGAGCCAAGATGGCGGAGAAGAAACACACGACTCAGTGAACGTCCTCACTCCCTCACAACCAATTAGATAAATTAAGTCTCAAAATTAGCTCAGGACTGATAGATACCACAAGGACTGGAAGCACGACTTACCAGCTGAAGAGAATCTGGAGTTTCAACAGGAAAGGTCAGTTCTCAGGGGAGGAATAAGAAAGACCAGCACAGACGGTGGGGTAGGGGCACACTGCGCCCATTGCACTGGGAAGGGCTCTGGGATCAGAGAAGCCACTGAGGTAAAGGAATCTGGCACAGGCTGTTAGCTCTTCTCTGCTAATTATTTAGCAGTTCAGAGGAGAAAGCCAAAATATTTTAAAACTCAAATTAGATTTTCCCCGATCTTGGGGGTGACTCAGCAGACTCGGCACCAGGGGGTGTGGCCTCAGCTACCACCTGAGAATAGTTAAGAGATTGACAAGTGGGTGGATACGGCCCAAGGCAACACACACTGCCTAGCTTAGCTGGAGGGAGTGGAAATCAGCTCCAGGAAGGCCCAGAGAAGCGGAACCTTTGAACTAGGGACCGCGGTTTCTGGCAGACACTTCCAGTTTGAGCGCAGGGGCTTCTCACGTCACGTGCTGCAGACATCCACTCCCCACCCGGACACATAGGCTGGGCTTTGTGCTGTCTTCACTATTCTACGCCCTCGAAGCACAGTAGTGCTAATCACCTCTGAGGCACCTCCAGGGAGGGGGTGGGGAACTCTCTCCCAGAGCTCTATCTTAGCTCCGGCGCAGGGGCCGCTGCATCCATCCGGTCTGGGAGGAAGCTGGTAAAGAAGTAAATAATTTCCTACCCCAGAGACAGACCCCAAAAGATTTTTTTAAGTATGAGCAAAAAAGCTAGAAAAACCATAGATTCCTTCTATACAGAGAAAGAGCGGGTATCCAACCCCGAGGAAGTTGACAGCAGAGAATCAACAGACAACAACCTAAAGGGGAACAATTCCTGCCCCCCATCACATAACTCTCTCCTAGAAGAAGCTCTTAAAAAATTGAGGGAGATCGAAGAAAAATGGGGAAAAGAAAGGGAAGTTATGATAGAGAATAACAACGTCCTGAAATTGGAGTTGGAAAAAATAAAGAATTCACAGGAGATGCAGGGAAACAAAATTAGTGAATTAGAAAAGGTTAAAAAAACACAGGAAAGTAGGATTTCTGAATTGGAAAAGATAAAAAAGTCTCAAGAAAATAGAATTTCTGAATTGGAAAAAGAAAATAATTCTCAAAAGAAAAAAATTAGGGAAATGGAAAAAAACTCAATAGAGCAAAATAATTCATTTAAAAACGAAATTGGGCATTTACAAAAAGAACTAAAAACTGTGAAAGAAGAAAATAACTCCTTAAAAGTCAGGATGGAACAAATAGAAATGAATGATTCACAGAGAACCCAAGAATCAGTCAAACAAAACAAAAAAAAATGAGAAGCTGGAGAACAACATCAAGTACTTACTGGGAAAATCTATAGACCTGGAAAATAGATCTAGGAGAGATAATCTGCGGATTATTGGACTTCCAGAAAACTATGACCAAAAAAAGAGCCTAGATTCTATTTTACAGGAAATTATCAAAGAGAACTGTCCAGAGATAATAGAAACAGAAGGGAAAGTAGATGTGGAAAGAATTCATCGAACTCCTTCTGAAATAGACCCTAAAAAAAGAACACCACGGAATATTGTGGCTAAGCTGCAGAATTACCACACAAAGGAGAAAATCCTGCAAGCAGCTAGAAAAAAACAATTTAAATACCAAGGTGCCACAATAAGGGTCACCCAAGATCTGGCTGCCTCCACATTAAAAGATAGAAGGGCCTGGAACCTGATATTCCATAAGGCAAAAGATCAAGGACTGCAACCACGAATGAACTACCCAGCTAAGTTTAGCATCTTTTTCCATGGAAGAAGATGGTCATTCAATGAAACAGAGGAATTCTATATGTTTCTAAGAAAAAAACCAGACTTAAACAAAAAATTTGATCTACATCCACAAGACTGAAGAGAAACAGAAAAAGGTACACAGAACCCTTGAGAACTGTAACTCTGTTGTGGGTATATAAAAAATACTCAAGGATAATTTGATTTTACTGATATAAAAGAAAAAAAGGGGGGTGTGGTAAAGGGAAGGAGGTCGGTTCAGAAAAAGGGGAAGGAGTGATAAAAAGAGGGAAACTACATCCCAGGAAGAGACATAGAAAATACACCATATCTGAGGGAACTTAGTGAGGGGGAGAATCATTGTGTGAATCTTACTCTCATCAGAAGAGGCTCAAAGAGTAAATAATTAACATATTTGTTTTTCAGAGAATTTTCTCTCACCTCATTAAAAGGGGGGAGAGGAAAAGGGAGAATAAGTGAAGGGACTTGGAGGGAGGGGGGAGGGATCCTAAAAAAAAAAAAAAAAAAAAAAGAGGGAGGGTTGCGCGTCACAAGGGGGGTCTGTAAATTAAATATCGGGGAGGGGGATCAGGGGGGTCAAGGGAAAAAAGTATAATCTGGGGATAATACGATGGCAGGAAACACAGAATTAGTAATTTTAACTGTAAATGTAAATGGGATGAACGATCCCATCAAACGGAGACGGATAGCAGATTGGATCAAAAAGCAGAACCCTACAATATGTTGCCTACAGGAAACACACTTAAAGCAGGGAGGTACATACAGAGTAAAGGTAAAAGGTTGGAACAGAGCCTATTATGCTTCAGGTAAAGCCAAAAAAGCAGGGGTAGCTATCCTTATCTCAGATCAAGCAAAAGCAGAAGTAGATCTCGTTAAAAAAGATAAGGAAGGAAACTATATCCTGCTGAAAGGTAGCATAAATAATGAAGCCATATCAATACTAAACATATATGCACCAAGTGGTATAGCATCTAACTTTCTAAAGGAAAAGTTAAGAGAACTGCAAGAAGAAATAGACAGTAAAACTATAATAGTGGGAGATCTCCACCTTGCACTCTCAGATTTAGACAAATCAAACCACAAAACAAACAAGAAAGAAATTAAAAAAGTAAATAGAACATTAGAAAAACAAGGTATGATACACCTTTGGAGAAAACTGAATGGCAATAGAAAGGAATATACTTTCTTCTCAGCAGTTCATGGATCCTATACAAAAATTGACCATATATTAGGACATAAAGATCTCAAAATTAAATGTAGGAAGGCAGAAATAATAAATGCCTTCTTCTCAGATCACAATGCAATAAAAGCTACATTCAGTAAAAAGTTAGGGGTAAATAGACCAAAAAGTAATTGGAAACTGAATAATCTCATCTTAAAGAATGACTGGGTGAAAGAGCAAATTATAGAAACAATTAACAATTTCACCCAAGATAATGATAATGATGAGACATCATATCAAAATCTTTGGGATGCAGCTAAAGCAGTAATAAGGGGAAATTTTATATCTTTAGAGGCTTATTTGAAGAAAATTGAGAAAGAGAAGATTAACGAATTGGGCTTACAACTTAAAAGGCTAGAAAAAGTCCAAATTATAAACCCCCAACCAAAAATTAAACTCGAAATACAAAAATTAAAAGGAGAAATCAATAAAATTGAAAGTAAAAAAAACTATTGAATTAATAAATAAAACCAAGAGTTGGTTTTATGAAAAAGCCAATAAAATAGATAAACCTTTGGTAAATTTGATCAAAAAAAAGAAAGAGGAAAATCAAATTGATAGTCTTACAAATGAAAAGGGGGATCTTTCCACCAATGAAGAGGAAATTAGAGAAATAATAAGGAGTTACTTTGCCCAACTTTATGCCAATAAATTTGATAACTTAAGTGAAATGGATGACTTTCTCCAAAAATATAGGCTCCCTAGATTCACAGAGGAGGAGATAAATTGCTTAAATAGTCCCATTTCAGAAAAAGAAATAGAACAAGCTATTAATCAACTCCCCAGGAAAAAATCCCCAGGGCCAGATGGATTCACATGTGAATTCTACCAAACATTTAAAGAACAATTAGCCCCAATGTTATATAAATTATTTGAAAAAATAGGGGATGAAGGAGTCCTACCAAACTCCTTTTATGACACAGACATGATACTGATACCTAAACCTGGTAGATCGAAAACTGAGAAAGAAAATTATAGACCAATCTCCTTAATGAATATTGATGCTAAAATCTTAAATAAGATATTAGCAAAAAGACTTCAGAAAATCATCTCCAAGATAATACACTATGATCAAGTAGGATTTATTCCAGGAATGCAGGGCTGGTTTAATATTAGGAAAACTATTAATATAATTGACCATATTAATAATCAAATTAATAAGAACCATATGATCATCTCAATAGATGCAGAAAAAGCATTTGACAAAATCCAACATCCATTCCTACTAAAAACTCTTGAGAGTATAGGAATAAATGGATTATTCCTTAGAATAATCAGGAGTATATATTTAAGACCGTCAGTAAGCATAATATGCAATAGAAATAAACTGCAACCTTTCCCAGTAAGATCAGGAGTGAAACAAGGTTGCCCACTATCACCATTACTATTCAATATAGTACTAGAAACGCTAGCCTCGGCAATAAGAGCCGAGAAAGAGATTCAAGGAATTAGAGTAGGAAATGAGGAAATCAAACTATCACTTTTTGCAGATGACATGATGGTATACTTAGAGAACCCCAAAGACTCTGCTAAAAAGCTACTAGAAATAATTCAAAATTTCAGCAAAGTGGCAGGATACAAAATAAATCCACATAAATCCTCGGCATTTTTATATATCACTAACAAAATGCAACAGCAAGAGATACAAAGAGAAATTCCATTCCAAACAAATGTTGAGAGTATAAAATATTTGGGAATCCATCTACCAAAGAAAAGTCAGGAATTATATGAGAAAAATTACAAAACACTTGCCACAAAAATAAAATCAGATTTAAATAATTGGAAAGACATTCAGTGCTCTTGGATAGGCCGAGCGAATATAATAAAGATGACAATACTCCCCAAACTAATCTATTTATTTAGTGCTATACCAATCAGACTCCCAAGAAACTATTTTAATGACCTAGAAAAAATAACAACAAAATTCATATGGAAGAATAAAAGGTCAAGAATTGCAAGGGAACTAATGAAAAAAAACTCAGAGGAAGGTGGTCTAAGTGTACCTGATCTAAAGCTATATTATATAGCAGCAGTCACCAAAACCATTTGGTATTGGCTACGAAATAGACCGGTAGATCAGTGGAACAGATTAGATACAAAGGACAAAAAAGGGTACATCTATAGCAATCTAATCTTTGACAAACCCAAAGATTCCAACATTAGGGATAAAAATTCATTATTCGGAAAAAACTGTTGGGAAAACTGGAAATTAGTATGGCAGAAATTAGATATGGATCCACACTTAACACCATATACCAAGATAAGATCAAAATGGGTCCATGATTTAGGCATAAAGAGGGAGATAATAAATAGATTAGAGGAACAGAGGATAATCTACCTCTCAGACTTGTGGAGGAGGAAGGAATTTATGACCAGAGGAGAACTAGAGATCATTATTGATCACAAAATAGAAGATTTTGATTACATCAAACTAAAAAGTTTCTGTACAAATAATACTAATGCAAACAAGATTAGAAGGGAAGTAACAAATTGGGAAAATATTTTTAAAAACAAAGGTTCTGACAAAGGTCTCATTTCCAAAATATATAGAGAACTGACCATAATTTATAAGAAACCGAACCATTCTCCAATTGATAAATGGTCAAAGGATATGAACAGACAATTCTCAGAGGAAGAAATTGAAACTATATCCACTCACATGAAAGAGTGTTCCAAATCACTACTGATCAGAGAAATGCAAATTAAGACCACTCTGAGATACCACTACACACCTGTCAGATTGGCTAAGATGACAGGAACAAATAATGACAAATGTTGGAGGGGATGTGGGGAAATTGGGACACTAATACATTGCTGGTGGAGTTGTGAAAGAATCCAGCCATTCTGGAGAGCAATCTGGAATTATGCCCAAAAAGTTATCAAACTGTGCATACCCTTTGACCCAGCAGCGCTACTACTGGGATTATATCCCAAAGAAATACTAAAGAGCGGAAAGAGACATATATGTGCCAAAATGTTTGTGGCAGCTCTTTTTGTTGTAGCTAGAAACTGGAAGATGAATGGATGTCCATCAGTTGGAGAATGGTTGGGTAAATTGTGGTATATGAAGGTTATGGAATATTATTGCTCGGTAAGAAATGACCAGCAGGAGGAATATAGAGAGGCCTGGAGAGACTTAAATCAACTGATGCTGAGTGAAATGAGCAGAACCAGAAGATCACTGTACACTTCAACAACAATACTGTATGAGGATGTATTCTGATGGAAGTGGAAATCTTCAACATAAAGAAGATCCAACTCACTTCCAGTTGATCAATGATGGACAGAGGTAGCTACACCCAGAGAAGAAACACTGGCAGGGGAATGAAAATTGTTAGCACTAATATCTGTCTGCCCAGGTTGCATGTACCTTCGGATTCTAATGTTTATTGTGCAACAAGAAAATGATATTCGCACACATGTATTGTACCTAGATTATATTGTAACACATGTAAAATGTATGGTATTGCCTGTCGTCGGGGGGAGGGAATAGAGGGAGGGGGGGTAATTTGGAAAAATGAATACAAGGGATAATATTATAAAATATATATATATATATATATATATATATATATATATATATATATATATGTATATATATATATATATATATATATATATATATAAATAATTAAAAAAAAATAAATAAAAAAAAAAAAGAAGTAGCTTAGCCCAGTCTTGTGATAGAAGATAATATTGAGATTTCATGATTAAAATTGCTATACTACAGATTTTAAATAGCTTCTTATATGACAATAAATATTTACATGATTTGCACTTATACAATTGATGGTTAGAAAGTATTTTATAAGTTGTAAAGTCTTAGATAGATATGTGGCATTATTATTACTATTATTTTAGCATGTCTTCACATTAAATTACATTGCAACATGGGAAATATTAACATTATAATTATTTGGCATAGTATTTTTTATTGGAGAACATTTAAAAAGGTCAGAGACTAAATGTTTAGTGGTTTGGATTGAGGTAGAATATAAAGACACCAGTATAATAAAATTGGGTCATACAGAAAAATCTAGCCATCTCTATTTGTCTTGGTTCATTTACATGTCTAGTCATGAAGTCATTATCTACATCTTGCCACAACCATTGAACTGAAATGAATGCAATTTTTATCATAATCTAATACATCAAAGATTTCATAAATATGGCCAAAAGTTTCCTATCATCCATGAGTTAAAAGATATACTTATTTGCCTTATATTACTTGGGGTTCTAAACTCTCTCGAAAAATATGCTTTATATTTCTAAACTGTTCGCAAAAGATAATATGAAATTCTGAGAAACAAATTGAGAACTTTATATTTAATTTGAAAAAAATATTTGCACTTATGGTGGCCTAATTCTTTCTATTCTCTATTTTTCTCAGTTCTGGCATTTTAACATATTTGATTCATTTTTAAAAATACAATTTTCTTAAGATTGTTATTACTGATGAATAAAACATGATATTTAGTGAATATATTGTAGTTTAAAAGTAGTTATGTACTAAGCAACACTGATGCTTATGTGCAAAAGATAATGCATTTTGGTTTTTCTTTTGCTCCCTTTCTAATCTCAGATATTCATAAAATATTATAACCTCCACCTCAGAGGTTACTGATTGCCAGTCTTACCTAATCCCAGGTTTTAGGATGTCTCCACTACTGTCTCATGGAGCAGTGTTGTTCAAAAGAGCACCTGGACACAGCTGCTTGTGAGCTCAAGTTTTTATTTCACCTCCTCACATCCTGCTCTCTCTCATCACTCCTCTACACTTCCTCTACTTCCTAGTCTCCACTACTTATATTGAGTCTATGAGGTCACAAGCATAGCCAATAAGAGAAGGAGATGTCTCCCATTGATGATGCGTTCTCAATGCCACTAGAGTTCCCACTCACCAGGCAGTCCCTGCTAACTACAGAGATCACATCTGGGTACCTCAGCCACTAACACCTTTTGACTTCTTTGAACTACTTGAAGTTCCTCTCCGGATCCTTACAAAATGTAAACACTGAATCAGTTTTCTTTAACTATGTATTATAGATCTTAATGAATGACTAGCACAGTTTGGTTGGATCCCTCTTCATAGGTTGGTCTTTATCCATTTATGATTACTTTTTCATCCTGCTTAGGTGATTTGCTCCTCTAGCTATAGTAAGCTTTGATAAATTAATTATCCTAGAATTTACACTGCTATCTAAATTGAACCAATGTATGACTTTTTCATGGCAAGCAACTTGTATATATCTTAGCTTTCTTTCTTTTGAATTTTAGTTTTAATTTCAGTATTTTTTTCAGATGCTTTTGCTGCTTGTACTATTTGCATATATTATTTTGGATCATTATTTTAAACAAGAAAATAAGGAGTGTAAAATAATAGTTATTTTTAAAATATAAATTTATAGGAACCCTTGAAATATATGCAGATAATGTATGTATTCAAAATAAATGGAAATGACTCATTCATTTATGGAAACCTATTTTATTATGAATAGTTCCTTTTCAGCCTTATACTTTAAACTGATTTCTGTGTTTGGTGTAAAATATAACAAAACAAAGTGATCTAGGAGACAATAACTTAAGACTGACTTTTCTGTGTGACTACAAACATTTAAAGAGTTAAAACATGTATTAAAGGAAGCTTTAATAATTGAGTGATACCATTGTGAAATAATTGAGAATAGAAAGTTTCACAATAGATATCATACTAAACAGCATATAGCTATAAATAATCATTCATTTCTCTATTATTATACCATATATAATAGAAATAACTCTTAGCTGTTAAAATATTACACATCATGTCATCATACAATGTAAGTTTTAAAGTTCATGAGGTTTGATCTGACATTTCATTTTATCTATTTAATATCATATACAAGTGAATAGGCATCTGACACTTTATGGCCATGTCTAATTTTAATTAATTAGTTCTTGAATTTCAAATATTAGGGTGGTAACCTATATATCATTATCAAAAGAAATTCCAAGTAAGTGAAAGATAATTTTCTAAGGGCTATCTATTTCCTTTTTTTAATACAATATATAAACCTTTGAAAGGTTAAAAGAAAAAAGGAACATGCAATTTCTTTCCATTGTGGAATTGAAGGGATTAACAATCACAAAGGTCATTTGGATGAAAAAATATGCTGAAAGTAGTGTGAATTACTGAATTTAGAGTGTTATTGTGGTCTGAGTAATAGAATATACACTTTGCTAATTTTTCATTCATTGGATTTACTTTAGATTACATTTAGTGAGAAGTTTAATGTATCAAGTTTCCAAAATGAATAATAGTAGCTAACTGCTTTACATGCTGTCTCCCTCAAGAAAATAGAGGGCTCAAAATCCCAAGGTTTCAATGGTCCATGGTGGGATTTTTACTTTATACAATAGAGATTACTTTTAGGCCAGAAGAATCCATGTTTTCATGAGAACTTTCTGTATTAAATATTGAGTTCAACCCAAAGATCATATGTGAAGGAGATTTGGCTCAAGCCCCAGTTTGTTCGAGGTAGTGTTGATCTTGTAAAATATTACTCTAAAAATTTCACATAGGCTTAAATTCCCAGTTCAAATTCTCTAAATCCACAGATTCAAGTGCTAAATCCAGGATTGGAAAAGTTATCATAGCCTTTGACCTACAAATATTTCTCTAACAATTCTATACATACACACATACACACACACACACACACATATATCTTTTCCTTTAAAAATATAATCAAACTACCAATAAAAATTTCCAGTTATTTACCATTAACTTCCAAATTCCAAATGATCTTTTTCTATTTTCCAAGTTACAAAAAATTATTCTTTAATTTTCATGTTAAACATGTTGACATGTTTAAATTTCATGTTTCATGATTTGCAGAACCAGAGTACATGAAATGGAATATTCATGTAGACTTTCCAGAAATTAAATCATATATATAGTGCCTTGAAATTAAAATAATCTTTCCAGTGAAAGATATTCCTTTCCTAACCAATTCAATGGCATTATTATTTAATGAATGCTATTTTGGATTATTCACATATAATTTATCATTATTTTCTTATTTTTTATATAATTTATCAGGAATAAAAGTAAAGATTTCAGAAGAGTAAGAGTAAGGGGGAAAATTGTTTGCTCCTGTATTACAGATAAATCTTGATACTCAGAGGATTAACAGAAAAATTTTGTCCCTACTTTCATGGAAATTATAAATCTAAAATATAGGTCCTGTTTTCTTTCCAAATATACAGGAAACACTGCCATTACAATAACCTTAATGTTGATGACAGTGGCAGAATCAGAGGATAGAAGGGGATGTATATGAGCAATATTGAAAACATGAAATTGAGTGACACTGATCATTTGGCTATGGAAATTAAGCTGTCATCTTATACAACAGAAATCATGACACTGGTAATATTTTTCCTATACTGTCCATCTCCAGTGAATACAATTCTCCCTCTTTTCTCTATTTCCTGGTTTCCTTAGTTTTCCTCAGATACCTCTTTGCCTCAGTTGCTACCTACCCTTAATCATCAAATTGAGATCAAACTGAGATCTATTGAAATCTTAGTTTAAAAAGGCCAGTGTCTCATTTAATTCAGGGTAAGCTCCAGTAATCTTGACCTATATCTTATTATTGGACCCAGATGGCTCTGGAAGGAAAAATGAAGCAGGTCACTTTGCACAGCCCTCCTTCACTTAAATCCAATTCACTTTCATGTCATGATATCACTTCCTTGATAACATGATCCTCTTCAAGAAGGAAGAACAAATAGCAAACAAAAACAACTCAATGGAATAAGTATCATTACTTTACAAATAGTTTTAAAAACTTATTTTGATATGTACTATACTTATCAAACATATGTATTCTAATTAGAATACCCAATGAAACATTTATGGACTTCATATTATTCCAAAATATGCATGACTAGGCCACACCCATAAAAAGAATCATATTCATAATAAATTGTTTTCTATACACAATATACACAAAAATACCATTTGCTATTTTGTGTTAATATAATGCACTGCAGATTCCAGAAATATGTTTATATTTTTAAATAGTATAGTATAGGACCTAAATAAATACTTCTGTCATGTATTCAATATTTTTCTTCTTAAAAAATCATAACATGTTTCCAGATTTATAAATATTTCCTTCAGAATTCAATGAAATTGTTTCAACATATTAAATACTACACAGAGAAAACTTCAGAATTATGAGATTTCTAAATGGGGTAACTATTCTAAGATACACCTCAACAAAAAATCCTTTACAGCAGTGGTCCTCAAATGTTTTAAATGGGGGGGCCACTTCACTGTCCCTCAGACTGTTGGAGGGCTGGAGTATAGTAAAAACAGAAACTATGAACAAATTCCTATGCATGCTGCATATATCGTATTTTGAAGTGAAGAAACAAAATGGGAACAAATACAATATTTAAAATGAAGTTAAATCAACAAACTTACCAGTATTTCAATGGAAACTATGGGCCTGCTTTTGGCTAATGAGATGGTCAATGTCTGGTTCCATATTTGTTACTGCTAGTCATAACAAGTGATGCAAGTATGCATCCGTTACTCTTGATGTGGTTGGAGATTTCAAATGTTTCATTCTAGAAAAATTCTGTTCACAGACATAAGTGCTGCCAAAGATGGTTGCCATTTTGAGTGCATGGTTCCGAGATGAGGGTATATCTCAGAGGGGAGAGATGCATAGAAATTATGAAGGCTGCTTGACTTGAATGTGTCTTTCAGAGAGTCACAATTCTGCACTTCAGCCAGTTCCATTTAGTAAATTGTATCACATTTTCAATGTCAGTAGAAAATGGGTTACAGAAAAACTGTATGTCCTGTTCATGGAGATGAAGCTCTTTAAATCTAAATTGGAACTCCTTTTGCATTTTTTTCCAATGAATCCACACATGTTTTGAGAATGCAATCAGCAGTTTTTCTGCTAACAGATTTTGAGTTGTGGGAAGATGGCAGAAGTTTTCCTCCTTCACTTGTTTGATGAGGAGGCCTAATTTTACTTCAAATGCTTTGACATGTGATTGCATATCACAGATGAGCTTCCCCTTTCCTTGAAGTTGCATATTGAAATTGTTGAGTAGCTCTGTTCTGTCAGAAAGGCAAGGTGCCATTTCCATTCTGCATCATTGAGCTCTGGTACTTCTTTGTTTTTTGAAAGCAGAAAAGTTGTAATCTTTGGAATTTGTGATGTGATGATATCAAAGACAAAGACATTAAGAAGTAGAAAAAGGGTGGTACTGAGATAAGAAGAAAGGGAAAACAATGGAACAAATTAGATCACATGAAACACAAAAAGAGGGAATACCTTAATAATCCAATAGGTATAGAAATTTATCTTTCAATTTAAAGGAATAGGAGGAGAATGGGGAAAGAAAAGGGAGAGGATAGACAGAAGGAAGGGTAGAAACACTAGGAGAAAAGAGTAAGAGAAGGAGGAAAAGGGGATAGAAGATAAAGAAGGTATTGGGTAGGGTGGATTAAAAACAAAATACTGCAAAGGAGGCTCAGGATGCAAAGAGAATAAAAGTATATATGAGAGAAAATAGAATTGAGGCAAATATAGAGCTGCTAATCATAACTGTGAATGCAAATGGAATGAACTCTCCAATGAAATGGGACTAAATAGCAGAGTGGATTAAAAAAGGTAACCTAACAACAGGTTGTTTACAAGAAACACATTTAAAACAGAGACATGCATACATAGTAAAAATAAAAGATCAGAGCATAATTTATAAAGCAAAAGGAAAAATAGATCTAAAATCTTGGTAAATAGTAGTATAAACAAGGAAGTAGTAATAATACTAAATGTATTTGTACCAGCTTGTAGAACATATAAATTCCTAGAGAAAATATTAGTTTCAAGAAGAAAAAGATAGTAAAACTATATTCCTGGGGGGAGTTCCCTTCTCAGAACCAGGCAAATCTAACAATAAAATAAACAATAAAGAAAGTAGAGATATTAATAGAATCCTCAAGAAGCTAAATAGAATAGGCTTCTTGAAAAAATATGAATAAGGATCAAATGGAATACACCTTTTTTTTTTTTTTTTTTTGGCAGTACATATCACTTAAAATTGACTCTATAATATAACATAAAAACCTTACAATCAAATGCAAAAAGACAGAAATAATAAATATTTTATATTCAGACCATAATGCAATAACAAAAAAAGCAAACTAAAAATCAATTGGAAATTGAAAAACCTAAATCTAAAGAATGAGTGGATCAAACAAGAAATCACAAAAACAATCCATAATTTCATCTGAGAAAATAACACTAATGAAAACAAACAAACAAACAACAACAACAACAACAAAAAGCATAGGAAAACTTGTAAGATTCAGCCAAAAAACTTCTTAGAAAAAATTTTATATCTTTAAACAGTTACATGAAAAAAATAAAATTTAAAAATAGAACAATGAATTAGGCAGGCAACTAACAATGCTAGAAAAAGAACAAATTAATAAAACCCAAAATAATAAAAAAAAATTAGAAATTCTTAAATTTAAAGGAGATTTTAAAGGAATACAATTTTAAAGAAAATTATTGAACTAATTAATAAAATGAGGTGTTGGTTTTATGGAAAAACTGACAAAATAGATAAACATTTAGTTAATTTGATTTTTTAAAAAAAGAAAGAAAAAAAATTAACAGAATCAAAAATGAAAAATGGTGAAATTACCACCAATGAAAAAGAAATTAAAACAATAATTAGAAGGCATTTTGCTCAACTATATGACAGCAAATTTGACAGTGTAACTGAAATGGATAAATAAATATATGTATAAATTGTCCAGATGAACAGAAGGGGAAACAAATTATTTAAATAGTCCAATTAAAAAAAAAAAAAAGAATTTAAGCAAACCACCAATGGACTCCCCAAAGAAAAAAATTGCCAGGGCCAGATGAATTTAAAAGTGAAATCTACCAAGCATTTAAAGAACAATTAATTTCAATACTATGTAAACTATTTTTAAAAATAGTTAAAAGGAGTCCTTTTAAATTCCTTTTATGACACAAATATGGCAGTGATACCTAAATCAGGAAGAGCTAAAGCAAAGAAAGAAAATTACAGACCAATTTCCTAATGAATATAGATGCAAACTTTTAAATAAAATATTAGCAATGATATTACAACCACTTATCAGCAGGATAATATGCTATGTCCAAGTGGGATTTTTATCAAGAATGCAGGGCTAATTCAATGTCAGAAAAACTATTGTCATAATCCATCAGTATGATAATAACAAACCAACTGAAATCATATAATAATTTTAATAGCTGCAGAAAAAGGTTTTGACAAAATACAGCACCCATTCTAATTAAAAAGAGTAGAGAGCACAGGGATAAAGGAAGTTTTCATTAAAATAACAAACTATCTAAAACCAACAGCAAGTATTCTTTGTAATGGAGAAAAGCTGGATGCATTCCTGATAAGATCAGGGTGAAACAAGGATGCCTACTGTCATCACTATTATTCAGTATTTTACTAGTAATATTGGTCTTATCAATAAGAAAAAAAAAAAAAAAAGTAAAGGAATTAGAATGGGAAATGAGGACCTATCACTCCTTGCAGATAAGATGATATACTTCGACCATCCTAGAAAATCATCCCAAAACTTACTTGAAACAATCAATTTAATAAAGTTGCAGAATATAAAATAAACCCACAAAAATAATTAGCATTTTTCTTTGTTATTAACAAACACTAGAAGAAGAAAAATAGATAAATTCCATGTAAAATAATTGTAGAAGGTGGCAGAGCCAAAATGGTGGAGAAGGCACACATAACTTTCTAAGGTCCTCTCATACCCTCATGATCAATTATTAAATTCAGCCTCAAAAATAGGGCTTGACTGGTAAAATTCCCAAAGACTGGAAGTACAACTGACCAGCCGAATATAATATGGAAGTTCGTCAGAAAAGGTTTGTCCTGTGGCCCCAGAGCAGATCAGCGCTATCAGGGAAATAGGACAGGCTAGAGAACTGAGCCTCTGTGGTCAGAAAAATTACAGAAATGACTCTGGCATAGGCTGATTGCACTGTCTTGGTTGCAAAACAGCAGATCAGCAGAGAAATTAAAGCCAAAGGCAGAAGGTACTCTAAAAAAATCCCAGAAACTAAAAAACTAAAAACACCTGGCTATACCCCCTCAAAACCAGAAGTGAATCAGCACAGACCACAACACAGCTGTGCAGTTCCATTCTGCAGTGAGGAGTTGTACTTTGGGGTAGTTATAAATCTGCACAGCAGGGGGCACAGCCCATGGCAGCCTCTAGTCTGCATAGTGCAAGGATTAGCCAGGGGCAATAGAACTTCCATAGTGCGACTGTGCTTCCCTGGGCAGAGACAATTCTGGCCTTTGCAGGGCTATTTGCTGGTCAGATGCTAATACCCACAGCCCCACAGTGGGCTTTAACTTGGGATAGTGACACTTTTGCTGCTCAGCCTCTAGTACCAGGGCAGTCACTAATCTGCCCAGTGGGGTTCTTCCCTGACCACTTCCACAGCTTGGCCCATGCTAATCAGGTCTGAATAACTTCCGGTGGGGAACTTTTCCTAGAACACTCCTGTACCTCACTGCTCTTGGCAGCCTGTTGACACCTATTCTTGCTTTGCAGAGGAAGCTGGTAACCTCCTTGTCCTGAAGGCAGACTCTACAGGCTTTAAAAAATGAGTAAAAAAATCAAAAAGGACAATCAATAGATTCTATACAGAAAGAGAACAGGTTTTCAACCCCGAGGAGACTAATAGCAAACAGCCTCCAGACAATACCCCAAACAACACTCTCCTAGAAGAGACTATTAAAAATCTCAAAAGAGAGTTAGAAGAAAAATGGGGAAAGGAAAGAGAAGCTATGCAAGAGAGTAACAGCTTCCTGAAATGTGAATTAGAAAAGGTAAAGAATTCCCAGAAAGTGCAGGGAAATAGAATTTGTGAATTGGAAAAGGTAAAGAATTCCCAGAAAGTGCAGGGAAATAGAATTTGTGAATTGGAAAAGGTAAAGAAGTCACAGAAAAGTAAGATTTGTCAATTGGCAAAATAACTCACTAAAAAAAAAAAAAAAAAAAAAAAAAAAAAATTAGTGAAATGGAAAAAAAAAATTCCATAGAGCAAAAAAAATCATTTAAAAACTCAACTGGACATATACAAAAAGAAGTAAAAAAAAAAAAGCTAATGAAAAAAACTCATTCAAAATCAGAACTGAACAAATAGAAATGAATGATTCATTGAGACATCAAGAATCAGTCAAGCAAAACCAAAAAAATGAAAAATTAGAAAAAATAGATAAATATCTGCTTGGAAAAATGACAGAAAGACCTGGAAAATAGATCTAAAAGAGATAATCTGAGGATTATTGGACTTCCTGAAAATTATGATGAGAAAAAGAGTCTAAATAACTATTTTACAGGAAGTCATCAAAGAGAACTGCCAAGATGTAATAGAATCAGAAGGTAAAATAGGCATTGAAAGAATTCATCAAACACCTTCTAAAAAAGACCCTAAAATAAGAACTCAAAGGAATATTGTGGCCAAATTTCAAAAGTATCAGACTAAGAAAAAAGTATTACAAGCAGCCAGAAAAAAAAAAAAAATTCAAATACTGAGGTGCCACAATAAGGATCACTCAATATCTGGCTGCCTCCACATTAAAGGATCAAAGATCTTGGAATCTGACATTCTGAAAGGCAAAAGAATTTGGAATGCAGCAAAGAATAAACTACCCAGCTAAGCTGAATATTTTCTTCCAAGGAAGAAGTGGACATTTAATAAAACAGATGAATTCCATTTGTTTCTAATGGAAAACCAGATCTAAACAAAAACTTTGACCTCCAATTATAGGACCCAAGAAAAGCAGAAAAAGGTAAAATTAACTCTTGAGAACTGTATTTTCATTGTGGATATACATAAAGACTATGTGTATAACTGATATAACATAAAAAGTAGAATAATATATATAACAAAAAAAAAGTAGAAATGGAAAGGGGATAGTGTCAGAAAAAGGGAAAAGGGGGATAAAAGATGGAAACTACATTCCACGAAGAGGCAAAGGAAACCTATCATACCTGAGGGAATTTAGAGAGGGGAGGAACATTGTGTGAATCTTACTGTCATCAGAGTTGGCTCGAAAAGAAAATAATTGACATTTTTGTTTTACAGAGAATTTTTTCTTACCTCATTAAAAAGAGAAAGAGAAAGAGAGAAAAGGAAAAGAGTTATAAGGGAAGGGTACAAGAAAGGGGTCAAAGGGGGGACGAAGGAATTCTAAAGTGGGTAAACAACGTGAAACAAGTGGGACCCATAAGTTTAATACTGGGAAAGAGGGTTAGGGGGAGCAAGAAAAATAAAAGCATACTGGGGATAAAAACATATCAAGAAATACAGAATTAGTAATTTTTTAAAAATTAATTTTATAATTATATTTTTTTGACATTACATATACATATGAGAATTTTTTTTTTTACAACATTATCCGTTGTATTCATTTTTCCAAGTTTTCCCCTTCCTCCCTTTACTCCCTCTCCTAGATGACAGGCTGCTCATTTCACTCAGCATCAGTTCATGTAAGTCTCTCCAAACCTCACTGTATTCATCCTACTGGTCATTTCTTACAGAGGAATAATATTCCATAACATTCATATACCATTATTTACCCAACCATTCTCTGATTGATGGAATTCCATTCATTTTCCAGGTTCTAGCCACTACAAAAAGAACTGCCAGAAACATTTTGGCACATACAGGTCCCTTTCAGTTATTTAGTTTATCCTTGGGATATAAGGCCAGTAGTAGCACTGCTGGATCAAAGGGTATGCACAATTTGATAACTTTTTGGGCATAGTTCCAAATTGCTCTCCAGAATGGCTGAATTCTTTCACAACTCCACCAGCAATACATCAGTGTCCCAGTTTTCCCATATCCCCTTCAACATGCATCATTATCTTTTCCTGTCATCTTAGCCAATCTGACAAGTGTGTAGTGGTATCTCAGAGTTGTCTTAATTTGCATTTCTCTGATCAGTAGTGATTTGGAACACTCTTTCATATGAGTGGATATAATTTCAATGTCTATCTACCCAGGTTACTTATACCTTTGGAATCTAATACTTAATGTGCAATAAGAAAATGGTATCTACACACATATATTGTATCTAAGTAATATTATAACACATGTAAAATATATGGGATTGCTTATCATCAAGGGGAGGGAGGGGATAATGTGGAAAATAAATTACTCAAGCATATATAATGTCAAAAATTTTATAAATAAAATTAAAAAAAAAAGAAAAAGAAAAAATCCCCAGGACCATATGGATTTACATGTGAATTCTACCAAACATTTAAAGAACAATTAGCCCCAGTACTATATAAACAATTTGAAAAATAGGTAATGAAGGAGTCCTACCAAATTCCTTTTATGACACAGACATGTTACTGATACCTAAACCAGGTAGGTTGAAAACAGAGAAAGAAAATTATAGACCAATCTCCTTAATGAATATTAATGAATATCCTTAATGAATATTGGTGCTAAAATCTTAAACAAGATGTTAGCAAAAAGCTACAGAAAATTATCCCCAGGATAATACACCATGATCAAGTAGGATTTATACCAGGAATGCAGGGCTGGTTCAATATTAGGAAAACTATCAATACAATTGACCATATTAATAACCAAATTAACAAACAACATATGATCATCTCAATAGATGCAGAAAAAGCATTTGATAAAAGCTAACATCCATTCCTATTAAAAGCACTTGAGACTATAGGGATAAATGTGCTTTTCCTCAAAATAATCAGTAGCATCAATTTAAAACCATTAGTAATCATCATATGTAATGAGGGGATAAACTGAAACCATTCCCAATAAGATCAGGAGTGAAACAAGGTTGTGCCCTATCACCATTACTTTTCAATATTTTATTAGCAATGCTAGCTGTGGCAATAAGAGTTGAGAAAGAGATTAAAGAAATTAGATAGGTAATGAGGAAACCAAATTATCACTCTTTGCTGATGATATGATGGTATATATATATATATATATATATATATATATATATATATATATATATATACATATTTTACATATTCTATTTTTTTATTTTGTTTTTTATTTTAATAGTTTTTATTTACCAGATATATGCATGGGTAATTTTACAACATTGACAATTGCCAAACCCTTTGTTACAATTTTCCCCTCCTTCCCCCGCCCCAGATGGCAGTTTGACAAATACATGTTAAATATATTAAAGTATAAATTAAACACAATATATGTATACATGTCTAAACAGTTGTTTTGCTGTACAAAAAGAATCAGACTTTGAAATAGTGTACAATTAGTCTGTGAAGGAAATCCAAAATGCAGGTGGATAAAAATAGAGGGATTGGGATTTCTATGTAGTGGTTCATATTCATCTCCCAGAGTTCTTTCACTGGGTGTACCTGGTTCACTTAATTACTGCTCTATTGGAACTGATTTGGTTCATCTCATTGTTGAAGAGAGCCATGTCCATCAGAATTGATCATCATATAATATTGTTGTTGAAGTACATACTTATCTCCTGGTCCTGCTCATTTCACTCAGCATCAGTTCATGTAAGTCTCTCCAGGCCTTTCTGAAATCATCCTGTTGGTCATTTCTTACAGAACAATAATATTCCATAATATTCATATACCACAATTTTTTCAGCCAATCTCCACTTGATGGGCATCCACATAGTTGCCAGTTTCTGGCTACCAAAAAGAGGGCTACCATAAATATTTTTGCACGTACAGGTTCCTTTCCCTTCTTTGAGATCTTGTTGGTATACAAACCCAGTAGTAACACTGCTGGGTCAAAGGGTATACACAGTTTGACAACTTTTTGAGCATGGTTCCAAATTGCTCTCCATAATGGCTGGATGTATTCACAGTTCCATCAAGAATGTATCAGTGTTCCTGTTTTCCCACATCCCCTCCAACATTCTGCATTATCATTCTCTTCATTCTTGACAATCTGACAGGTGTGTAGTGATATCTCAGAGTAGTCTTAATTTGCATTTCTCTGATTAATAATGACTTGGAGCACCTTTTTTTATGGCTAGAAATAGTTTCAATTTCTTCATCTGAGAATTGTCTTTTCTATATGATGGTACATTTAGAGAACCCCAGAGATTCTACTGGAAAGGTATTAGAAATTAGAAATATTTCAAATCTTTAGCAAAGTTGCAGGATACAAAATAAACCCAAATTAGTCATCAAGATTTTTATATATTACTAACAAAATGTACTAACAGAATTACAAAGAGAAATTCCATTTAAAGTAACTACCGATATTATAAAATATTTAGGAATCTATCTCCCAAAGGAAAATCAGAAACCATATGAGCAAAACTACAAAACACTTTCCACACAAATTAAGTCTGATCTAACCAAATTGAAAAAAAATTAAATGCTCTTGGGTAGGGTGAGCAAATATAATAAAGATGACAACACTACCTAAACTAATCTATTTATTTAGCGCTATATCAATCAGACTCCCAAAAAAACTATTTTAATGACCTAGAAAAATTATAACAAAGTTCATATGGAATACCAAAAGGTCAAGAATTTCATGGGAATTAATGAAAAAATTCAAATGAAAGTGGCCTAGTTGTACCAGATCTAAAATTATATTATAAAGCAGTGGTTACCAAAACCATTTGGTATTGGCTAAGTAATAAACTAGTTGATCAGTGGAATAGATTAGGTCCAAAGGACAAAATAATAACTTTAATATTCTAGTGGTTGACAAACCCAAGGACCCCAGCTTTTGGGATAAGAACTCAATGTTTGACAAAAATTGTTGGGAAAATTGGAAGTTAATATGTTAGAACTAGGCATTGATCCACACTTAACACCATACACCAAGGTCAGGTCAAAATGGTTTCATGACCTAGCCATAAAGAATGAGATTATAAATTAATTAGAGGAACATAGGATAGTTTACATCTCAGACCTGTGGAAGAGAAATGAATTTATGTTCAAAGAATAACTAGACATCATTACTGATCACAAAGTAGAAAACTTTGATTATACCAAATTGAATAGTTTTTGTACAAACAGAACTAATGCAGATAAGATTAGAAGGGAAACAATAAAATGGGAAAATATTTTTACAGTCAAAGGTTCTGATAAATGCCTCATTTCCAAATATATAGAAAATTGACTCTAATTTATAAGAAATCAAGCCATTCTCCAATTGATAAATGGTCAAAGGGTATGAAAACACTATTCTCAGATGAAGGAATTGAAATTGTTTCTAGCCATATGAAAAGATGCTCCAACTCATTATTAATCAGAGAATTGCAAATTAAAACAACTCTGAGATACTGCTACACATCGTCAGAATGACTAGAATGACAGGGAAAGATAATGTGCAATGTTTGAGGGGATGTAGGAAAACAGGGACACTGATACATTGTTTTGCAGTTCTGCTTCTTTCATTCTTCATCAGTTTATAAAATGCCTCAAAATTGTTCATTATCAGTGCTATTTATTTTGGACTATAGATTGTTCTGTTTATGCTCACTTCATGTTGTATTAGATCATAAGTCTTTCCATGTCTTTTTAAAAATAAATTTATGTTTTTATTTCCTACAGCAAAATAATACTTCACCACATCTATATACTTGAAGATATTCAGTCATTTCTCCACTTTAAGTATCTTTTTAGATTTTATGGTTACTTTTTGATACCAGAAAAAGAGCCACATTGCATTTTTCTTAGATATGAAGCACATTTTCCTTTTTCTTTGATCCCTTTTGGGTAATAGCCTAGGAGTAGTGTGGCTATATAAAAATCTCCTATTTTCTCTTTATTCTATTCTCATAGATGTTGGTTATTGAATTGTTGTGCAAAATTCCATATTACTTTCCATGTTGACTGTACCTATTCAGATTTCCATCAATAATGCTTTCCTACCACTGCAGCATTTACAATTTTCCTTTTTTTTGGTCTTATTTGCTGTGTCAAAAGTTATGAGACAGTATGTACAAATTTTTATAATTTGTTCTTAGAAAATCTTTCTGAAGGAGAATAAGGGAAGGGACTTGGAGGGAGGGGGAGGGATACTAAAAAAAGGGAGGGCTGCGCATCACAAGTGGGGTCTATGAATTAAATATTGGGGAAGAGGTTCAGGGGGGTCAAGGGAAAAAGCATAATCTGGGGATAATATGATGGCAGGAAATACAGAATTAGTCATTTTAACTGTAAATGTGAATGGGATGAACGCTCCCATCAAACGGAGACGGATAGCAGACTGGATCAAAAATCAGAACCCTACAATATGTTGTTTACAGGAAACACACTTAAAGCAGGGAGATACATATAGAGTAAAGGTAAAAGGTTGGAGCAGAATCTATTATGCTTCAGGTAAAGCCAAAAAAGCAGGGGTAGCTATCCTTATCTCAGATCAAGCAAAAGCAGAAGTTGATCTAATTAAAAGAGATAAGGAAGGAAACTATATCCTGCTGAAAGGTAGCATAAATAATAAAGCCATATCGATACTAAACATATATGCACCAAGTGGTATAGCATCTAACTTTCTAAAGGAAAAGTTAAGAGAGTTGCAAGAAGAAATAGACAGTAAAACTATAATAGTGGGAGATCTCCACCTTGCACTCTCAGATTTAGACAAATCAAACCACAAAACAAATAAGAAAGAAATTTAAAAAGTAAATAGAACATTAGAAAAACTAGGTATGATAGACCTTTGGAGAAAACTGAATGGCAATAGAAAGGAATATACTTTCTTCTCAGCAGTTCATGGATCCTATACAAAAATTGACCATATATTAGGACATAAAGATCTCAAAATTAAATGTAGGAAGGCAGAAATAATAAATGCCTTCTTCTCAGATCACAATGCAATAAAAGATACATTCAGTAAGAAGTTAGGGGTAAATAGACCAAAAAGTAATTGGAAACTGAATAATCACATCTTAAAGAATGACTGGGTGAAACAGCAAATTATAGAAACAATTAATAATTTCACCCAAGATAATGACAATGATGAGACATCATACCAAAATCTGTGGGATGCAGCTAAAGCAGTAATGAGGGGAAATTTTATATCTTTAGAGGCTTAATTGAAGAAAATAGAGAAAGAGAAGATTAACCAATTGGGCTTGCAACTTAAAAAGCTAGAAAAGGACCAAATTAAAAACCCCCAACCAAAAATTAAACTTGAAATACAAAAATTAAAAGGAGAAATCAATAATATTGAAAGTAAAGAAAAAAATTATTGAATTAATAAATAAATAAAACCAAGAGTTGGTTTTATGAAAAAGCCAATAAAATAGATAAAACTTTGTTAAATCTGATCAGAAAAAAGAAAGAGGAAAATCAAATTATTAGTCTTACAAATGAAAAGGGGGATCTTTCCACCAATGAAGAGGAAATTAGAGAAATAATAAGGAGTTACTTTGCCCAACCTTATGTCAATAAATTTGATAACTTAAGTGAAATGGATGACTTCCTCCAAAAATATAGGCTTCCTAGATTAACAGAGGAGGAGATAAATTGCTTAAATAGTCCCATTTCAGAAAAAGAAATAGAACAAGCTATTAATCAACTCCCCAGGAAAAAATCCCCAGGACCATATGGATTTACATGTGAATTCTACCAAACATTTAAAGAACAATTAGCCTCAATGCTATATAAACTATTTGAAAAATAGGGGATGAAGGAGTCCTACCAAACTCCTTTTATGACACAGACATGATACTGATACCTAAACCAGGTCTATCGAAAACTGAGAAAGAAAAGTATAGACCAATTTCCTTAATGAATATTGATGCTAAAATCTTAAATAAGATATTAGCAAAAAGACTTCAGAAAATCATCCCCAGGATAATACACTATGATCAAGTAGGATTCATACCAGGAATGCAGGGCTGGTTTAATAATAGGAAAACTATTAGTATAATTGACCATATTAATAATCAAATTAATAAAAACCATATGATCATCTCAATAGATGCAGAAAAAGCATTTGACAAAATCCAACATCCATTCCTACTAAAAAATCTTGAGAATATAGGAATAAATGGACTATTCCTTAGAATAATCAGGAGCATATATTTACGACCGTCAGTAAGCATAATATGCAATAGCAATAAACTGCAACCTTTCCCAGTAAGATCAGGAGTGAAACAAGGTTGCCCACTATCACCATTACTATTCAATAGAGTACTAGAAATGCTAGCCTCGGCAATAAGAGCTGAGAAAGAGATTCAAGGAATTAGAGTAGGAAATGAGGAAATCAAACTATCACTCTTTGCAGATGACATGATGGTATACTTAGAGAACCCCAAAGACTCTGCTAAAAAGCTATTAGAAATAATTCAGAATTTTAGCAAAGTGGCAGGATACAAAATAAATTTACATAAATCCTCACCATTTTTATATATCACCAACAAAATGCAACAGCAAGAGATACAAAGAGAAATTCCATTCCAAACAAATGTTGAGAGTATAAAGTATTTGGAAATCCATCTACCAAAGAATAGTCAGGAATTATATGAGAAAAATTACAAAACACTTGCCACAAAAATAAAGTCAGATTTCAATAACTGGAAAGACATTCAGTGCTCTTGGATAGGCCGAGCAAATATAATAAAGATGACAATACTCCCCAAACTAATCTATTGATTTAGTGCTGTACCAATCAGACTCCCAAGAAACTATTTTAATGACCTAGAAAAAATAACAACAAAATTCATATGGAAGAATAAAAGGTCGAGAATTGCAAGGGAACTAATGAAAAAAAAGTCAGAGGAAGGTGGTCTAAGTGTACCTGATCTAAAGCTATATTATATAGCAGCAGTCACCAAAACCATTTGGTATTGGCTAAGAAATAGACTGGTAGATCAGTGGAACAGATTAGATACAAAGGACATCTATAACAATCTAATCTTTGACAAACCCAAAGATACCAACATTAGGGATAAAAATTCATTATGTGGAAAAAACTGTTGGGAAAACTGGAAATTAGTATGGCAGAAATTAGATATGGATCCCCACTTAACACCATATACCAAGATAAGATCAAAATGGGTCCATGACCTAGGCATAAAGAATGAGATCATAAATATATTAGAGGAACATAGCAAGGATCTAGCACTTTTCAACAATGAGATGATTCAGGCCAATTCCAATGGTTTTGTAATGAAGAGAATCATCTACACTCAGATAGTAGACTGTGGTGACTGAGTATGGATCATAACATAGTGTTTTCAAATTTTTGTTACTGTTTGCTTGCTTGCTTTTTTTTTTTCTTTCTCTCTCTCTCTTTTTTTTTTTTTTTGATTTGATTTTTTTGTGCAGAATATTTATGGAGATATATATAGAAGAATTGCACATGTTAAACATATATTTGGTTACTTGCTTTCTAGGAGAGGAGGTGGGGGAAGGGTGAATATGAAAAATTATCTATGCACATTTTTAAAATAAAAAAGACTTTAATAAAAATCAAATGAGAAAGGTAGAAGAAAATTTGGAAAAGAAATGAAGAAAATTATGAAAAAGTTGACAGCTAAAAAAAGAAAACAACCAATTAAAAAGTAAAAGTAGCCAAATGGAATAAGGACTACAAAGATTCAAGGGAAAAACAACAACAACAACAAGAAAAAAAATAAAAAATAAAATAAAACAAACAAAAAAAACCACACCAAAATCAACTTCTTAAAAAAAATTTGGTCAAATGGAAAAAGAAATACAAAAGCTATTTGAGGAAATGAATACCTTAGAAGTCAGAATTGGATGTATTAAAGCTCGTGATTATATAAGACATCAAGCATCAAGCAAGAAAATTCAAAAGTATAAAAGAAATAGAAGAGAATGTAAAATGCCTCATAGGACAAAACAAATGACTTAGAAAATAGATCCAGGAGAAACATTGTCAGAATCATTATATTACCTTAAATGTATAATTAAAAGGAGGGCCTGTACAGATGCTTTTTAGAAATTTCCATGAAAATCTGACATAATATCCTGACAGATTAGAAAAGAACTCCATCTTGCTAAAAAGTACCAAATTAAAATAAAGCAATACTAATAGCAAACTTATATGTACCAAGAAGTATAACATCCAGATTTCTAAAGAAGTTGAGTTATAGGATCATGACCAAACAAGAGATAGAGAGCATCATAAATGTAAATTAGATAATTTTGATTTTATTAAATTAAAAGAAAACTTTTGCACAAAACTGATGCACCCAAAATAAGAAAGCAGAAAGCTAGATAACAATTTTCTACAGATGTCTCTGATAAAGGCCTTGATTTTTGAATATGTAGAGAACTGAGTCAAATTTATAAGAATACAAACCATTCCCCCTTTGATAAATGGTTAAAAGTTATTAACACATAGTTTTCAGATGAAGAAATGAAGGGTACCGATAGGCATCTGAAGAAATACTTTAAATCACTTTTGATTAGCAAAATGTAAATTAAAACAACTCTGAAGTACCACTTCACACCTATAAGATTGCTTAATTTAACAAAAGAGGAAAAAGATAAATATTGGAGAGAATATGGGAAAATATAGACACTAATGAATTGTAAAATATGCACAAAATGAGACCAAGCTGTGCATATCCTTTGATCCAGCAATAGCAGTACTAGGTCTATATGACAAAAAGATCATAAAAAGGTGGGGAGGAAAGATGTACATGTGCAAAAATATTTTAACTTCTCCTTTTGTGGTGGTAAAAAAATAAACAGTTGAGGGGATGCCCATCAATTAGAGAATGGGTGAACAAGTTGTGATATATGAATGTAATGGAATACTACTGTACAATAAGAAATGGTAAACAGGGAAATATCATAAAATGCTGGAAAGACTTGTGTAAACTAGTATAAAGTTAAATAAGCAGAATTGGAAAAAATATGCACAATATCAGCAAAATTGTGGTATGATTATCTATGGATGATTCAGCTTTTCTCAGAAACATAATGATCCAAGACAAATATGGAGTCAAAAAGGAAAATGCTACTCACATAAAGAACTGATGCATTGAATGCAGTTTGAAAGGCACATTTTTCACTTACTTCATTCTTTTTGTGTGTGTGTTTTTACCCCCTTTGATCTTTTTTCATCTTTCAGGACTGTAACTAATAGGCATATGCTTTACATGATAGCACATGTATGACCTTGCTCAAATTTCCTACTGTTTTAGGAAGTGAGGAGGGGAGAAAGTATGGAAGGGGAAACATTGAAACTCTAAAAATCTTATTAAAAAGAAATGCTACTATTATTTTTTTTGCAAAAAAGTAAAATAGTATTAAGAACTGAATAAGCAATTGAAACCACAATATGAAATATATCCGTTTATAATTCTTGCTGAATAACAATGTGATTATTCTTTTCTGAGTATAATTTTGGGATATATTAGGCTCTATTCCATATCATTTCTCTCATCATTTTAATTTTTAGGATATTTTTTCAATTATTACTCAAAATGGCAAGAACAACATCTTTTTGCTAATATAAGGCTTCCTAAAGATATGTCCTTACATATTAAATTTAAGGAAAAAAAAGAAAAAAAAGAGATAAAATAATTCCTATGTTTTTTGGAACTAGTAGTTTTACAATAGCATATGTTCCATTTTTAAAACATTACTGAAAATGAAAAGAATATTTAAAAATCAGTTTCTTTAAAAACAAATTCATTTTTTGTCACTTTCTAAAATCCAAGACAAATGTCAATAGAATCCAAGAAATTAGATATAGCTTTTCTAACATGAATTAAAATAATTGTTCATGGGAGGTTTTTAAGAGATAAATTGATTTCTTTTTCAAATTAAGAAAAAAAGAAAAAATAAATAGAATGACATCAAATGCTCCTGAATAGCTATAGCATCAGTGAAGAGTTGTTTATGTTGCTTTCATCGACCTCAAAGCTAATGTGTTGAGCCAGATTCTCTTAGTAACTGAAATTTAATTAGCTCTGCTGTTTATGTAATAAACCAGTCTATAGAAATTATTATGTAAGTAATTAATTTAATAGTATTAAATAAATATTTAGTGTCAAATATATTTCAGGTATTCTTCTGGCAAGGAATATATATATACACAGGTCAATAAATAGAAAATATTGCATAAATATAATTGTTTTGTTTAACATACAAAAAAACATGACACAACCTCTGACTGTGACTATATGTAGCCTTTTCTTTAGTGTTCTTTTTTTTTCCCCTCAGTTTCAATGAGTATCATAATCATCACCTCAAATATGTGGTACAAGAACAATTCTGAGATGGGTTACCCATAACAGCTTATTGAAGGACATCATTTTGGGAAACTTGCCAATAGGACTCTTGAATCATTCAGCTTGGGACCAAGATCTAGGGCTTTGTAAAGTTACTCTTCAATGAAGAAGCTGAGTTGAATCTTAAAGTTGTCAGTGATTCAGAAAAGCTGAAGTGATGAGGGAGGATATACAGGGCTTAAGTGCACACTTGGTAGGAAGAGAGGAAAGGATATAACACAGGTAGGAAAGCACTTTAAATTCAATTTCTCTAGAGTGTAATTTTATGAAGAAAATATGAAATAACATGTGAAAGAGAGGAAATTCAGACTAAAAGAATCAAATGCAAAGGTAATGATTTTATATTTTTGTTTAGTAATAGGGAGTTTGGATATTGACATTATTAGGCTAGTGTTTTAGGAATATAAATGATGAAATGGAAAGAGGGGAGAGAGAACAAAGAGAGTACAGTTTGAACATTACTACATTAAATGAGACAAGAGGAAAAAAAATAATTAATTGGGGTAATTCGGAATTTTCTAAATATTAGATTGTTCCCCCTTGAATGACTGGACACAGAACAAAAAGTAATGGCTAAATTTATTTCATCTACAGCAACCATACTTCCTTTCTGGTGCCAGCTATCAATAGTTTCTGTAGGTGAAGAATTTTACTAACATTGGCTTTGCTGGGTGTCTGAATCTTACTGATGTCCAATCCTTGGAGAAATGATGGTAAACCAATTCTTTATTAGTAAACCACTCCTATTTTTAAATTGGGAGTAGGGATAAAATACCCATCACCACTTTTATTTTTTCTTTTGATCATTGGTAAATAACATGATAAATTATAAAGAATTAAGGATTTAGATTCTAAAGATCTAAATTCTAATCTTGGCTGCTACTCCATAGGATCACTATATTTGTGAATTTCAATGGCCTTAGCCACCTTCTTTGCCAAAGCTACATGAAAGGGCTCTAAGTACTGGACAAATGGTTGTATAACTTCTGTGTGAAGACATTCATGCAGAAGAAAAAAATTATTCCTCTGCAGGTCATTCCACATATGGACATCTCTAGTTTTTAGGAAGCATATTCTGATATTTCATACTTCTCTAGAAAAGAATTTTTTTTCTGTATTGTAAATGTAAAAAAAGAAAAAAGCGCAAAAAAATACTCAAATATATAATGACAGATATCTTGTTTGTGAAGAAAAGTAATTAAATGTTATTTCAAAATATATTTAATTCTCATTGTAAAAGTGATGGAAATATAGAAGTCATATATCTCATATTGAACACAATAAGAAGATCCTACCATTGGCATGAGGGAAAACATCTGAACTGCAGCATAATACTTTTATTTGACCTAGTAAAACAAATTTGATGGAAAATGAATGAAAGTTCAGTTGGCAGATAATTAAGAATTATCACATTTGGTTAAGGCTGGGTGCAAATTATATTGTACTAAATGGTTTGGAGTATTTTATTGCAAGACAATATTTATAATTTATGAGCGATCCCTATGCATTTTTTATTTGAAGGTTCACTTTCAAGGGTTATTTATGTAGATATAAAGAACATACATGTGTGGAAGATTGTTGATTAGAAAAAAAGATTAATGAAGAGTTTACTTAAATATCACTTATTTATCTGTTATAGGATGATTATGAATACTGCTATTAATGTTTATGGAGAATCATAAAATTTTTGAAAGAAGAATAAACACTAGATAAACAAAAACAATCCATTTATAAAACATCCCTTTAAAGAAGGATTTCCTTCTAAATTTAATAAAATATTTTTCATAGCATAAAAATACCTTATATTATCATAGATTAAGTTATGTTTTTCTGTGATTGAACAATCATTGTTATGCCTACAGGTGTATTTTGTTTTGAAACTTTAAAATATAAGAATTACACATTGTTCTTCATCTCAAATGGAGAGAACACATGTACCAAAGGAGTACCCTATACTTCTTTTTCCTGGTAGTCACTTCCTCCTTCCTTGTAGTTCTGATGAAATTCAATGTGGGGCATGATTCCATGATATAAGAAGGACTTTGCTGATCACCAGTATTGGCTTCTTGTAAAATTTTTTTTAAATTTTTTTAAAATTAATTTTATAATTATAATTTTTTGACAGTACATATATATGGGTAATTTTTTTTACAACATTAACCCTTGTATTCATTTTTCCAAATTTTACCCTCTCTCCTTCTACTCCCTCCTCTAGATGACAGGCAATCCTATACATATCAAATGTGTTACAGTAGTATAACCTAGATACAATATATGTGTGTAAAACCAAATTTATTGTTGCACAGTAAGAATTGGATTCCAAAGGTATAAGTAACCTGGGGAGAAAGACAATAGTGTGAACAGTTTACACTCAATTCCTTCTCTGAATGTATCTTCATATGGTATTGTTGTTGAAGTGTATAGTGATCTTCTGGTTCTACTCATTTCACTCAGCAACAGTTGATTTAAGTCTCTCCAAAGCTCTCTGTATTCTTCATGCTGGTCATAACATTCATATACCATAATTTACCCAACCATTCTCCAATTGATGGGCATCCATTCATTTTTCAGTTTCTAGCCACTCAAAAAGAGCTACCACAAAAATTTTGGCACATACAGGTCCCTTTTCCCTCTTTAGTATTTCTTTGGGATATAAGCCCAGTAGTAGCACTGCTAGATCAAAGGATATACACAGTTTGATAACCTTTTGGGCTTAGTTACAAATTGCTCTCCAAAATGGCTGGATTTTTTCACCACTCCAACAACAATGTATTAGTGACCCAATTTTCCCACATCCCCTCCAACATTCATCATTACTTGTTCCTGTCATCTTAGCCAATCTGACAGGTGTGTAGTGGTGTCTCAGAGTTGTCTTAATTTGCATTTCTCTAATCAGTAGTGATTTGGAACACTCTTTCATATGAGTGGAAATAGTTTCAATTTCATCATCTGAAAATTGTCTGTTCATATCCTTTAGCCATTTATCAATTGGAGAATGGTTTGATTTTTTATAAATTAGGGTCAGTTCTCTATATATTTTGGAAATGAGGCCTTTATCAGAACCTTTAATTGTAAAAATATTTTCCCAATTTGTTACTTCCCTTCTAATCTTGTTTGCATTAGTTTTGTTTGTACAAAAGCTTTTTAATTTGATGTAATCAAAATCTTCTATTTTGTGATCAATAATGATCTCTAGTTCTCCTTTGATAATAAATTCCTTCCTCCTCCACAAGTCTGAGAGGTAAACATAGCATAGTTCCTCTAATCCTGCTATGTTCCTCTAATCTATTTATGATCTCATTCTTTATGCCTAAATCATGGACCAATCTCGATCTTATCTTGGTATATGATGTAAAGAGTGGGACCATATCTACTTTCTGCCATACTAATTTCCAGTTTTTGCAACAGTGTTTTTTTTCAGATAATGAATTCTTATCCCAAAAGTTGGTATCTTTGGGTTTGTCAAACACTAGATTGCTATAGTTGTACACTATTTTGTCCTGTGAACCTAATCTGTTCCACTGATCGACTGGTCTATTTCTTAGCCAATACCAAATGGTTTTGGTGACTGCTGCTATATAATATAGTTCTAAATCAGGTACAGCCAGACCACCTTCATCTGACTTTTTTTTCATTAATTCCCTTGAAATTATTGACCTTTTGTTCTTCCGTATGAATTTTGTTGTTATTTGTTCTAGGTCATTAAAATACTTTCTTGGGAGTCTGATTGGTATAAAACTAAATAAATAGATTAGTTTAGAGAGTATTGTCATCTTTATAATATTTGCTCGGCCTATCCAAAAGCACTTTATGTCTTTCCAATTATTTAAATGTGACTTTATTTTCGTGGCAAGTGTTTTGTAATTTTCCTCATATAATTCCTGACTTTTCGTTGGTAGATGGATTCCCAAATATTTTATAATCTCGACAGTTGTTTGTTGTGGAATGTAGCTAAAGTGGTAATAAGGGGAAATTTTATATCTTTAGAGGCTTTCTTGAATAAAATAGAGACAGAGAAGATCAATGAATTAGTTTCTAATACAGTGTCATTATCTTGGTTGAAATTATTAATAGTTTCTATAATTTTCTGCTTCACCCAATCATTCCTTAAGATGAGATTATTTAGTTTCCAATTACTTTTTGGTATATTTACCTATAACTTCTTTTTGAAAGTAGTTTTTATTGTATTTTGATCTGAGAAGAAAGCATTTACTATTTTTGCCTTCCTGCATTTAATTTTGAGATCTTTATATCCTAATATAAGGTAAATTTTTGTATAGGTTCCATGAACTGCTGAGAAGAAAGTATATTCCTTTCTATCACCATTCATTTTTCTCCAAAGATCTATCATATTTAATTTTTCTCATGTTCTACTTATCTCTTTAATGTCCTTCTCATTTGTTTTGTGGTTTGATTTATCTAGTTCTGAGAGTTCAAGGTTGAGATCTCCTACTCTTATAGTTTTGCTGTCTATTTCTTCTTGCAACTCTCTTAACTTCTCCTTTAGGAAATTAGATGCTATACCACTTGGTGCATATATGTTTAGTATTGATATGGTTTCATTGTTTATGCTATCTTTTAGGAGGATATAGTTTCCTTCCTTATCTCTTTTAATTAGATCAATTTCTGCTTTTGCTTGATCTCAGATAAGATTGCCACCCCTACTTTTTTACTTCATTTGAAGCATAATAGATTCTGCTCCAGCCTTTTACCTTTAATCTGTAAGTATCTCCCTGTTTTAAATGTGTTTCCTGTAAGCAACATATTGTAGGGTTCTGACTTTTGATCCAGTCTGCTATCTGCCTCTGCTTAATAGGAGAGTTCATTCCATTCACATTTACAGTTAAAATTACTAATTCTGTATTTCCTGCCATCATATTATCCCCAGATTATGCTTTTTTCTCCCTTGTTCCCCCTGAACTTCTTCCCCACTATTAGACTTATGGGCCCCAATTGTGTCATGGAGCCCTCCCTTTTTAGTATCCCTCCCCTCTACTTTTAAATCTTTTCCCCTTTCTTGTACCCTTCCCTTATTCTTCTTGTCCTTTTCCCTTTTCCTCTCCCCCCTTTGAATGAAGTGAGAGATAATTCTCTGAAAAACAAATATGTCAATTATTAACTCTTTGAGCCTACTCTGATGAGGGTAAGATTCACACAATGTTTCTCCCCCTCTCTAAATTCCCTCAGATGTGGTAGATTTTCTATGCCTCTTCTTAGGATGTATTTTCCCTCTTTTTACCTCCCTTTTACTATTTTTCTGATACTATCACTTTTCCCTTTCTACTTTCCCTTTTTTATGTTATATCAGTAAAATCAAATAATACATGTGGACTTTCTGTATATCCACAACAGAAATATAGTTCTCAAGAGTTCTTTTTACCTTTTTCTGTTTCTCTTGAGTCTTGTGGTTCAAGATCAAATTTTTTGTTTAGATCTGTTATTTTTCTTGGAAACAAACAGAATTCCTCTCTTTCATTAAATTTCCATCTTCTTCCATCGAAGAAAAAGCTAACTTAGCTGGATAGTTTATTCTTGGCTGCATTACAAGTTCTTTTGCCTTTCAGCATATCAGACTCCAGGCCTTTCAGTCCTTTAATGTGGATGTAGTGACCCTTATTGTGGAACCTCAATATTTGAATTGGTTTTTTCCTGGCTGCTTCCAATATTTTTTCCTTAGTTTGACAGTTCTGCACCTTAGCCACAATATTCCATGGAGTTTTTTTTTTTTTTTTTCTCTTGAAGGGTCTTTTTCAGAATTTGTTTGATGAATTCTTTCAATGCCTATTTTCCCTTGTGTTTCTATTATCTCTGAAGAGTTCTCTTGGATGATTTCCTGTAAAATAGAATCTAGGATCTTTTTTTTTTCCTCATAATTTTCAGGAAGTCCAATGATCCTCAGATTATTTCTCCTAGATCTATTTTCCAGGTCTATAGATTTTCCCAGTAAGTATTTGACGTTTTTTCTCCAGCTTTTCATTTTTTTGATTTTTGTTTGATTGATTCTTGCTATCTCAATGAATCATTCATTTCTATTTGTTCAGTCGAGATTTTCAATGAGTTATTTTCTTCATTCACCTTTTTTAGTTCTTTTTGTATATGTCCAATTGAGTTTTTAAATGAATTATTTTCCTCTGTGGAATTTTTTTCCATTTCACTATTTTTTTTAGTGAGTTATTTTCTTTTTCCAATTCAGAAATCCTGCTTTCTTTGTTTTTTGAGTCCCCTTCTTTCTTTCTTTTTTTTAAATTGAAAACAAAGTCACTTTATTATAAAATTTTTGACAGTATATATGCATGAGTAATTTTTTTATAACATTATCCCTTATAATCGTTTTTCCAAATTATTCCCTCCCTCCCTCTACTCCCTCCCCTAGATGACAGGCAATCCCATACATTTTACATGTGTTACAGTAACACCTAGATACAATATATGTGTGTAAATCCAATTTTCTTGCTGCATGTTAGGTATTAGATTGCAAAGTTATAAGTAACCTGGGTAGATAAACAGTAGTACTAACAATTTACATTCACTTCCCAGTGTTCCTTCTCTGAATGTAGTTGTTTCTGTCCATCATTGATCAACTGGAAGTGAATTGGATCTTCTTTATGTTGAAGATATCCACTTCCATCAGAGTACATCTTCATACAACACTGAAGTATACAGAGATCTTCTGGTTTTATTCATTTCGCTCAGCATCAGTTGATGTAAGTCTTTTGAAACCTCTCTGTATTCGTCCTGCTGGTCATTTCTTACAGAGCAGTAATATTCCATAACCTTCATATACCATAATTTACCCAACCATTCTCCACTTGATGAATATCCATTCATCTTGCAGTTTCTAGCCACTATGAAAAGAGCTGCCACAAACATTTTGGCACATACCCTTTCCCCTCTTTGATATTTCTTTGGGATATAAGCCCAATAGCAGCAATGCTTGATCAAAGGGTATGCATAGTTTTGATAACTTTTTGGGCATAGTTACAAATGGGTCTCCAGAATGGTTGTATTCTTTCACAACTCCATCAACAATGTATTAGTGTCCCAGTTTTTCCACATCCCCTCCAACATTCATCATTATTTGTTCCTGTCATCTTAGCCAATCTGACAGGTAGATAGTGGTATCTCAGAGTTGTCTTAATTTGCATTTCTCTGATCAGTAGTGATTTGGAACACTCTTTCATATGAGTGGATATAATTTCAATTTCATCATCTGAGAATTGTCTGTTCATATCCTTTGACCATTTATCAATTGGAGAATGGTTTGATTTCTTATAAATTAGGGTCAGTTCTCTATATGTTTTGGAAATGAGACCTTTATTAGAACCTTTAACTGTAAAAATATTTTCCCAATTTGTTATTTCCCTTCTAATCTTGTTTGCATTAGTATTGTTTGTACAGAAACTTTTTAGTTTGATGTAATCAAAATCTTCTATTTTGTGATCCGTAATGATCTCTAGTTCTCCTCTGGTCATAAATTCCTTCCTACTCCACAGGTCTGAGAGATAGACTATTGTCTATTTCTCTAATCTATTTATGATATCATTCTTTATGCCTAAATCATGGACCCATTTTGATCTTGTCTTGGTATATGGTGTTAAGTATGGATCCATATCTAATTTTTGCCATACTAATTTCCAGTTTTCCCAACAGTTTTTTTTCAAATAATGAATTTTTATCCCTAATGTTGGTATCTTTGGGTTTGTCAAAGACTAGATTGCTATAGATGTACCCTTTTTTCTCCCTTGCACCTAATCTGTTCCATTGATTGAGTGGTCTATTTCTTAGCCAACACCAAATGGTTTTGGTGACTGCTGCTATATAATATAGCTTTAGATCAGATACACCTAGACCACCTTCATCTGACTTTTTTTTCATGAGTTACCTTGCAATTCTCGACCTTTTATTCTTCCATATGAATTTTGTTGTTATTTTTTCTAGGTCATTAAAATAGTTTCTTGGGAGTCTGATTGGTATAGCATTGAATAAATAGATTAGTTTGGGGAGTATTGTCATCTTTATTATTTTCACTCGGCTGTCTCACTTGTGGTTTGAGTTAGCTATATGCAGTTTCTGGCAATTTTTTTTTTTTTAAGTGGCTTAACTTCTCTGCTGGTCTGCTCAATCAGCACAGTAAGCTAGCCTTTATTCTCTCTCAGTCTGTGCTGGTCCTTTTCCCCCTCCCGTCATTGCAGACCTTTTCTGACAAAGTTCCAGATTATCTTTAGTTGGTAAGTTGTTGTTTTTCTAATATTCATGATTTTTACCAGTCCAGCATTATTTTTGAGGCTGAATTAATTAATTGGTATTGAGGGTAAGAGAGAGCCTAGAAGTTCGCACGTATCTTCTCCGCCATCTTGGCTCCACTGTACTGGCTTCTTAAAAGGCAATTTTTTTTTTCTCCATTGCTGTTGATCTTTCCCTCTCATTTGCTTAAGTACCAACAAAACTGAAAGATTTCAATTGTCACTGTCTGTTTTGTTTTTGTTTTTCTTTTTTTGCTGAGGCAATTGGGGTTATGTCTTGCCTGGGGTCACAAAGCTAGGAAGTATTAAATGTCTGAGGCCATATTTGAACTCAGGTTCTGTGAACTCCAGGGCTAGTGCTCTATCCACTGTGCTACCTAGCTACCATTTTCACTGTCTATTTTCTCCAGACAAATTTGCTTTCTGGAAATTATATAAATGTTGATGGTTAATACTTTTCTGGCTCTGATAGCCAATGTTGCCACCACCAGTGGATTCAGTTACAAATTTTGGTAGTAGGAAATTTTATTGAATTTGGGATTTTCTAATCTTATATGGTTGTTGAATGGAAAATAGGCAAAGAGGAAAGAAATAATCTTACTCTACTCAAAAAGGACTTTTTTAGGGGCTTTGTAAAAGCACCTTAAAGAATAGACCAGCATTCTTCCATAATGAAAGACTCTTACCTTTCTTGCTTCCTAATAGATAGAACTACTGGTGAATTTGATATTTTCATCTAATCACAAAATGTTCACTTTTTGTTACCATCTGTCTTAATTCAATAATCAAATCAATTATTGTACTCAAATAATCCTATGATTTTCCACCCCAAGTTTATGCCTTTAATTGATTAATTAGAATGGGAATAGAACTCCATTTTTACAAGGATATATATATATATATATATATATATATATATATATATATATATTTAACGAGCATTAAGAAGATTGATTTTACAACTGGCAAACTTCAAGTCAATGGAGAATTTTCAGAAAAATTTTCTTGAAAAAGTTAGACATTAAGTAGTATATTTATAGGAAGGAGAAATATGGATTGATGGAAGGAGAGATATAATAAAATTTGGAAATGGATCTGTGTAGAAGGCAGGAAAATGGTTTCAATGAAAGTTCAGTCTAGGACAGTGAAAACATAAAGCAGACAAATGTAGATTCCATTAATGAACAAAAAAGGTTAAATTGTTACCATTTTGTTCAACCAGGTATAAGCTTTCTGCTGATGAACATTATGTTATATGGAGCTTTTTGAATGATACTACCAATGTACCATCACAACTTGCAATTTTTATAGAATGCTGAGACTGGGGATGTTGGGAATTCAGCATCAGTTTGAAAGATTGATGTTTCCTAAGTGAATGTGCCCAAAGGCATTAAGTTGAATCTAAACTAACAATGAACCCTTAACTGAGTCAATGGAATTGAGCCATATTATTCACTTTTGTTTTTCAGCAAGAATTGTGTATATATATCACCATATAACAGCACAAATGAATCATTTATAGCTTCTTGAAAGCTTCATAAGTTCTAGATTTAACTTTATAAATTAATGTTTTTTTCCTTCTTTTCCCTAGGCAGAGAAAGAATAGAAAATGAGAATTGTACCCAAGAATAGAATCACATCTAGCATTTGAGAATGTGAAGGAAATTAATTCACATTTTTTCTCTGGTAGCCTTTAGATGTTTTGATTAAATTACTTGTGTCAAACAGGTAAATGTGCAACACTCAAATCTCAAAAAATACAGTTATGAAGAATAAATAAATATATTATTTTGAAGTAATGCAATGCAATTAACAAAATTCAACCTAGGAAAATGTATGGGAAAAAAAAATTTCTACTGCAAAGAATGACTTTTTTCTAATTCATCCTTGCAAAGTTTGAATTATTTTGTTATAATAATAAGATCAGTTTAAAAACTGCCAAGTTATTTTTTTATTATAGCTTTTTATTTACAAGATATATGCATGGGTAATTTTTTAGCATTGACAATTGCAAAACTTTTTGTTCTAATTTTTCCCCTCTTTCCCCATCCCCTCTCCCAGATGGCAATATATGTTAAATAGACCAATATATGTTAAATATGTTAAAGTATATGTTAAATACAATACATGTACGTATATCCATACAGTTATTTTGCTGCACAGAAGAATTGGACTTTGAAATAATGTACAATTAACCTGTGAAGGAAATCAAAAATGCAGACGGACAAAAACATAGGGATTGTAAATGCTGTTCTCACTCATTCCCCAGAGTTCTTTTGCTAGATTTAGCTGGTTCTATTCATTATTGAAGAAATGGAGCTGATTTGGTTCATCTCAATGTTGAAGAGAGTCATATCCATCAGAACTGATCATCATATAGTATTATTGTTGAAATATATCATGATCTCTTGATCCTGCTCATTTCACTCAGCATCAGTTCATGCAAGCCTCTCCAGACATTTCTGAAATCATCCTGCTAGTCATTTCTTACAGACTAATAATATTCCATAACATTCATATACCACAATTTATTCAGCCATTCTCCAATTGATGGGCATCCACTCAGTTTCCAGTTTCTGGCCACTAAAAGAAGGCTTCCACAAACATTCTTGCACATACAGGTCCCTTTCCCTTCTTTAAGATCTCTTTGGGATATAAGGCCAGTAGTAACACTGCTGGATCAAAGGGTATGCACAGTTTGATAACTTTTTGAGCATAATTCCAAATCACTCTCCAGAATGGCTGGATGTATTCACAATTCCACCAACAATGTATCAGTGTCCAAGTTTTCCCATATCCCCTCCAACATTCATCATTATCTTTTCCTGTCATCCTAGCCAATCTGACAAGTGTGTAGTGGTATCTCAGAGTTGTATTAATTTTCATTTCTCTGATTAATAATGACTTGGAGCATCATTTCATATGGTTAGAAATAGTTTCAATTTCTTCATCTGAATATTGTCTGTTCATATCCTTTCATCATTTATCAATTGAAGAATGGCTTGCCAAGCTATTTTTGAAAGAGCACTGTTTGTTATCAGGACAGTAACACACATTACAAAATAAATTTCCAACAACATATTCTGTAGAACCTTTCCAATACTGACTATGCTGAAAAGTCAACATGCAGTTTTTGTGACTCTTTTCTCATGCCCATGGGAAACCCAGGAGACACAAAAATTTCCAGGAGTCAGTTTAACATGATTCTTAAATGTTGCATGTCAGAATTTAGGCCTTATAAATTTGCAGGTACAAATAAGGACATGAACTCATCTTTGCTAATTTGTGTTATTTTAATTTTCTTTTTAAAATAAAGAATGGAGAAAATATTATTACTATGCATTAGGGCCAAAATGTGTTTTGCTTATTTTTTCTCCAAATGCTATTAAACATTTATTATAATATCCCTGGGAGAGTTACTATCTTCCTGAATCTTAGTATAGTACATGTGTGCGTGTGCTGTGTGTGCGTGTGTGTGTATATGTGTGTTTGTGGATGAGGTGTCTTGATACAGGAAAAGAAGGTAGACTAGAATACCTGAATCATAATGTATTAGAAATGGTATAAAATGGGGAAAAACAAAACAAAATTAGTAGGTTAGGAGGGAAATGGGAATTTTATGAAAATCTAAAAAAATCTAAAATTATTTAATTTTTGAGAGGCAATTATGGTTAAGTGACTTGTCCAGGTTCAGAAAGCTAATAAATGTCAAGTGTCTGAGGCCAAATTTGAACTCAAATCCTCCTGTCTACAGGGCCAGTACTCTATCCTTGATATTTTATTTTAGAGTTAAAAGGGTGTAATTGTAATTTATTAAATAGACATATGAAATGATCAATATTGTGTTTTAAAATTAATATTTAAAATTTAATAAAATTAATTTTAAAAATAATTATAAATAAATTTGAAATTAAAATTAATTAATTAACATTAAATCTGTAATGAAAATATACTGGAGTGAGGTTAAGGGATTAAAAAATTGAAGTTCTCCAAGCACAAGGAGATAAGGATCTGCACTAGAATGGATAAAGAGAGAAATGGAAGCAAGGAAAAGTATTGTTCTTTAAATGACTGATTTTCTTGTTTAAAGATCTTATGTGCATACATATATATATATATCATATGAACACAAAACACATGTATATATGTGTGAATACATATACATATACAGATATACATGAACATGTGTACTCTACCCAGGTAGCGATTTTTTTTTAATAAAAAAAAATACAATAGCAGATTAGAAAAAAAATGCAACACATCTTTTTGTAACAAAGGCTCTGGCAAAAGGGGTCAAATGAAATTACAGTTTTGAAGACATATAGAAAAGAAAGTTTACCTGTACTTCTCCCATTCATCTCCCAGACTGCATGTGTAGTTGCAGGTCTGAATCCAGGAAGACTGAGGGACTCTCTACTGATTATGAATAGCAGATACACCTGTGCCCCCAATAAGAAGGAACCAGCACACCAATAAGTGCAAAAGTTATGGACCAGAAATGCTGCTTACTGTGGTACTTGCAGAAAGGTGGAGCTTTTGGTTTGGTGTTCTAGGAAAGAGGGGAAAATTGAAGTGATGCCAGAGGCATTATCCTTCTACCCCACTATTAAAGAGCCTTACACTAACATTTCTCATTAAAAAAAGAAGGAGGAGGAAAGAAGAAAGAACTCAATCATAGAAACTTATTATGGGAATAAGAAATTCTGAGGAGGAAGAAATCTTCAGAGGAAGATACTAAAGTAAAAAAAAAAAAAAAAAAAAAAAAAGTAAAGAAAAGAAAGAAAGAAAACTTCTACACTAAAGAGTAAAGTGAAATGGCTCACTATCCAGAGAGAATTTATAGAAGAACTCAAAAAAGAATTTCAAAATCAAATTAATTTGTGTATGCACATTTGTATATATCTATATATAAATATATCTGTGCTTTTTACTATAGCCAGCAAAGGGGATGTGGGGAAATGAAAGAAAAAAAAAAAATAAAGTAAAAAAGGGTGCAGCAGAAAACAAAAGAAAAATATACAAGGATGTAAAGAAAAGATGGACACCTATTAATGTAATTTCTTCTATTAATTTATATCTTTTCTTGAAATAGTAATGTATTGTTTTATATTTTGAATCCCCTCTGGTGTTCTACACTGGTGAATGCATGACAAGGTTATATTTTATATTTTATTTTGTTTTTTTTTCTTTTCTCTTTTTTTTTTTTTGCTATTTTTTCTTATTCAATTAAGTAAATTTGAAAAAGAAAACAGCTCCTTTCAAAGTAGAATAAACCAATGAAAAAGAAGGTAGAAAAGCATACTAAACAAAATAATTTTTTTAAAAAAGTAGAATTGGGCAAATAGAAGTCAATGATTCTATGAGATATCAAAAATATAAAATTTCAAAAAATAGAAGAAAACATAAAATACCTCATTGGAAAAGCAAATTACCAAAAATAAATTCAAGAATAATAATTTATATGTTATTTGGCTACCTGAAAGCTATCATTAGAAAAAGTACCTGAACAACATATTCCAAGGAGTTATCAAGAAAAAAAAAAAAGTTCTGATATCCTAGAACCAGAGGGTAAAATAATCACTGAAAGAATCCATTTAGGAACAATGGAATAGGTTCCATACACTTAAAACAATAATCAATGACTAAATTAATTTAGTATTTGATAGGTTCCCAAACTCTAGCTTCTGGGATAAAAACTTACTATTTCACAAAAATTGCAGGGAAAATTGGAAAATAATATGTTAGAAACTTGGCATAGATTTACATACTTCATACAAAATATGGTCAAAATGGGTACATGATTTGGGCATAAAAGTGATATCATAAGCAAATTAAGATAGCAAGAGATAGTTTAATATAAGATCTATAGAGAACAAAAGAATTGATGATCAAAGGACTAGAGAACATTATAAAATGCAAAATAAACAACTTTTTTTTTTAATATGAAATTGAAAAACCTTTTGAACAAACAAAATCAGTTAAAATAAAATTAAAAGGGAAATACAAAACTGAGGAAAAAATTTTATAGCCAGTGTTTCTGATAAAGGTCTCATTTCTATAATATATGAAGTGGGCTAAATTTGTAAGAGTACAAATCATTCCCCAATTGATAAATGATCAAATGATATGAACAATTTCCTCATGACAAAATTAAAACCATCTATAGTCATATGAAAAAATGCTCTGAATCACTATTGATTAGAGAAATGCAAATTAAAACAACCTTAAAGTATCACTTCATATTTCTCAGATTTGGTGAAATGACAGGAAAAGATAATAATAAACATTAGAGTGGATGTGAGAAAGCTGCAATACTAATGCATTGTTGGTGGAGTTGTGAAACAATTCAACCATTCTGGAGAAAAATTTGGAACTATGATCACAGGGCTATAAAACTCTATATCCTTTAACCCAGCAGTGCCATTAATATTTCAAGTGATATATAAAAAGAATGAAAAGGAGCCACATGGCCAAAAATGTTTATAAGCAGGATTTTTTTTTTATGGTGGCAAAGAACTGGAAAATGTGTAGATGCTCATCAACTTGGGAATGGATGGAAAAGTGTTATATGAAGGTAATGGAATGTTTTTCTTTATACAAAATGATGAACAAGTTTATTTTAGAAAGTCTGGGAAAGATTTACATGAACTGATGCTAAGATAAACAAACAGAACCAGGAATACATTGTACACAATAAGAGCAAGATTGTGTGATGATCAACTATGAAAGACTTGCTACTTCTCCCTGCTTCAATGATCCAAGGCAATCCCAATAAACTACATAGAAAATGCCAATTGCATCCAGAAAATCAACTATGGAGAATGAATACAAATCAACATATGTTATGCTAACCTATTTGTCTGTTTTTTCTCACCCATAGTTTTTCCTTTGTTCTGATTTTTCTCTCTCTACATGATTCACAAAGAAATGTGTATTTTAAAATGTATCATATATTTATAATCAGAAAAAAATTCAAAATTAAAAGCATTCTTTCAGGAGGGGTAGGATATGAACATGAAGTTGTTACTACAAAAGGAAGGTTATAAAATATTTTAATACTAAAAGTATAAATTATCTTGGTTCCATATGTTTTCATGTGTATCTCTGTACTTGTTTATTATATATAATTCCCCCCACTCTTTCCCTTGATATTGAAGTAATATATGGATAAGTATGCCACAGGTTGATGGAGAAAATATCACACTCTTATTGTTCATACTATGTCATCTCAGTAAATCCTTTGAAATGAAAAACTGTATCCACTTGTCGCCTACTGAAAGAAATCCCCAAATGAAATTTCTTTTTTTATTTTCTTTTAAAAAATTTTATTATAAGTTTTTATTGACAAAACATGCATTTTTCAACATTGACCCTTGTAAACACTTCTGTTCCAACTTTTCCCCTTCTTCCATCCACCCCTAGATGGCAAGTAATCCCATACATGTTAAATATGTTAAAATATATGTTAAATACAATATATGTATACATATTTTTACAGTTGTCTTGCTACACAAGAAAAATCAGATTTAGTAAGAAGGTGAAAATAACCTGGGGGAATAAAACAAAAATGCAAACAATAACAGAAAGACTATAAATGCTATATTATTGTCCACATTCATTTCCCAGTGTTCTTGCATTGGGTGTAGCTGGTTCTGTTCATTACTGATCATTTGGAACTGATTTGGATCCTCTCATTGTTGAAGAGAGCCACTTCCATCAGAATTGATCCTCATATAGTATTGTTGTTGAAGTATAAAATGATCTCCTGGTTCTGCTCTTTTCACTTAGCATCAGTTCATGTAAGTCTCTCCAAGCCTCTCTATATTCATCTTGCTGGTCACTTCTTACAGAAAAATAATATTCCATAACATTCATTTACCACAATTTACCCAGCCATTCTTCAATTGACAACTTTTTGAGCATAGTTCCAAATTGCTCTCCAGAATAGTTGAATCCATTCACAATTCCACCAATAATGTATCAGTGTCCCAGTTTCCCCACATCCTCTCCAACATTTGTCATTACAACATTCTCTTTTTCTGCATGTGTCTTGGGTGTCATCTTAGCCAGTCTGAGAGGCGTGTAACTAAGAGTTGTCTTAATTTACATTTCTCTAATCAATAATGATTTGGAACACTTTTTTCAAATGGGTGGAAATAGTTTCAATTTCATCATCTGAAAATTGTCTGTTCATATTCTTTGAATATTTATCAACTGGAGAATGGCTTGATCTCTTACAAATTTGAATCAATTTTCTATATACTAAATTAAATTTCCAAGGAACACTATGGTTACATTCCAGAATTACTAGATCAAGAACAAAATATTATTGACAACTAAAAAGAAACATTTCAAATACTGTGGACTCACAGTCAAGATTACAAAGGGTTTAACAGCCTCTAAATTAGGGGATTAGAGGGTCTGGGCGATTATATTCCATGAATCAAAACAGCTTGGATTACAACCAATAATTAACTATTCAGCAAAACTGAGCATAAACTTTGGGGAAAAAAAGGATCAACATTCAGTGAAAAGGGAACTTTCAATCATTTCTGAGGAAAGACAAGAACTGAACACAATATTTGATCTACAAAAACAAGACTCAAAAGAAGCATAAAAAGTAAATAGGAAACAGTGGAAATGATATATTTAAAACTCTTTTATATCCCTAAATGGGAAGATGATACTTGAAACCCTTTAGAACTCTATCTTTATTAGGACTATGTCCTATGGGACGTAGTCCATTATACATAGACAGAGGTATGTGTGTATGATGTTTTTGATGTGATGATATAAAAAGAATAAAGAGATAAAAAAGGAATTGCACTTAGAGAAGAGGAAGAGGGAGGTAAAATGGGAATTAATTGAATAACATGAAGATACAAAAAAAAAAAAAAAATCCATTGCAACAAAAGGAAAGAAAAGCAGGTTATGAGTAGTGTTCAAAACTTAACAGGTTTGGCTCAAAGAGAATATTACACACACACATTCAGTTGAGTATAAAAATTTAACTTACTACATATGGAAGTAAGAGCAGGAAGGAGAAAGAGAAAGGAAGGGGTGCTTAGCTGTACCAGACCTAAAACTTCATTATAAGGTAGCAGTCATTAAACCATTTCCAAATGATTAAGAAATTAGAGGGGTAGATAAGTGGAATAGATTAGATACATAAGACAAAATGTCTAATGATTATAGTAATCTGCCATTTGATAAACCCAAAGACTGCAGCTTCTAGGACAAAAACACATTTATTGACAACAAGTACTGAGAAAACTGGAACATGATATGCCAGAAACTAGATGTACACCAACATTTCATACCCTATACCAGGATAAAGTTGAGCTTGGTTTATGATTTAGATGTAAAGTGTGATACTACAAACAAATTAGGAGATGAAGGGATAGTTTACCTGTCAGATATTTGGAGAAGAGAGTAATTTATAATGAAACAAAAAATAGAGAACATGCGAATGCAAAGTGGGGTGACTTTGATTACCTTCAATTAAATAAGGATTTGCCCAAAGGCAATGCAACCAAGATTAGAAGAGAAATAGAAATCTGGGAAACAAAATTTATACTCAGTGCTTTTATAAAGATCTTATTTTAAAACACGTAGAGAACAAAGTCAAATGTATAAGAATATGATTCATTTCCCAAGTGATAAGTGGTCAAAACATATGGACGAGAAATGGAGGGACTGCCCATAAATTTGGAAATGGCTGAACAAATTTTGGTATATAAATGTCATGAAATACTATCATTCATAGGAAATGATGAGTTGGTAGATTTCAGAAAAACTTAGAAACTGATGCTGAGTAAAGTAAGCAAAATCAAGAGATCATTATACAAAGTAATGGCAATGTTATCTAAAAGATCCACTTTGATAAAATTTTCAGCAATAAAATGATCTGATAATTCCAAAACACATCTTTTTGGAAAATTCTAGTCAAATGTAGAGAAAGAACTATGAAATCTCTACATACTTTAAAGCATATTTCTTTTCTTTCTCTTTTTTTCTTTTTTCTGATTGTTCTTTTACAATGCGTTTAATATAGAAATAAATTTAAATGGATTGTATATGTATAATTTGTATCAAATTCATTGCCATCTTTCAGTAGGGGAAGGCTTAGGAGGGAAAGAGAAAAAAAAAGAAATCAAAACATTTCAAAAGTCTATGTTGAAAATAAATACATTTTTAAAATAGAAAAAATTATGCTAATCAGTTTATCTATGTTTATCAGATGCTGATGCCTTTCTTGATTAGTCAGTTACTTTGAGCAAGGTCAAAACACGTTCAATCCCAGACCCAAAACTTTTCCACCTTTGATAGACTATTGGAATCTGCCTCTGAGGACCTATTTCTTAAAAAAAAAAAAATTGCCATTTTTGCTTTTATGGTTTTTGAACCTGATCTCTATGAAAGAATCATATTTTACTGTATCTTAGAAGTGATCAATTAAGTAATGGAGAACAAACTGAAGCTCCTAAGGGGCTAAGTGACAAACTGCTTGCTTATTGTGTAAGGGACTTTGAAGAAAAGAGTGGATATATTTTTCATCTCTTTCTCAGTGATGGACATGTACTTGTTTGAGTGATTTGGGGCCTGGACATTACAGAACTATATTAATAATATGATTTGAAATTAGATTTCTGGATCAAGGAGAGCATTTTACTCATATCTCTTACCAAAAAAAAAAAAAAAGTGTAGAGCATTGGGGTGCCCATAAACTCCAAAATACTAGTTTTCCTGAGCAGGAAACACATTTCTTCATGAAAAATGTATGATCTTGGTCCCCTAACCATCTTGTTTGCTGAGTTTTCCATCTTCCATACTATGCTCAAACTGTCAGTCTCAATGAATGTTAAAACAGATTTTTAAAACAATGGCTTTGTCATTACATCACTTATTGTTCAGATATTTGACACCTATGAGATCTGCTACTCTGAAATCATTAATACCCCAAGAAATCACTTTTTTATTTCATCCTCAGTTCAATATCACTTGATTATTTTTAGATAATTATTTTATATAGCCTAGTAAAAGATTTCAAGTTCCCCTTAATTAGCAATATTTCTTTTTCACAGGATAACTTGAAAATCTCTAGCTAGAAAAAGTTTTAGGGACTAAAGGATGAACTTTTAGAGAACTGTTTTGGTACTTGATGAGTTTAAATATTGTTATGGAGAATGACAATTAGCTTATAAAGAGATATATTAGGTTGTCTTTATTTTACTAATAATCATAAGAAAGAGAAATTCACTCATATTAAACAAATTTCCATATTAATCACATTGTGAAGGAAAAATCAGGAAAAAGGGAAATTGCTTTCAAAAGGGTGATATTTGGTTCCAATCTGCAGTGAGTGAAACAACCAGGCAAGAGAATTGAGATAATAGGAAAGAAAACACTAAATGTGTAGAGTAATTGTTAACCTTCATTATCAATACATGCCTATGACAAGTTGTACAAAAGAAACTTTATAATCTTACTTCTTTATTACAAATGGCCTAGATCTTTCATGTACATTATTGATAACTTTGAAGATCATTTGTGTTGTGGTTGTAATACTGTTTGAATAGCTCCTGTTAAATGTTTGTGTGTGTGTGTGTGTGTGTGTGTGTGTGTGTGTGTGTGTGTGTGTGGTAGTGTGGTTTGTTTGTTTTATTATCATGAGTCATTATTCTAAATTGCCACTGGTATTGTCCTATTCTGTGGATTATTTTTTAAAAAACCTTTTTATATATATTTTAAACTTATAAAATTATTTTGTTAAGTACCTTTTCCAGTATGACTTTGGAGGGCATAATTATTTTAAGACAATTATAGACTTAGGATATAGTCTAGAAAATTTTGAGATCTTGTCTTAAAAAAGTAGGATATTGTAAGAGTAGCACTTGTTTTATGAGAATAGAATATATTTTAAGTGGTGAAGAAATCATTTTGCTTCCTTGTCACATGAAGCATAATAGTTTTATTAAAAACTAGGATCAGAGATTTTTTAAATGTATTTATTTATTTATTTAATATTTTCCCCAGTTACATTCAAAACATTTTTTTACATTTGTTTCTAAGATTTTTGACTTCCAGCTTCTCTCCCTTATCTCCACCCACAATTAAGAAACCAGTTGTGAAGTTATGCAAAATGTTTCCATAAAAGTCATATTGTGAAAGAAAACATAGATTTCCCACCCCAATGACCCTCAAAAAAATTAAGTTAAAAATAGAGGGATAGAGACAAAAATAGAGAATATTTTGATCTGCATTCAAACTTGATCAGTTCATTCTCTGGAAGGGATAGGATTACTCATCATAAATCCTTCAGAGTATTTGTAGATGATTGCAATACTGAGAATAACAAAGTCATTTACAGCTGGTCATCCCAGAACATTGCTATTACTTTGTATATAGTATCTTTCATTCTACTCATAGAAGATTTTTCATATTTTTTTTGTTTGTTTTGTTTTGTTTTTGTTTTTTGTTTGTTTGTTTTTTTTTCTGAGAGCATCCTGCTCATCATTTCCCAGAGAACAATATTTCATTAGAGAACCTTGCTTTGTGTTTTTTTTTTACAATTACTATCGCTATTTTTCTTCCCCCATTTATTCTCTCTTCTTTAACCCTGTTCCTCCTGAAAAAGGATCCTGAGCATTCCCTCCCCCAATGTGCCCTCAATTTTATTATCTTTCCTCCATTCTTATATCACATTCTCCTCCTATTTTTTGCAAGGTACAATAATATGTTATTTCCTATTTGAGCTAATTCTGGTTCAGTCATTCACCCTCTCCTTCCCCTTTACCTTTCAAGGTAAAATCTTTTTTTCCTGCCTCTTTTTTATTGCAGATAGTTTGTACCATTCCACTTTTCCTTTTCCTTTTGTTCCAGTACATTCCTCTCTCACCCATTAATGCCGTTATGTTAAAAAAAAAAAAAAAAAAAAAAAAAAAAAAAAAAAAAAAGATTATCTCTTTATAGTCAACTCACAGCCATGGCTTCTGTTTGTATATACTTCTTCTAACTAACATATAGCAAATATTGTAATGATTTACAAGTAGCATCCTCCCCCATAGGAATGTAAACAAATAAAGCTTATTAAGTCCCTTATGATATCACTTTCCTGATAACCTTTTTATGAGTCCCCAGAAGCCTACATCCAAATATCAAATTTTCTATTCAGCTCTAGTCTTTTCATCATGTATGCTTGAAAATCCTTTTTCATTGAATACCACCTTTTCCTCTGATGGATTATACTCAGTTTTGCTGGGTAAATGATTCATAATTGCAGTTCTAGCTCTATTGTTCTTTAGAATGTCATAATCCAAGTCCTCTAGGTCTTTAATATAGAGGCTGCTAAATTTTGTGTTATCCTGACTGTGGCTTCACCATTTTTGAATTGTTTCTTTCTGAATGCTTGAAATATTTTCTCTTTGACTAGGGGGTTCTGTAACTTGGCTATAGTTTTCTTGGGAGTTTTCATTTTGAGATCTCTTTCAGGAGGTGATTGGTATATTCTTTCAGTATCTATTTTACCCTGTGGTTCTAGAATATCAGTACAGTTTTCCTTGATAATTTATTGAAAGATTATATTCAGGATCTTCATTTTTTACCATGGCTTTTATATGGGCAAAAAAAAAATTAAAATTATCTCTCCAATATCTGTTTTCCTGGTCAGTTGTATTTCCAGCGAGATATTTCACATTTTCCCCTATGATTTCCATAGTTTTGGTTTTGCTTTATTATGTATTGACTTTTTATAAATTCATTAGCTTCCATTTGCTCAATTCTATTTTTTAAGAAATTGTTTTCCTCAGTGATCTTTTGCACCTCCTTTCCCTATTGACTTATTTCGCTTTTTAAAGAATTCTTCTCATTAGCTTTTTATATTTCCTTTTGCCCTTCTCTCATTTTTTCCCCTAATTTTTCCTGTATTTCTCTTACTTGATTTTCAAAGTCTTTTGTGCTCTTTCATAGTCTGATCCCAATTTTTATTTTTCCTGGAGACTTTGGATGTAGGAACTTTGACTTTGTTATCATTTTCTGAGGGTATGTTTTAATCTTCCTTGTCACCATAACAACTTTCAATGGCCAGAAACTTTTTTTTTCTGCTCATTTTCCCCTCCTTTAACTCTGCTACTTTGCTACTCTGTTTTTAACTCTTTGTTAAAATAGAGCTCTCTTTCCAGGCTCTAGGGTGCATTGTCCCAAGCTTCAGGAGTTTTGTGCAACTGTTTTCAGAAATCCTTCTAGGGATCTGACCACAAGCACTCTTCTGCCCTGGTGTTGTTAGGTGTGTCTCTATCCCACTATAACTATAAGATCTAGTGTGTTGACCAGAGATGGGATTCCTCTGACCTGGGATACACTAGGACTGCACAACAGACTCCAGCTCTGTTGTCACAGTCCCTGTCCATTGACCTTCTAAAGCAGTGTTTCTTGGTGTCCTTCATCTAAGAAATCCAATAGCCTCCAGCACTGTGATTCAGAGGTCAAACCTCGCTGACACTGGGGTCTGGACTTGATGTGGGGCCAGGGCTGGGCTTGTGTGAGGATTGCTTGCTGAGCTCACACTCTGGTTCCACAGATCTTTTTTGTTTACCTTCCAAGTTCTCTTTAGTATCTCTGGGCTAAGAAGTCTGGAAGCTGCCAGCACTGCTGCTGATTTAGAGGTCAGATCCCAGGCCGGAGCTGAGCTGGCAGGCTCTACATTGTGACTGGACACTGTACTCTCACCCTGATGTTATAGACCTTTTCTGCTAAGCTTCTAATTTGGCTTTGGCTGGAAAAGTTCAACTTCATCTTTTTTTGGGTGTTCTGATAATATAAAATTTGTTTAGAATTATTATTTATAGGAACTTAGAACAATTTAGAGGAGAAGTTGGGCAAATTTGTTCCTTTACTACATCATCTTGATTCTGCCCCAGATCAAAGATTTTTTTTAGAATAATTTTCCTTGAATTGAGGAGATACTTCTCTACTTAGTATGGTAAATTTCCTTGGTAAAAATAGATAAAAAGTGCAGGTGATACAAGTATGTGTAATATGTGTACATGTGTATTTATATGTATATAATTGTTGTTATTGCTATTCAATTGTAAATTTGTGACCTTGTGGAATATATTCAAATGGTAACAGCTAGAAATTGTCAGATAAAATCTGAACTCAGTTATTACTGAATGCACATGAAGCATTTTGAGCCATCTCATAACGTTAAAAACAACAATAAACAAGCATTCATATAGATTTTTTTTAAGTTAGCACAAGTAATTCAAAGTTGTTTTTTTTTTCCATTTTGTATTCTAATCACTCTATGAGGTAGGTAGATGCTGTTATTTTGCCTATTTTATAAATGAAGAAATAAAGGCAGACATAAATCAAGTAAATTGCTCAGATTCCAGACCTAGTGATTTATCCAATGAACAATTAAAAACCATGTTCCATAACTTTCATTCTCCCCTTCTCTATCTCACTTTTCTTTTGTTTCTTCCTGCCCCCTCCCTTTCTCTCTCCATTGTTTTCCATATCATATGCATAATATCAAATACATATTTCATAAAAATATGTAAATATATATGCACACATAGATATATAATTAAAGATATATGAAAGGAAATTAGAAGATTTGGTTCAGAATTACAGCTCTAACATAGCCTAAATATTTTTTTCATCACTGAACCTCTAATCTGCAGGTTTATCTTCACTTTTTCATGAGAAGACTGTACAACTACTGGTGCAGTTTTGTGCAATAAGTTTTCATATGTTGATGAATTAGACTAGACTAGATGACCACTGAGACAGTATCTTGCCCTGATATTCCATATTAATATAAAGAAGTAAAAGTTACTGGAGGAACATTAGGTTTATTCTGATAATAACGTTTTATTGGGAAAATGATGGGTGTATGATATTCACTGTGTGAATACTATCTTTCTAGTGATTCAAATCATAATTATTATATGCTAATCTCTATTTCAAAAGTTTGAATAAAATTAGTAACATGTCTTGAAGAATGAAAATTACAAAAGTTCCATGACTTCTAATCTTTGCAACTCTTTTTATATAAGAAAGAATAGTATACCAGAGATAGTGTGAAACCTGGAGTTAATAGTCAATAAATATTCATGAAGCATCTACTACATGCTTAAGGGTTGTGGTATAAAGTGGTGATAGGTTTCCAAAAAAAGATAGAAATGAATCAGTACTAAGAGGCTTATAATGTTGTATGGAAAGACAATCCACAAAAGAAAGATGAAAGGGAGGAAAAATTACATAACTTGGGGGCATGGTAAAGAAGTGAATTACAAAAGTCTATAGTAATGTGGCCAGGTAAGACATGAGGTGTCTCAGCTGAAATTTATCTTTAAAAGAAGATTTGAAGTTCATGGTCCAACCATCTAATCAGAGAGGCAAAGAGAAATTATGAGGTGAAGTGCCAAGGCAGATGGGATCTTATAGAATGAGCTTTCTGAATACAACCATTCTGGAGAGCAATCTGGAATTATGCCCAAAAAGTTATCAAATTGTGCATACCCTTTGATCCAGCAGTGCTACTACTGGGCTTATATCCCAAGGAAATACTAAAGAAGGGAAAGGGACCTGTATGTGCCAAAATGTTTGTGGCAGCCCTTTTTGTAGTGGCTAGAAACTGGAAAATGAATGGATGTCCATCAATTGGAGAATGGTTGGGTAAATTATGGTATATGAATGTTATGGAATATTATTGTTCTGTAAGAAATGACCAACTGGAGGAATACAGAAAGGCTTGGAGAGACTTACATCAACTGATGCTGAGTGAAACGAGTAGAACCAGGGGATCATTATACACTTCAACAATGATACTGTATGAGGATGAATTCTGATTGAAGTGGATATCTTCAACACAGAGAAGAGCTAATCCAATTCCAATTGATCAATGATGGACAGAATCAGTTACACCCAGAAAAGGAACACTGGGAAATGAGTGTAAAATGAGAGTATTGTTTTTTTTTTGTTGTTTGTTTGTTTTGTTTTGTTTTGTTTTGTTTTGTTTCTCTTCCCGGATTATTTTTACCTTGGGAATACAATCCTTCCTTTGCAACAACAACAACAACAAAATTCGGTTCTGCACATATATATTGTACCTAGGATATACTATAAGATATTTAATATGTATGGGAATGCCTGCCATCTAGGGGAGGGGGTGGAGGGAAGGAGGGGAAAACCTCGGAACAGAAGGGAGTACAAGGGATAATGTTGTAAAAAAAAAAAAATTACCTATGCATATGTATTGTCAAAGAAAATGTTATAATTATAAAAATTAATTTAAAAATAGTTTTAAAAAATTCTACAAAAAAAAAAAAAAGAATACTGAGCTTTCTGAACACAGAGGAGGAATGATTTCATTTAAAATCCTAAAGTGCTGCAGCCAGTTAAAAAATTTATCAAGATTCAGGAAGAGTTGGCCTTAAAATTGGTCACAGATTTTTGCTAGCTCTGTGAACCCAAGGAAGGTACTTAGCCTCTTTAATTCTCATTTTTTTCCTCATTTGTAAATTCTTGACAAAAATAGCACAAAATTTTTGTTAATATCAAATGAAATATCTTATATAAAGTGCTTTGTGAACTTTAAAGTATTACATAAATGTGAATTAATATAATTATTTTGCAAATAAATGGTTCATAAGTAATTCATCCAATTAATTAGATGGCTAAAATTGGCTATTTTTAAAACATTGATTGCTATTTTAATCTCTTAAGTGAATGAATGTATCATGAAGACTATCAATTGAATAACAACTATGATTTTGAAGATAATTGACATTTAAATAGGAAATGAAGTTTTAAAACATTTCCCCACTCAAATTTATTAAAGAACATGAAAAATATTATTTGATAAAGGATATTTGAGAAAAATGAAAGCATAATTAAAATAATAATTATCTTATTCAAATTGCTAATTTTAAATGAGTAAAAAAAAAAATTGTAAGCATGCTAAATGACTGAATTAATGTCATACTGAAAATGAGTAACTATGTTTTCCAATTCCTTGAACAATTCTCTTTCTATTATACCACAGCAGTCTCTATAATGTGTTTTTCCTGAAAAAAAAAAAAAGATAAGCTATGCTGATCTAGTGTCAAAATGATAACAGCAAGAGTTATTTCTTCAAATAATGATTTATTTAGCCTAATCTATCCATATCCCTTCATTTCACTTTTTTAGCCAAAAGAGTTCACATTTGTGATAGAGTTATAATAATATTTCAGCAAATTGGATCTTTATTAGCATAAGGGTAGCTGGGGCATGTTTGCTTTTAAAAAGAAGCAATTGCTGAATTATACTCTAGATTCACTTAAAATATCAAGGCTTTATAACCAAACAAATTAAAGTCCACAGGATTGTTCTTTTGGAGTGGAGCCAGCACAGCAGAATAAAATCAGTAATTCAATGGAACTCTTCTCCAAACCCCTCCAAATATCTTGAAATGATGACTCTAAACAAATTATAGAGCAGCAAAATCCACAATAAAATGGAGTGAAACAATACTCCAGCCCAAGACAACTTAGAAGGTTGACTAGAAAGGTCTATTACTTCAGGATTAGAAAAAAGTCCAACCTGGTACAAGCTGTACAAGCATAGCTTTGGCCCCAGAAAATCAGGAATAGACTTTAGAGCAATTGAATATGGTTGCTTGGTTAATATGCATGTGCATTTATGATAAAGGCAGAATGATGTAGAAGAATGCTTCAATAACAAAAATCATATAATCACATCAAAGATGTTTAAAAAAGCCTTTGCAAAATACAATAGTTAGGATGAATATAAAGTCAAAACAAAATCAAGGTAGATTCTTTAATGTAAAAATTATTTTATTTGATTTCAAGAGTTAAAACTATTTAAGCAAACAAAAGGCATTTTTTTCCCCCAAGAAGATCAAGTTGCCTTCACTATTCTTTTGATATAGTTTTAAAATGTGTATATATAGTATGGGTATCAATGAACTAATAAAATTCTATATAAAAAAATCAAATCATCCTTATTTATAAATGATATGATACAAATTAGGGTGGTTAGGTGGCATAGTGGGATAGAGTGCTTTTTAATTTGATTCTGTTTGACTCTTTGTAACCCCATGCACTCCAGGTCCTATTTCATCTTCTATCATTCCTTTTCTACTTTTGTCTTCAATCTCCCCCAATATAAAATAATTTTGCAATGCCTCTGTCATTCTCATGTGGCCAAAAGCATTTAAATTTCAATTTCAGCATTTGGCCTCCCAATGAATAGTCTGAAATAATTTATTAAAAAACTTTTCCTGATTTGACCTACTTGCTGTTCAAGAGCCTTTCAAAAAACATCTTCACACCACCACTGGAAAATTTTGATTTTGTGACACTAAGTTTTCCTTTTAGTCTAAATTTTACAGCCATACATTGTTATTGGAAAAACCATAGCTACAACTACTATATGGACTTTTGTGAGCAAGTAAATATCTCTCCCTGTTAGTATGTTATCCATATTTTCCATAGCTTTTCTGACAAGGAGTGTTTTTAATTTCATGACTATAGTCACCATTTGAAGTGATTTTGAGTCAAAGAATATACTGTTGAAAGAATACATTTCAAGATGGTGGAGAGCTGATAGCATTCTGTGACTTCCTCTGACCTTCTCCCAAACCAACAGCAGATTAAGGCTCTACACTGGTCTTGGAGTCAAAGAATCCACAAATATTTGGAGTATAACACATTTCTAGAAGAAGTAACCTTGAAACAACTTCAGAACAAGTCTGTTTCAAATAGGCAGGGGGAGAGTCAGCCAATTGCAAAAGGAGCTAAAAAAGGTAACTTAAGAAAATAATACACTAAAAATTAGAATTGAACAAATGGAAGTGAATGACTCAATAAGACTTCAAGACTTCAAGAATCAGTCAAATAAAAATGAAAATATGAAAAAAGTAGAAGTAAATATCAAATAGCTCCTAGGAAAAACAACTGACCTGAAAATAGATCTAGGAAAAACATTCCAAAGATTATTGGACTTCCTGAAAACATATGATTAAAAAAAACTAGACATTATCTTACAGGAAATCATAAAAGAAAACTGCCCTATTATTTTAGAATCAGAAGGTAAAATAGCCATGGAAAGAATTCACCAATCACCTCCTGAAAGAAACCCCAAAATTAAATACTCAAGGAATATTGTGGGTAAATTTCAGAAGTATCATATCAAGGAAAAGATATTACAAGCAGCCAGAAAGAAATAATTTAAATTCCAAGGAGCCACAATTAGGATGACCCATGACCCAGGACTAATAGCTTCTACCTTAAAGGCTTAAAGGGCCTGGAGTCTGATATTCTGAATTGAAAAAGAACTTGAATTCAAGCCAAGAATAAGCTATTCAGATAAAAATGAGCCTTATCTTTCAGGGAAGAAGATGGACATTCAATGATATAGGTGAATTTCACCTATTTCTAATGAAAAGACCAAAACTGAACAAAAAATTCGATCTCAAAATGCAGACCTCAAGAGAAGCATAAAAATGTAAAAATGAAAAAAAAAAAAAAACTCTTGAAAACTATATGTCTGTTCTGGGTATACTTAGAGAATGAAGGTATATTTTGATTTTATTATGATAATATGGAAAAGAAACTAGAGGTAGAAAGGGGATGATACTGGAAAAAGAGGGGAAAGGAGGCAAAATAAAAGAAATTACATCTCATGAAGAGGCAAAAAAAAATCTAATATAATTGAGAGAAAGAAGGGAGGGGGATGAGTATTGTATGAATTTTACTCTCATCAGATTTGGCTCTAAGAGAATATCAGACATATTTGGTTACACAGAGAAACTTGTCTCATCTTATAAGGAAATAGAAGAAAAAGGAGGAAAAGAAATGGAAAGACTAATAGAAGGGGAAAAAAAAGAATTAGGGGCTCTAAAGGGAGAAGACAGTTTGAGGTAGATGGTCATCAAAAGCAAAATACTTAGGAGAAGGGAAGGGGGAAAATAAAAACATAACAGAGTAAATAAGATGGGATGAAATACGGAATTAGTTATTTTAACTGTGAATGAGAATGAGATGAACTCTCTCATAAAATGGAAATGGTTAGCAGACTAGATTAAAAGCCAGAATCCTACAATATGTTGCTTACAAGAAACACATTTAAAGCATAGTGATACATACAGAGTGAAGGTAAAGGTCTGGAGCAGAATATATTATGCTTCAGGTGAAGAAAAAAAAAAAAAAAAAAAAACAGGGGTAGCAATCCAGATCTCAGATCAAGTGAAAGCAAAGGTAGACCTAATTAAAAGATATAAGGAAAGAAACTTTATGTTACAGAAGGGTACATATATAGTGAAGCAGTATCAATACTAAGCATATATGCACCAAGTGATATAGCATAGGAATTCCCAAAGGATAAGTTAAGAGAAATGCAAGAAGAAATAGACATAAATATTATTTTAGTGGGGGATCTCAATCCTGCTCTCTCAGCAAGATAGATTAAACCACAAAATAAATAACAAAAAATTTAAAGAGGTAAACAAAATGTTAGAAAAGTTAGGTATGATATATCTTTGGAGAAAATTGAATAGAGACAGAAAGGAGTTTACTTTTTTCTCAGAAGTTCATGGAATTTATACAAAAATTGACTATGTGTTAGGGCATAAAAACCTCAAAATCAAATGCAGAAAGGCAGAAATAGTAAATACATTTTTTCAGATCATGATGCAACAAAATTTTCACATGTAAAAGAAGCCCAAAAGAAAATAGATGAAAAAAATAATTGGAAACTAAATAATCTCATCCTAAAGAATGAATGGGTGAAACAACAAATTATAGACACAATTAATTTCATTCCAAGAGAATGACAATAATGCAACAACATACCAAAATCTGTGGGATGCAACCAAAGCTGCAATAAGGGGAAAGTCTGTATCTCTAGAGGCTTACTTGCACAAAATAGAGAAAGAAAAAATCAGTGAATTGGGCTTGCAATTAAAAAAGCTAGAAAAATAACAAATTAAAAATAGAACAAGCTATTAATCAACTCCTTAAGAAAAAATCTCCAGGATCAGATGGATTTACATGTGAATTCTATCAAACATTTAAATAATAATTTGAAAAAATAGGGAACAAAGACACAGACATGGTACTGATACCCAAACCAGGTAGGACTAAAACAGAGAATGAAAATTATACACCAAGACCAGGACAAGATGATAAATGTTGGAGGGGATGTGGGAAAACTGGGACACTGATACATTGTTGGTGGAACTGTGAACAGATACAACCATTCTAGAGAGCAATTTGGAACTATCCTCAAAAAGGTATCGAACTGTCATATCCTTTGACAGTGTTTCTATTGAGCTTATATATTCCAAAGATCTTAATGGAGGGAAAGAGACTCACATCTGCAAAAAGGTTTGTGGCAGCCTTTTTTGTACTGGTCAGAAACTGGAAATTGAATGGATGCCCATCAATTGGAGAATGGCTGAATAAATTATGGAATGTGAATGTTATGGAGTATCATTTTTCTGTAAGAAACCACTAGCAGGGTGATTTCAGAGAGCCCTGGAGAGACTTACATGAACTGATGCTAAATGAAAGGAACAGAACTAGGAGATCATTATATCTGGCAACAACAAGACTATAAGATAATCAGTTTTGATGGACATGATTTTCTTCAACAATTCAAACTAGTTCCAATGGCCTTGTGATGAAGAGAACCATGTACACCCAGAGAGAGGACTATGTGAATTGAGTATGGACCACAACATAGCACTTCATGCTCTCTGTTGATGTTTGCTTACATTTTGTTTTCTTTCTCAGATTTTTTTCCCTTCTGGTTCTGATTTTTCTTGAGCAGCAAGATAACTGTATAAATATGTATACATATACTTATATGTATACATGTTTTGGATTTAATATATATTTTAACATATTTAACATGTTTTGAACTACCTGCTATCTAGGGGAGTGAGTGGGTGAAAGAGGGAAAAATTTGGAATAGAAAGTTTTGCAAGGATCACTATTGAAAAATTATCCATGCATATGTTTTGTAAATAAAAAAGCTTTAATAAATTTTTAAAAACAATATACTGTTAACATTTCTTCTCCATCTATTTGCAAGGAAGTGATGATTCCAATTGCTTAGATCTTGGTTTATCTTAATGTTAAGCTTCAAGTCACTTTTTACACTCTCTTTGTTCATCTTCATCAAAATATTTCTTAATTACTCTTCTTCTACCATCAGAGTACTATTCTCTGCATATAAGAGATTGTTCATTTTTCCCAGAAACCTTAATATCAACTTCTTATTCACTAAGACTTGCATCTTGTATGATTTTCCCTACATATATTTAAAAATAATATTACAATTACCCAAAAGACTATTTTTTATGAAAAACTTACACAAGGATATCTTCAAATGGTGATTGAAAGAAATGATATGACACTCTCTAGGTCACTCTGAAGAACTTAAATCAAATTACAAAACAAGAGAAATGCTACCAAATTATTGTCCAATATAGTGTCATTGAATAAAAGAAAATGTTGTACTCTATGAGTGAAGCATAGTTGTAGTACCTTTAAAGAAACATAAGAAGTACAAATTTAGAAATATCTCTACTCCAAATGTTCATATGAGTATTTGTGCCCCTCCTATGGTAGAACATTTTGAGCTCATATTAATCCAATCAGCCATGATCAGAATCATCGTACATCGACTCCAACAAAGTAATATTGTTTTGGTTCTCCTCAAGAACCCATTTTCCAATCATAAACCAATCATGTGTCCTATGTTCAGTTCTGTTATTCTTGGACCACATGCATTTTCACAGATGAGGAACTGAATCAACAGAGTATGGCTAGGGTCATAACAGCAAGTAAGTATCTGAGAACAGATTTAAATTCATAAAAATGAATCTTCCTGATTCTAGACTCGGTGCTCTGTCTATTCTATTTAGCTGCCCTTAGTTAGGAAGATTTGAGGCTTTACACTTATTAGCTGTGTGACCCTGGGCAAGTTACTTTATCATATTTATCTTAGTTTCCTCATTCCTTCATAATTAAAAATTATGTGTCAAACAATTAAATGATTTTTGAATAAGTGAAGTCATACAAATGTAATTAAATATTATTCTAAGAAAACAGAAATATTTAGATAAAACTTGGGAAACATGAATTAATATATATCAAAGAAAGCAAAACCTAAATAAGAATATATAATATAACTTTAACAATGCAAATAAAGATGCCATCCTCTCAAATAACAATTAGGCAAAATACATTTGACAATCTTTGTACCAAATTGTTAAAGAAGGAGAACATATCCAATATTATACAGCAAAGGATTAAAGTTTAAAAGCTGGAATATTATTTAGTCCATCCCCCTCATTTAACCAATAAGGAAGATAATGATAAAGAACACAGATAAGATTTGTTTTTATGCCTTGTAAACCACATTCAGCAGTCTTTCCTCTCTGCCATTTCCCTTTATTTCTATAAATGGTAAAATACAAAATTAAAGAATAAAAATAATTGTCCATTGCCGTCACTATATTATGCATATTGGCTGAAATTTATTTTTAGGGAAGAATATCATAACTTAGATGTAGTATTATTCATTTGGATCTTGTAGATATAACTAATATGTCAAAATAAAATTTATTATTGTTTTTAAATTTTCTCTTTTTATACAATGATGGAAATTAATTGAACTGTAAAAAGTTCCAGACATAGAAGGCATGGCTTCAACTTTTATGAATTTCAGGTACATCAGTTCACATCTCTGTGTTCTTTCTCTCTCTCTCTCCTCACAGCAATATGGTCAGACATTCTTTTTTGGAAGAAAAAATCAAGCATAGAACTTTTGTTTTATTCCTAAGCTGTCAATGTAATAGAAAGATGGATTTGAGTAAACATCTAACTTGTTACCACATACCTTTGAGTAAAGAGGAAATATAGTAATCACCTAGTGTTATGGGTCAGGCCTCTGAACTTGAAACAAGGAGTCTTACAAGGTGCTAACAGTGGAATTGATGAGACAATGATTATCTAGTTTAGCATGGTAATTAATAGTTCTCTAAGTTCAATATGATTGATTTAATCTTACAACAAATAATGGTTGTTTCCTGGTGATATAACGATTGGTGTATACTCAGTGTAGACCATATAAGTTGTGACAAACTCAGCCAGAGTCAGAGCCAGAGACAAACTCAAAGGCTCAGAAAGAGACTCAGAAGGGCCAGACACAGACTTGGAAGGGACCCAGAGACACATTCATTCCATTGTCCACCTTTGTAGTGGTTAGAGGCTGAAGCACAAGCCTCAGACTCAGAGACAGATTCATTCATCCCATCTCACACCATCATGGTGGGAGAGCTCTTCTCCTTAGCTTCTCTACTGAAATGAAGACTCCAGAAGGCTTCTAATAAAGCTAGCCCACACCCCAGGCAAGGAAACTAGATTGTGAAGGAGATAATAAAAGGCTTTGGACTTTTACACCTGGCTATCCTTGTGGTGATTAATCTGCTGAAAGGAAGGCTGCTTCAAGACCTCCAGAAAACCAACACAGAACATTACAACCTAATTAATCAAATTACAAAATTTAGTTCTCAAATATTCTCATTTGCTTTACTCTGTTGAGTGACATTATCCAGCAATGAACAACATGTCCACATTTTATGTGATTTTATGACTACTTGTCTTTAAAAATATTGTATCTTTAGCATATAATGAAAAGTCTGTCTCTATCAGACAGATCATCTGTGGAGAAGCCATTTACCCTCTGCAGCAAGTGGGAAACCTACTTCTTCCCTTTGGCATAATTATTTAAAAAATCATTAAAAAATTTTAAAAATCTAGTTTTATGAACATTCATTATCCTCAAGGAACTTTCATTTTTTCATACAGGACAAGTCTCTTACTGTTTGTTTTGCTTTTAAAAAGTACTTTCTTGTTACATGGAATTATTTCTATTGGTTGATAAAAGTTAAAAACATATATGCATAGGTACTACTACTAGGTATTCACTTGGGGTGGCAGTTGTAAATTGGAAGAGACTATTTAAGTGAGCCATATTTATATTTCTGTCTAAAAATGAAGTTAGTAAAATGTTTCAATTTGTGTTACCATAAGTATTTTAATCATCACTTCTTTTAGTAAGAGATTATATGTTTAAAATTTATAAGTAAATCTAATTTGTATATTTTGAATTTCCTAAAAGAAGTCTATACTTATAATTTACTTATTGATACACAAACTAGATATTTTAATGACAGAAATACATTTTTAGTTTGAAACCTGTTGGATATTAATCACTCATCAATGAACAGTTAATTTATTACTTGCTTCCTAGATACATGGCACTATTCTATGCTAAATATGAAAGGCACTTATCTCCTAGGAGCTCATTTTCTAATGTGAGAATTCTGTTTTTAAAGTGTACATGTGCAGTTTATTGAATTTAAATGAGGATTTTCAGTTGGCAGTTGGGATGGTATAGGTTCCAAAATAATATAGAATTTTTTCTGAGTCATGAAGAAAACAAGAGGTCAGGAGAGAGCATTCCAGTCTTAGGAAAGAGCCAACAGAAAAGAAAAGGAGGAGGAGAATTGTTTAATTTGTACAAGGAAGAAAAAGACAAGTTTATGAGAAAGGGGACAAGGGTTTGAAGATTCTAAAAGTAAAATGGGCTAGATTGTGAGACCCAAAGAATATTAACCTAATCCAAAGAGCACATAGACACTAAATATTTGTAAAGCATTATGGTATGTTCTAAAGATTCAAAGATAAGGGATTATATCCCAAATTTGTGGCAGCTCTTTTTGTTGTAGCTAGAAACTGGAAGATGAATGGATGTCCATCAGTTGGAGAATGGTTGGGTAAATTGTGGTATATGAAGGTTATGGAATATTATTGCTCTGTAAGAAATGACCAGCAGGAGGAATACAGAGAGGCCTGGAGAAACTTAAATCAACTGATGCTGAGTGAAATGAGCAGAACCAGAAGATCACTGTACACTTCAACAACAATACTGTATGAGGATGTATTCTGATGGAAGTGGAAATCTTCAACATAAAGAAGATCCAACTCACTTCCAGGTGATCAATGATGGACAGAGGTAGCTACACCCAGAGAAGAAACACTGGGAAGTGAATGTAAATTGTTAGCACTAATATCTGTCTGCCCAGGTTGCATGTACCTTCGGATTCTAATGTTTATTGTGCAACAAGAAAATGATATTCACACACATGTATTGTACCTAGACTATATTGTAACACATGTAAAATATATGGGATTGCCTGTCATCGGGGGGAGGGAATAGAGGGAGGGGGGGATAATTTGGAAAAATGAATACAAGGGATAATATTATAAAAATATATATATATAATAAAATTTAAAAAAAAAGATTCAAAGATAAGCCCAAAATTAATCAATGCTCAAGGAAGTTTCTCTGTTTTACTCTTACCCTATATGCATCAGTGAAAAAAAACTAACAACCAAGAAAGTTATTGAAGGGTCCCTTTAGGATTTTGCAAATGAACCACATTCTGAATTAGCTATGGCTTAAGAAAGGCAGAAGGAGTGAGAACATGAAATCTGGACAAAAGAAATGGTTTATGCAAAATAATAGAGGCAAATTATGAAATGTAAAATTAGCATTCTACCATGAATTTGGCTGGAGACCACAAGACCCATGTTTCGGTTCTGGCGGTCATGGAAGCAACAGCAAGCAACACAAATATAGTGCTATTGTCTCCCCAGATGGCTACAGGTGGAGTCGGGCAGGAATTTCAATGTCTAGGGTCAAGGCAAGGCAAAACTGAACAGCAGAAGAGGTAGGACTAGATGGATACCCTTATGGGACAGTGAAGTCTATGAAAAGCTGTATTTCTGTTAAGTGAGAAATTTCTGTGTATAAATCGATTTGACTGTTTTACTAAATTATGCAATGTATGAATGGAATAATTCTTCAATAAACCCAGACATTTAGGCAAGAACTAGGTTTTGAAGATTTAAAAAGCCAATTCAGTATTTTTTTCCTGAATCCTATAGACAATAGGGAGTAATGCAACATTCTTCTCTGGAGTTCATAGTAAAGCACCAACAGATGAGAAGGATTATGGTATGTTGAGCAAACTAATCTTATAGACAGGAAGACTGGAATTCAAATTTTTTTTAATGATAAATTCTGGTCCTATAACACTGGACAAGTACCATAATTTCTCATTATTCATAATTTGAAGACTAAATGCAAATCAAAGAATATAATTTTCACTTTTTTCCCTTTCTCATAATTTTTCCCTTTTCTTCTTACTCTTCTTTCACAGCATGACTAATGTGGAAAAATGTTTAATATATTATACACATACAACCTATATCTGAATGCTTGCTTCCTTGGGGAGGGAATTGGAAAGGTAGGGAGATAGAAAATTAATTTGGAAATGAAAATCTGTGGAGAGTAAATGTTGAAAAATTAAGAAGAAAAACAACAACAGCAACTATTACAATACCACTAACAACAAGGTCAAGAACAGCAACATCAACAATTGATAAGAGTTAAAGGACTTAAACTATTCAGTAACAGTTCAGAAATTAAAAAAAAAAAAAAGATTTAAAATATTTTGCATTATGTAATTGGCTATATTAAAACAATAAGTTTATAACAAAGATGGAAATAGTTAAAGTTGAATTTTCTTTTATAAGCGCAACTAATATATTTTAATTTTTAGAAAAAAATATTATAGCTTTTTATTTATAAAACATAAGTATGGGTAATTTTTTCAACATTGACCCTTGCAAAATTTTCTGTTCTAAATTTTCCCTTCCTTTTCCCCACCCTCTACCCAAGATGGAAGATAGTCAAATACATGTTAAATATGTTAAAATATATGTTAAATATAATATATGTGGATGGGCAGAGCCAAGATGACAGAGAAGATACACATGATTTTGTGAGCTCCCTTCTTCCCTCGATTCCAATTAGTTAAATCAGCCTCAAAAATAACACTGGACTGAAAGAAACCACAAGGACTGGAAGCATGACTTTCCAGCTGAAGAAAATCTGAAGTTACAACAAAAAAGGTCGGTTCCCAGGGGAGGAAGAAAAAAGGTCAGCACAGACAGGGTTAGGTGTTAGCACACTGCGCCGATAGAGCTGGGGAGAACTCTGGGATCAGAGAAGCCACTGAGATACAGGAATCTGGCACAGGCTGTTAGCTCTTCTCTGCTTATAAAACAGCAGTCCAGAAGAGAAATCAAGCCACTTTAAAATATAAAGCCAGATATTAGAACCACCCCAACCCAGAAGTGACCTAACAGATTTCGGCAAGGCTGTGAAGCCTCCATCTGCTGTCCAGGGCTTCACCTTGGAGTAGTTAAGAATTTGAAAGTGGGGACACAGCCCAAGGCAACATCTAATTCACATAGTGCCTGGCTTGGCTGGAGGCTGTGGAACTCAGCCACAGAAGTCCCAGAGAAGCAGAACCTTTGAAATAGGGACCGCGGTTTCTGGGCAGACACTTCCAGTTTGAGCACAGGGGCTTTTCACATCAGCTGCTGATATCCACGCCCCACAGGACGCATTGTCTGGACTTTATGTCACCTTTACTGTTCAGTCTTAAACCTCAGGGAAGTCTCTAGGACATACAGCAGGGTCCTTCACTGGGCAACCCTCACAGTGCAGCCATACTAATCACCTCTGAGGCATTTCCAGGGAGGGAGAGGGGAACTCTCTCCCAGAGCTCTCTCTTAGCTCAGGCACAGGAGCCTCTGCATCCATCCGGTCTGGGAGGAAGCTGGTAAAGAAATAAATAAATAAACTTCTTACCCCAAGGACAGACCCCAAAAGATTTTTAAAATATGAGTGAAAAGCTAAAGAGAACTATAGATTCCTTCTACACAGAGAATCCAGGTATCCAACCCCGAGGAAGTTAATAGCAGAGAGTCAGCAGATAATAGCCTAAAGGAGAGCCATACCTGCCCCCCATCACATAACTCTCTCCTAGAAGAGACTATTAAAAAATTAAGAGAGTTTGAAGAAAAATGGGGAAAGGAAAGAGAAGCTATGATAGAGAATAACAACATTCTGAAATTTGAGTTGGAAAAATTCAAAGAAACAAAATTTGTGAATTAGAAAATGTTAAAAAAATCACAGGAAAGTAGCATTTCTGAATTGGAAAAAGAAAATGATTTTTAAAAAATTAGGGAAATGGAAAAAAAATTCAATAGAGCAAAATAATTCATTTAAAAACTTAATTGGGCATATACAAAAAGAACTAAAAACTGTGAATGAAGAAAGTAACCTGTATTTATTTTGTATTCTACAACTTTGCTAACGTTGTGTGTTATTTCTAATAGGTTTTTATTTGATTCTCTGCGTTCTCTAAGTAAACCATCATATCATTTACAAAGTGACAATTTGGTTATCTAATCCTTTGATCTCTTTTTTTCCACTCTTATTGCCAAAGGTAGCATTTCTAATACAATAGTAAATAGTAATGGTGATTTTGGAAAACTTTTTTTCACCCGTGACCTTATTGGGAATGGTTCCAGTTTAACCCCATTATATATGATGCTTTTAAATAGCTTCTATTGACTATTTTAAGGAAAAGTCCATTTCTTCCTATACTCTCTAGTGGTTTTAATAAGAGTGGATGTTGGATTTTATCAGATTTTTTCATGCATCTATTGATATAATCATAGTTTTTGTTATTTTGGTTATTGATATAGTCAATTATACTAATAGTTTTCCTAATATTGAACCAGCTCTTCATTCCTGGTATAAATAATAACTTGGTCGTAGTGTGTTATCATGGGCTTGATTTTCTGTAATTACTTTGCTAATATTTTATTTAAGATTTTTCTATCAACATTCCTTAGGGAGATTGGTTTATAAGTCTCTTTCTCTGTTTCTGTCCTACCTCGTTTAGTTACCAGTACTATATCTGTGTCATAAAAGTAATTTGATAGGAATCCTTAATTCCCTATTTTTTCAACTAGTTTATATAGTATTGAAGTTAGTTGTTCCTTAATGTTTGGTAGAATTCACATGTAAATCCATCTGGTACTGGGGATTTTTTCTTAGGGAGTTCAATTATGGCTTGTTCTATTTCTTTTTCTGAAATGGGACTATTTAAACAATTTACTTATTAATTGTGTTTATGACGTGCAGTTTCACCCTTCATTCTTTAATATGAGATTATGTAGTTTCCAATTACTTTTTTTACTGTAGCTTTTTATTGACAGAACATATGCATTTTCAACATTGAACCTTGCAAACATGCCTGATCCAACTTTTCCCTTCCTTCCATTCACCCCTTCTCCTAGATGGCAGTCTCATTCATGTTAAACATGTTAAAGTATATCTTAAATACAATATATGTGTACATATTTATATAGGTCTCTGGTTGCTCCACAACAATTGGATTTTTGGTAAAAAGAATCTGGGAAGAAAAACAAAATGGAAGCAAACAACAACAAAAAGAGTGTAAATGCTATACTGTGGTCCCAGTCTTCTTTTGCTGGGTGTAGCTGGATCTGTTCATCACTGATCAATTGGAATTAAATTGGATTGTCTCATTGCCAAACTTAGACACTACCATCAGAATTGATCCTCACATAGCATTGCTGTTGAATGTTAATGATCTCCTAGTTCTGCTCCTTTCACTTAGCATCAGTTCATGTAAGTCTCTCCAAGACTCTCTATATTGATCCTACTGGTCATTTCTTACAGAATAATAATATCATAACATTAATATACCATAATTTACTCAACCATTCTCCAATTGATGGGTATCCATTTAATTTCCAGTATCTGGCCACTAAGAAAAGGCCTGCTACAAATATTTTTGCACATAAAGTTAGGCAAAGTAACTGCTAATTATTGCTCTAGTTTCCTCTTTATAGTGGCAAGTTCTCCCTTTTCATTTTTAAGATTAACAACTTGATTTTCCTTTTTCCTTTTTCTAATCAAATTTACCAAGTTTTTATTAATCTTGTTGTTTTTTTTTTTTTAATAGGACCAATTCTTGGGTTTATTTATTAATTCAATAGATTTTTTTTACTTTCAATTTTATCAATTTCTCTTTTTAATTTTATAATTTCCAGTTTAGTGTTTGATTGGGGGATTTAAATTCTTCTTCTTCTAGCTTTTTTAGTTGCAAGCCTAATTCATTGATTTTCTCTTTTTCTGTTTTATAAAATTTCCCCATATTATTGCTTTGGATGCATCCCACACATTTGGTATGATGTTGCATTATTGTCATTTTCTTGGGTGAACTTATTAATTGTGTCTAAGATTTGCTGTTTCACCCAATCATTCTTTGTAGGAGATTATTTACTTTTTGGTCTATTTTCCCCTGGCTTTTTATTGAATGTAGATTTTATTGCATTGTGATCTGAAATGGATACATTTACTATTTCTGCTTTTCTGCACTTTAATTTGAGTTCTTTATGTCCTAAAATATGGTCAATTTTTGTATATTTATTCCATGAACTGCTGAAGAAAGGTACACTCCTTTCTGTCTCCAGTAAGTTTTCTCCAAAGATCTATCATACCTAACTTTTCCAGTATTATATTTGCTTCTTTAATATATATATATATATATATATATATATATATATATATATATATATATCTTATTTATTTTGTAGTATAATTTATCTAGTTCTGAGAGTGCAAGGTTGAAATTTCTTACTATTACAGTTTTACTGTCTATTTCTTCTTGCAGCTCTCTTAACTTCTCTTTTAGGAATTTAGATGCAAGGGGGCAGAGCCAAGATGGCAGAGAAGATACACGAGAATTTGTAAGCTTCCTTCTTCCCTCAATACCAACTAGTTAAATCAGCCTCAAAAATAATGCTGGACTGATAAAAAACAAAAGGATTAGAAGCACAACTTACCAGCCAAAGAGATTCTGGAATTTCAACAGAACAGGTTGGTTCTAAGGGGAGGAAAAAAAGATCAGCACAGACAGTATTGGATTGGGACTAGCACACTGTGCCAAACAGGCCAGGAAGAACTCTGGGATCAGAGAAGCCACTGAGATAGAAGAATCTGGCATAGGCTGATAGCTCTACTCTGCTTTTTAAAATAGCAGATCAGAAGAGAAATCAAAGCCAAGTTAAAGCAATAGCCAGATAATATAATCACCCCAAACCGGAAGCAACTTAACATCTCCACACTGCTGTACAGCCGCCTGCTGCTGTCTGGGGCTTTTCCTTGGGGCAGTTAAGAACCTTAACAGAGGGGGACACAGCTCAGGGCAGCCTCTATCCACATAGTGTGGGGCTCAGCCTGAGGCAGTAGAATTCTTCCTGCAGTGAAACTCCAGAAGCAGTGGAACTCCCATAATAATGGAACCTTCAAAGCAGGAACTGTGCTCTCTGGGCAGACACTTCCAGTTTGAGTGTAGGGGCTTTTCGGGCATCATGTGCTAATATCCATCCTTATCTCAGATCAAGCAAAAGCAGAAATTGATCTAATTAAAAGAGATAAGGAAGGAAACTATAACTTGCTAAAAGGTAGCCATATCAATACTAAACATATATGCACCAAGTGGTATAGCATGTAACTTCCTAAAGGGAAAGTTAAGAAAGTTGCAAGAAGAAATAGACAGTAAAACTATAATAGTGGGAGATCTCAACTTTGCACTCTCAGAATTAGGTAAATCAAACCACAAACAAATACGAATGAAATTAAAGAGGTAAAGAGAACATTAGAAAAACTAGGTATGATAGATCTTTGGAGAAAACTGAATGGTGATAGAAAGGAGTATACTTACACCTCAGCAGTTCATGGAACCTATACAAAAATTGACCATATATTAGGACATAAAGATCTCAAAATTAAATGCAGGAAGGCAGAAATAGTAAATATGTTCTTCTCAGATCACAATACAATAAAAACTATATTCAATAATGAGACATCATACCAAAATTTGTGGGATGCAGCTAAAGCAGTAATAAGGGGAAAATTTATATCTTTAGAGGCTTATTTGAATAAAATCGAGAAAGAGAAGACAAATGAATTGGCCCTGCAACTTAAAAAGCTAGAAAAATGAGCAAATTAAAACCCCCCAACCAAAAACTAAACTTGAAATACTAAAAGTAAAAAGAGAAATCAATAATATTGAAAGTAAAAAAAAAAAAAAACACAAAAAACTATTGAATTAATAAATAAAACCAAGAGTTGGTTTTATGAAAAAGCCAATAAAATAGATAACCCTTTGGTAAATCTGATCAGAAAAAGGAAAGAGGAAAATCAAATTGTTAGTCTTAAAAATGAAAAGGGGGTTCTTTCCAGCAATGAAGAGGAAATTAGAGAAATGAAAAAGAGTTATTTTGCCCAAATTTATGCCAATATATTTGATAACTTAAGTGAAAAAGATGACTTCCTCCAAAAATATAGGCTTTGTATATTAGCAGAGGAGGAGGTAAACTGCTTAAATAGTCCCATTTCAGAAAAATAGAACAAACTATTCATCAACTCCCTAGGAAAAAAATCCCCAGGACTAGATGGATGAACATGTGAATTCTAGCAAACATTTAAAGAACAATTAGCCCCAATGTTATATAAACTATTTGAAAAAAGAGGGGATGAAGGAGTCCTACCAAACTCCTTTTATAACACAGACATGGTACTGATACCTAAACCAGGTCGATCGAAAACTGAGAAAGAAAACTATAGACCAATCTCCTTAATTGATATTGATGCTAAAATCTTAAATAAGATATTAGTAAAAAGGCTTTAGATAATACACTGTGATCAAATACGATTTATACCAGGAATACAGGGCTGGTTTAATATTAGGAAATCTATTAGTATAATTGACCATATTAATAATCAAATTAATAAAACCAATATGATCATCTCAATAGATTCAGAAAAAAAAAATGATAAAACCCAACATCCATTCCTACTAAAAATGCTTGAGAGTAGAGGAATAAATGGACCATTCCTTAAAATAGACAGGAGCATATATTTAAGACCTTCAGTAAGCATAATATGCAATACAAATAAACTGCAACCTTTCCCAGTAAGATCAGAAGTAAAACAAAGTTGCCCATTTTCACCATTACTATCCAATATTGTATTAGAAATGCTAGCCTCAGCAATAAGAGTCGAGAAAGAGATGAAAGGAATAAGAGTAGATAATGAGGAAATCTAACTATCACTCTTTGCAGATGATATGATGGTATACTAAGAGAACCCCAGAGATTCTAATAAAAAGTTATTAGCAATAATTCATAACGTTAGCAAAGTTGCTGGATACACAAAATAAATCCACATATATCCTGAGCATTTTTATACATCACCAACAAAATGAAACAGCAAGAGTTACAAAGAGAAATTCCATTCAAAACAAATGTAGAGATTATAAAATATTTGGGAATCCATCTACCAAAGAAAAGTCAGGAATTATATGAGAAAAATTACAAAACACTTGCCACAAAAATAAAGTCAGATTTATATAATTGGAAAGACATTCAGTGCTTGTGGATAGGTCAAGCAAATATAATAAAGATGAGAATACTCCCCAAACTAATCTATTTATTTAGTGCTATTCCAATCAGACTCCCAAGAAACTATTTTAATGACCTAGAAAAAATAACAACAAAATTCATATGGAAGAATAAAAGGTCGAGAATTTCAAGGGAATTAATGAAAAAAAAAAGTCAGATGAAGGTGCCCTAGGTGTACTTGATCTTAAGCTGTACTATATAGCAGCAGTCACCAAAACCATTTGGTACTGGCTAAGAAATAGACTGGTAGATCAGTGGAACAGATTAGATACAAAGGACAAAAAAGGGTACATCTATAGCAATCTAATCTTTGACAAACCCAAAGATACCAACATTAGGGACAAAAATTCATTATTTGGAAGAAACTGTTGGGAAAACTGGAAATTAGTATGGTAGAAATTAGATATGGTTCCACACTTAACACCAATATACCAAGATAAGATCAAAATGGGTCCATGATTTAGGCATAAGGATTGAGATCATAAATAGATTAGAGGAACAGAAGATAGTCTATCTCTCTGACCTGTGGAGGAGGAAGGAATTTATGACCAGAGGAGAACTAGAGATCATTATTGATCACAAAATAGAAGATTTTGATTACATCAAACTAAAAAAATTCTGTACAAACAAAACTAATGCAAACAAGATTAGAAGGGAAGTAACAAATTGGGAAAATATTTTTACAATTAAAGGTTCTGATAAAGGCCTCATTTCTAAAATATATAGAGAAGTGACCTTAATTTATAAGAAATCAACATCCTCCAATTTATGAGTAGTCAAAGGATATGAACAGACAATTCTCAGATAATGAAATTGAAATTATAACCGCTCATATGTAAGAGTGTTCCAAATCACTACTGATTAGAGAAATGCAAATTAAGACAACTCTGAGACACCACTACACACCTGTCAGATTGGCTAAGATGACAGGAACAAATAATGATGAATGTTGGAGGGGATGTGGAAAAACTGGGACACCAATACATTTTTGGTGGAGTTGTGAAAGAAGCCAGCAATTCTGGAGACCAATTTGGAATTATGCCCAAAAAGTTATCAAACTGTGCATACCCTTTGATCCAGCAGTGCTTCTACTGCGCTAATATCTCAAGGAAATACTAAAGAAGGGAAAGGGACCTGTGTGTGCCAAAATGTTTGTGGCAGCTCTTTTCGTAGTGGCTAGAAACTGGAAAATGAATGGATGTCCATCAATTGGAGAATGGTTGGGTAAATTATCGTATATAAATGTTATGACCAGCATGAAGAATATGGAGAGGTTTGGAGAGACTTACATGAACTGATGCTGAGTGAAATGAGCAGAACCAGAAGATCACTATACACTTCAACAACAATACTATATGAAGATATATTCTGATGGAAGTGGATATCTTCAACATAAAGAAGATCCAACTCACTTCCAGTTGATCAGTGATGGACAGAAACAACTAAATCCAGAGAAGGAGCACTGGGAATTAAATGTAAACTATTAGCACTACTGTCTTTCTACCCAGGTTACTTATACCTTCAGAATCCAATTTTTAACGTGCAACAAGAAAATTGGATTTACACACTTATTGTGTCTAGGTTATACTGTAACACATGTAATATATATGGGATTGCCTGTCATCTAGGGGATAGAGTAGAGGGAGGGAGGGGTAAATTTGGAAAAATGAATACAAGGGATAATGCTATAAAAAATTACTCTTGCATATGTACTGTCAATTTTTTTTTTATAATTATACAATTAATTAAAAAAAAAGTAATAGAAAGAAAAAGAAAAAAAAAAAAAAAGAAAAAAAAGGAATCTAGATGCTACACCACTTGGTACATATATGTTTATTACTGATATTGCTTCATTGTCTGTGTTATCCTTTAGAAGATACAGTGCCCTTCCTTATCTTGTTAATTAGATGAACTTTTACTTTTGCTTGATCTGAAATAAGGATGGATACCCCTGCTTTTTTGACTTCACCTGAAGCATAGTAGCTTCTGCTCCAGCCTTTTACCTTTACTCTTTATCTCCCTCCTTCAAGTGTGTTTCCTGTAAACAACATGGATTCTGACTTTTAATCCAATCTACTATCTGCCTTCACCTTATGGGGGAGTCTACCCCATTCATATTTATGGTTAAAATGACAAATTCTGTATTTTCTGCCATCTTGTTAACCCCAGATTATGCTTTTCTCTTTTCTTTCTCCTTTACTCCCCTCCCCAGTATTAAACTTGTGAACACCACTTGCCTCATGCAGCCCTCTCTCTTTAGGGTCCCTTCCCCCTTTAGAGTCCCTCCCCTTTTCTTAAACCTTTCCCTTCTATTTAGCCTACTTCTTCCTTTTTTTGCTTTTCCCTTCCCACTTTTCAAAGAAGTGAGAGAAGTTTCTATGTAAACTGAATATGTCTAATGTTTTCTCTTTGAGCCAATTCTGATGATAGTAAGATTCATACTATTTTCATTGTCCCTTCTTTCAATCAGATATAATAGGTTTCCTTTTCCTCTTTGTGAGATATAGTATGTCTGCTTTTCCCTTTTTCTGGTACAATTTTGTTTCCACCTCTAGATGCTCTTTTATATTATAACAGTAAAACCAAATTATACATGTATTCTTTATATATGCTCATAACAGAAATATAGTTTTCAAGATTTCTTTTTACCTTTTTATGTTTCCCTTGAGGCCTATATTTGGAGGTCAAACTTTTTGTTTAGTTCCAGTTTTTCATCAGAAATAGGTGGAATTCACTTATTTCATTGAATGTCCATCTTCTTCCCTAGAAGAAAATGCTCAATTTGGCTGGGTACGTTATTCTTGGCTGCATACCAAGTACTTTAACCTTTAGGAATATCAGATTCCAGACCTTTGATTCTTTAATGTGGATGCAGCTAGATCTTGTATAATATCTATTGTGGTTCCTCTGTATTTGAATTGTTGTTGTTGTTGTTATTATTGTTGTTTGTTTGTTTGTTTCTTATTCTGTCTGCTTATAGTATTTTTTTCCTTGGTCTGATAGTTGTGGAATTTAGCCACAATATTTCTTGGAGTTTTGTTTTTGGGATCTTTTTCAGTAGGTGATCAAGGATTTGTTTCTATTTTACATTCTGTTTCTATAACATCTTGCAGTTCTCTTTAATGATTTCCTGAAAAATAATGTCTAAGCTCTTTTATTCATCATGATTTTCAAGAAGTCCTATAATCTTTAGATTACCTCCCATAGATCTATTTTCCAAGTCTATTGTTTTCCCAAGTAGGTATTTAATTTTTTCCCTATTTTTTTCATTTTTTTGATTTTGCTTGACTGATTTTTTGGTGTCTCCTCGAGTCATTCATTTCCATTCATTGAATTCTGATTTTTAATGAATTATTTTCTTTATTTACTTTTTTATTTCTTTTTGTCATTGTCCAATTGAGTTTTTAAATGGGTTATCTTGTTCTTCAGAATGTTTTTCCATTTCACCAATTTTATTTTTTCGGGAGCTATATTCTTTTTTTCAGTTCAAAATTTCTGTTTTTCAGGCAGTTGATTTCTTTATCCACTTTGTTGTTTAATGAGTGACATGATTTATCTAGACGCTCTTCCAAAGCTTCCCTTTCCTTTTCCCAGTTTTCTTCTAGCTTTTTTTTTTTTTATTCATTTTTCCAAATTACCCCTCCCTCCCTCCACTCCCTCCCCCCAATGTCAGGTAATCCCATACATTTTACATGTGTTACAATATAACCTAGATACAATATATGTGTGTCAATACCATTTTCTTGTTGCACATTAATTATTAGCTTCCGAAAGTATAAGTAACCTGGGTAGATAGACAGTAGTGCTAACAATTTACATTCGCTTCCCACTGTTCCTTCTCTGGGTATAGTTATTTCTGTCCATCATTGATCAACTGGAAGTGAGTTGGATCTTCTTTATGTTGAAAATTTCCACTTCCATCAGAATACATCCTCATACAGTATTGTTGTTGAAGTGTGCAGTGATCTTCTGGTTCTGCTCATTTCACAAAGCAATAGTTGATTTAAGTCTCTCCAAGTCTCGCTGTATTCCTGCTGCTGGTCATTTCGTAAAGACCAATAATATTCCATAACCTTCATATACCACAATTTACCCAACCATTCTCCAATTGATGGACATCCATTCAACTTCCAGTTTCTAGCTACAACAAAAAGAGCTGCCACAAACATTTTGGCACATACAGGTCCCTTTCTACTCTTTAGTATTTCTTTGGGATATAATCCCAATAAGAGCAATGCTGGGTCAAAAGGTATGCACAGTTTGACAACTTTTTGGGCATAGTTCCAAATTGCTCTCCAGAATGGCTGGATTCTTTCACAACTCCACCAACAATGTATCAGTGTCCCAGTTTTCCCACATCCCCTCCAACATTCATCATTATTTGTTCCTGTCATCTTAGCCAATCTGACAGGTATGTAGTGGTATCTCAGAGTTGTCTTAATTTACATTTCTCTGATCAGTAGTGATTTGGAACACTCTTTCATATGAGTGGAAATAGTTTCAATTTCATCATCTGAGAATTGTCTGTTCATATCCCTTGACCATTTATCAATTGGAGAATGGTTTGGTTTCCTATAAATCAGGGTCAGTTCTCTATATATTTTGGAAATGAGACCTTTGTCAGAAACTTTCCTTTTAAAAATATTTTCCCAATTTGTAACTTCCCTTCTAATCTTGTTTGCATTAGTATTGTTTGTACAGAAACATTTTAGTTTGATGTAATCAAAATCTTCTATTTTGTGATCAATAATAATCTCTAATTCTCCTCTGGTCATAAATTCCTTCCTCCTCCACAGGTCTGAGAGGTAGACTATTCTCTGTTCCTCTAATCTATTTATGATCTCATTCTTTATGCCTAAATCATGGACCCATTTTGATCTTATCTTGGTATATGGTGTTAAGTGTGGGTCCATATCCAATTTCTGCCATACTACTTTCCAGTTTTACCAACAGTTTCTTCAGAATAATGATTTTTTGTCCCTAATGTTGGTATCTTTGTCTAAGATTAGATTGCTATAGATGTACCCTTTTTTGTCCTTTGTATCTAATCTGTTCCACTGATCTACCAGTCTATTTCTTAGCCAGTACCAAATGGTTTTGGTGATTGCTGCTATATAATATAGCTTTAGATCAAGTACACTTAGACCACCTTCCTCTGAGTTTTTTTTCATTAGTTCCCTTGCAATTCTCAACCTTTTATTCTTCCATATGAATTTTGTTGTTATTTTTTCTAGGTCATTAAAATATTTTCTTTGGAGTCTGATTGGTATAGCACTAAATAAATAGACTAGTTTGGGGAGTATTGTCTTCTTTATTATATTTGCTCGGCCTATCCAAGAGCACTGAATGTCTTTCCAATTATTTAAATCAGACTTTATTTTTGTGGCAAGTGTTTTGTAATTTTTCTCATATAATTCCTGACTATTCTTTGGTAGATGGATTCCCAAATACTTTATACTCTCTACATTTGTTTGGAATGGAATTTCTCTTTGTATCTCTTGCTGTTGCATTTTGTTGGTGATATATAAGAATGCCGAGGATTTATGTGGATTTATTTTGTATCCTGCCACTTTGCTAAACACCTGAATTATTTCTAATAGCTTTTTAGCAGAGTCTTTGGGGTTCTCTAAGTATACCATCATGTCATCTGCAAAGAGTGATAGTTTGATTTCCTCATTTCCTACTCTAATTCCTTGAATCTCTTTCTCGGCTCTTATTGCCGAGGCTAGCATTTCTAGTACTATATTGAATAGTAATGGTGATGGTGGGCAACCTTGTTTCACTCCTGATCTTACTGGGAAAGGTTGCAGTTTATTTCTATTGCATATTATGCTTACTGAAGGTCTTACATATATGCTCCTGATTATTCTAAGGAATAATCCATTTATTCCTATACTCTCATGAGTTTTTAGTAGGAATGGATGTTGGATTTTGTCAAATGCTTTTTCTGCATCTATTGAGATGATCATAAGTTTTTTGTTAATTTGATTATTAATATGGTCAATTATACTAATAGTTTTCCTACTATTAAACCAGCCCTGCATTCCTGGTATGAATCCTACTTGATCATAGTGTATTATCCTGGGGATGATTTTCTGAAGTCTTTTTGCTAATATCTTATTTAAGATTTTAGCATCAATATTCATTAAGGAAATTTGTCTATAATTTTCTTTCTCAGTTTAGATATCAGTACCATGTCTGTGTCATAAAAGGAGTTTGGAAGGACTCCTTCATCCCCTATTTTTTCAAATAGTTTATATAGCATTGGGGCTAATTATTCTTTAAATGTTTGGAAGAATTCACATGTGAATCCATCTGGTCCTGGGGATTTTTTCCTGGGGAGTTTATTAATAGCTTGTTCTATTTCTTTTTCTGAAATGGGACTATCTAAGCAATTTATTTCCTCCTCTGTTAATCTAGGAAGCCTATATTTTTGGAGGAAGTCATCCATTTCACTTAAGTTATCAAATTTATTGGCATAAAGTTGGGCAAAGTAACTCCTTATTATTTCTCTAATTTCCTCTTCATTGGTGGAAAGATCCCCCTTTTCATTTGTAAGACTAACAATTTGATTTTCCTCTTTCTTTTTTTCTGATCAGATTTAACAAAGGTTTATCTATTTTATTGGCTTTTTCATAAAACCAACTCTTGGTTTTATTTATTAATTCAATAGTTTTTTTCTTTACTTTCAATATTATTGATTTCTCCTTTTAATTTTTGTATTTCAAGTTT